>NC_137010.1:27499581-27519581 GCF_032717465.1 Coenobita brevimanus | reverse complement strand
AGAAAATGTTCTGGAAAGAGGTAAAGAGTTAGACAGGGTGGTAATGAATTTAGAAGGGGAGTGAAAGATAGAAATGGTAGATTACTAGTTGAGAAGGGAGAAAAAGTGAGCAGGAGAGAACACTTTAAGGAATTGTTGAACATAGAGAATGAAAGTAATGTGAGTATAAGTGGCTGGGAAAAGGAGGGAGGTGAGAAGTCAGGAAGAAATCAGTAGGATGGAAGTTGTGGAAGTAATGAAGAAAGTCAAAATGGGGAAAGCCCCAGGAATTAATGGAGTGTGTGGTGAAATGCTGAAGTATGGGGGAGAGATAGTAGAATGGATGTGGAAGATGTGCAGATTGGCCTGGGAGGAAGGTAGAGTCCCGGAGGATTGGAAGTCAGGTATAATTATTCCCTTGTACAGAGGGAAAGGAGAAAAAGAAGTGTGTGGTAATCATAGGGGCATTTGTCTTCTTAGGGTAATAGGAAAGTATATGGTAGGATACTTAATTGACAGAGTTAGGGAAATAACAGAGGAATTAGTTGGAGAAGAACAGAGAGGCTTTGGGAAGGGAAGAGGTTGTGTAGATCAGATATTCATTCTTAGATCTTTAGTGGAAAAGTTTCTAGAGAAGGGAAGGAAGTTGTATGCGTCCTTCATGGATTTGGACAAAGCATATCTTCATGGATTTGGACAAAATATATGATAGGGTGGATAGACAAGGATTGTAGAAAGTATTAAGAATATATGGAGTAGATGGGAAGTTGCTGATTGCTGTGAAGAGTATGTATGAGGATGCCAAGGCTGCAGTGCGTGTGGATAGTGAACTGAGTGAGTTTTTATATTTGAAGGTTGGGTTGAAACAGGGATATGTCTCCATGGTTGTTCAAACTGTAACTGGATGGGGTTATTAAAGAGATACAAGGTAGGGCAGTGGATGTTGGAGTAGTGACAGAGGGCAATGTTTGGAAACTCCCTGTATTGTTGTTTGCAGATGATAATGTGTTGTTAACTGACGACGAAGGGGAGCTAAGGCTTGGTGGATGAGTTTGGGAGAGTGTGTAAGAAACGGAATCTAAAGGTGAATGTACGGAAGAGTAAAGTTATGGTCTTCAAGAGAAGTGAAGTTAGTGAATGTACAGTGAGGCTGGATGATGAAGAAATGGAAAATGTGAGTACATTTAAGTACTTGGTTAGTGTGATGAGTAAGGATGGAAGTTTGGAGGGTGAAGTGCATGAAAGGGTACAACAAGGAAGAAATGTTGCTGGTTCCTGGAAAGCAGTGATATGAAACAGGGAAGTGAACATGGAAGTCTATCTATCTATCTATCTATTGCCAGACGCCTCAATCCCGTTTGGGGTGGCCACAAACAAATCGCCTCCAAGTCGCCCTGTCCCCCGCCATTTCACTGCCCTGCTCCCAACTCACACCCCCCTCTCTCATATACCTCTCCACCCCATCCCTCCATCTCATCCTCGGCCTCCCCCTCCCTCTTCCCCCCTCCACCTCACTCACATACACTCTCTTCGTCAGTCTTTCACCCTCCATCCTCTCTACATGGCCAAACCACCTCAGTGTGTTCCTCATAACGCTTCCTATCACATCCACATTTACACCACAATGCTCCTTTATATCTTCATTCGTCAGCCTGTCTCTCCACGTGACTCCACAGGCTCCTCTTAAATTACTCATTTCCACTGCTCTCACTCTTGACTTGTGTCCTTCCGACAATGTCCAAGCTTCACTTCCGTACGTTAGAGTTGGTATCACAATACTGTCATGTAGTAACTTTTTCACTTCCATGCTTACTTCCCTGTTTCTTATCACTGCTTTCAAAGAACCAGCAACCTTTCTTCCCTGCTGTACCCTTTCAAGCACTTCACCCTCCAAACCTCCATCCTTACTCATCACACTGCCCAAGTACTTAAACGTACTCACATTTTCCAATTCCTCACCATCCAACCTCGCTGTACATTCACTGACTTCACCTCTCTCAAAGACCATCACTTTACTCTTCCCTACATTCACCTTTAGATTCCGTTTCTTACACTCTCTCCCAAACTCATCCACCAAGCCTTGCAGCTGTAGAAAACACCTGTGGTTGCTAAGCATTGAGATGATCACCTTTATAAGAGTTTCTTCTCAGTGAAGCCTAACTAACCTGCCTTAGTCTAACGTGCAGGACGCATGGGGATATTTTAAGGTAACTGAGACAAGAAAGTGCGTCTTATATGCCGCGAAATACATCCACCCTCTTGATGTAGTGCTGCCTACTTCATCATCATCATTCTTTTTCTGTGTCTCCCCTCCTCTCTTTCTATTTCTCCCTAATGGTTTTTTGTAAGCCAGGAAGTCATGTACAACCCTGCGTGATAACCATGTAACCAACTCACACATGTTCCCTACGTGTCAACAAGTGGGTTGGCAGGGGTTTAAGTGTCCCTTCCCGTAAAACAAATAACTCTTGAGGGATTATGGCATCTGGCTATAGATAGATAGATGTTTAGTAGTAAAGGTAGAGTAAAATCAGAAATAATGTATCATACTATCTTTGAGGGTAAAAGAAAATTTTCTTACTGTACAGTATGTATTCAGTGTATAAGTTATATAAGGTAGCTGAAAGTTGGAGTGCACAACTTGAAACAGTCCCTCTGACAATTGGCATGGAAAGTGGTGGCCGCATTACCAGCAGTACATTGCAGATATCCTATTGTCTTTAATGGTAGCTACAGAAAGTATGGGAATGGGGGTGGAGACTTCTCTAGGCATATCTGGACCTTCTGGTCATGCCTCCAAAGTGATGCAAGAGCTTGCTGTAGGCCTTACCCACCCTATATTTAATCACAGGATTAGGTTCAGTCGGCATTTTTTAATACTCTTCCGTAACCTAGTTGGTTAGCTGTAGTCACTTAGTTGAGGAATGGTGACCCTTTAATCCATTATCTCATTCTGTGTGAAGATGTCAGTGTATTTATTTATTTTTTCCCAGCCTAGGAGACCTTGAGTGAAACTGATCTTCATTAACCTATTCATCATGATGACATATCACGTTGCCCTTCTTGGAGAGATGCGCTACACTGAGTGCCCCTTTAGCTTGTATATATATATATATATATATATATATATATATATATATATATAATATAGTCCATAAACTTCAGGGAATTTATTTTTTCCATTGTAGGGAGTCTTCTGATAGTGAAAGGGTTGAGTCGCTTTTATATGTGATAATACCGGTACTGTCTGTGGCAAAAATCAGTTAAAGATATTTTTTTTCAAATGCTTTTTATAGAATGGTTCAGTAGTCTAAAGTTGTTAAGATAAAGTGTGTTGTTGGGGGGAGGATGGTTCATGGAGATGGGTGGTTAGTGGTGATAGGAAAATGGAGGTGATAAGAGAGATGTTAGTGATTGTGCTGATAAGGAGGGGAGGTTTACGAGATAAGAATGACATTGAGGCAGTTAAGTAGCCATTCATTTTTGGTGCAGGTTGATTAGTTCAGGAAATCAACGTTCTTTCCATGTCCGTTTTTAGTGTGAATGGGCCAGTTCATGAGTCAATATATTCCATATAGAAACCTCCCTTATTTTATCCTTTGTTGCTGACTGGTAGAATGGTGAAATCATTATCCTAGCCCAGTTTCACACTGATAGATGGGGAGGGCAGGATCTAGAAACTAGAAAATAAAAATCACTGAAGGAGAACTGCAGTAGGCTGTTGTCAGAATGCTAAATGAAACAGACCATCGATTATATTCCCTCATCATTCTAGCCTCTTATGTTCTTGACCCCACCTCTTTGTTAGAATGTAAGTTGCATCCCATGTTACAGTTTGACAGTACAGTATTAGTTTGGGCTGATGAGCCTGTGTGTGGTGGTGCTGTGCACCGTAAGTGGAGCAGCTGTGGCAACAACCTGGGAGCCAAACCAATTCCTATTTCCCTGCACCTTGCCTTGGGAAAAGGATCCTGGGCCAACCCTAGTGAGGTGCTGTCTACCGCAAGGGGGGTGCTGGTTCTCTGCAGTACTGTACTGTACATGTAGGACATCCCCAGAGGAGCAGTTGTTTACCTGTGATCGACAGGCCTGTTTTGTCAGACAGATGGGTTGAGCAGCAACAATAACAACAGTACATTATTAACTACCTGACAGACCAGTGTGTGTGTGTGTGTGTGTGCTTACCTGATTATATCTTTACAGGAATGAGTCAAGCTCGTACTGTCCTGTGTACTGTCTTAAACGATTTTCATCATACAGATCCTTGAATTTATGAATAGTTTTGCCACACACTATTTCATTTGGTCGTGTGTGTGTGTGTGTGTGTGTGCATGCTTTACATTTGTAGAGAGCATGAATGGTACAGGAATGGACAGGTTGGTTTTTTTTTAAGTAAACAATTTGTTTGGGTGATAGGAAAGGTATGTGGAAGGTATTAAGAATATATGGAGTGGAGGGGAAAATGTTGAGTGCTGTGAAGAGTATGTACGAGGGAGCTAGGGCTACGGTGCGAGTGGATGGTGAGCTGAGTGAGTTCTTTGATCTCAATGTGGGACTGAAACAGGGGTGTGTAATGTCTCCATGGCTGTTTAATATATATATGGATGGGGTCGTAAAGGAGGTACAAGGTAGGGCAGTGGATGTGGGGGTGGCCCTAATGAATGAGGGTGAGATTTGGAAGCTTCTGGTGTTGCTGTTTGCTGATGATACAGTATTGTTGAGTGAAGATGAATGGGAGTTGCAAGGTTTGGTGAATGAATTTGGGACAGTGTGTAGGAGGAGGAAGCTGAAAGTTAATGTAAACAAAAGTAAAGTTATGGTGTTTGAGAGGAATGAAGTCACAGAGTGTGCATTGAGGTTGGATGGTGAGGATATGGAGAATGTGAGTGCATTCAAGTACTTGGGTAGTGTAATGAGTAAGGACGGAACTTTGGGGGATGAAGTACGTGAAAGGGTACAGCAGGGAAGGAAGGTTGTTGGCACACTGAAAGCAGTGATGAGAAATAGGGAGGTGAGTATGGAAGTTAAGAAGTCACTGCATGATGGTATTGTGATCCCTACCCTGACGTATGGAAGCGAGGCGTGGACCTTGCAAGAGGGGAACAAGTCAAGAGTGAGAGCAGTGGAAATGAGTTACTTGAGAGGAGCATGTGGAGTGACATGGAGAGACAGGTTGACGAATGAAGAAGTGAAGGAACGTTGTGGGGTAGATGTGGATGTGGTTGAAAAGATTAGGAGAAATACACTGAGGTGGTTTGGACATGTGGAGAGGATGGATAATGAAAGACTGACTAAGAGGGTGTATGTAGGTGAGGTGGAGGGAGGGAGAGAGAGGGGTAGACCGAGGATGAGGTGGAGGGATGGAGTTGAGAGGTATATGAGGGAGGGGGGGGTGAGTTGGGGGGAGGGGAGTCAAATGGTGGGTGACAGAGTGACTTGGAGGCGTTTTGTCTGCGGCCACCCTTTGCGGGATTAGGGCGTCGGGCTATAGATAGATAGATAGATAAATGTGCTGAATTATCCCATGATATAGTTAATTTGGCAAACCAAAGTAAAAATTTGGAGATATCCGTATAAGCCTTCAAAGTTGCACAAAAAGAGGTTGATGGCAGCACAATCCTTGAGTGGCTGTGACGTTGTTAACCACCAAGCCTGGAGACAAAACAAGATTGTGATCCCCAGCTAAATTGTGTGATTGTGGTTCTGCTGATCAGCCAAGCTCACAAAACAAGATTGTGATCCCCAGCTAAATTGTGTGATTGTGGTTCTGCTGATCAGCCAAGCTTTGCTTCATCATGGCCAAGTCAGCAAATAACCACCATTTGTGCTTTGTTCCACTGTGCAAGAACAAAAGTAGAGTCACACCAGAAAAAAGATTCATCACTGTTCCAAGACATATAAAAGCCAGGAAACTGTGGTGGCGAGCAACGCATCAGGAGTACCCCACACAATGGGCAACTCTTACTGTTGCGAAGCAGTGCGAGGAAATATTGAATCATCGGTCATTTATTGAATCGGTACTTTTATATGGAAAATATTACAATTTTTATCGCCATACAGGTTCATGCATACCTAATTATCCGAAATCTTGTCAAAATTTTGTGCTTAACCCCTTATGGGCTGGCAACTTTTCAAATATACGACCGTGTGGGGCGGCATATTTTCGGAAAAATAATGTATCGAGGAATAAGCCTAAGCATGCATAAATCAATGAAAATAGATGAAAAACGAAGGCAAGAGGTGTTACATGCATGGTAATACATCTCTGCTGGCTGTGGGAGGAGGAAGGGAGGAGTGCGGGCAGGCAGCTTATCACCAGGCGCGCCTGGGGTGGGGCTAGCAAATTTTTCACTGATTTGCTTGTTCTTCACTGAATACTATATTTATCATTTATGCATTTTTTACACTATTCATTGTCTTCAAAATCTTATGTACTGTATGTGTTTTCTATCATACTTGAACACTTATAGCAATAAAACCTACATATGTACAGTATACTGTATACTATTTTACTTAAACAATTATAACACTACAACTTATATATGTATATTCTGTTTTACTTGTTTCAAGGCCTGGGAGAGTAGAGGGCAGGACAGTAGGTGACAAAGATTCCTTATCCCCCAATAAAACCAGTAAATTAGGACCGAAAATGGCTGTACGTTATGTAACGTCGCCCGCGTGTTAGGGGCTAATATGAATATAAATAAAAAAATCAGGTTTCAGTGGTAAAATGTGCTAAAGTTAGCAGATATTTACCCTTCAGATTGTCAGTGTGCATTGACACTTTCATTTTGCATAAATATTGATTTAAAGTGCAAATAAATGTATTTGGATAGTAAATCAATATTTACACAAAACAAAAGTCTGTCAAGGTGAGTAGTCAAGCTAGAGGTGAAAGACTTCCTTTGACTTTGGCAAATTTTTGCTCTGAATCCTGAATTTTTATTAATAATAAAGCCAAATTTTTGACCGGATTTCAGATATATTAGGCATGTGTTAACGAATATGGGGATAAAAATTATAATAGCCCAACAGATACAGCGTGATCTAAGTCAAGTCACCCATCTAGCAAAACCAACTCTAACTTTGGCTAGCCATTGGTAGAGATGTGAAAATCTTATTCTTCAGATCAGTCTGGCTGTTCCTTTAAAGATCTTCAAACATCACCAATATGTAAGACCAAGAAATCAGATAACCAAATACTCCACAGAGGTCTAGCTGTGCATTGTCCGGCCTGGCTAGAGGGAAAAATCATTTAAATATTGTGGTATGTATGACATCTTCCCTAGCTATGTATTACTGCTCAGTTTCAGGGCTATATGCCCCTGGAGTCAGGACCTAGCAATACTTATACTGATTCATTTCATAAATCACTTCATCACAACTCCATCAAATATAATTTTTGTGCTACCAGTTGTCCTACAGGTACCTGGTTGTCGCAGGGGTCGCCATCACCACTTGTCTCTAAAACCAACAAAACTTCACTACAGCACAAACATAGCATACCGTACTTCATCAAGAGAGCAATCACACTAGTCTTACATACCTAGCATGATAACAGCTGATATCACAGAAATCTTACTGGCACTGAAGTATGATTCCTAGACATTGTTGATAGTGGTGGTCAGCTGTAGTCCGGATATGGTTTGTGACGTCACAGCGAGGGTGCGTGTTTTGCGCTAGGTATGATAATCTCCAACCTTGATTTGCTGTACATTTGTTGTTATTATTATTATTATTATTATTTTTATTTTTTTATTTTTTTTTAATAGAAAAAATAATAATATTCCCTTGATTATGAGTGGGTGTTTTATTATTTTATGTAACTTGTACACGACCGTCAGCCAGTCCACCATCATGTAAAATTGGGAGTTGTGAATGACAATTGTACCGTTTAGTGTTCTGGTTTTTGTTTTTATTTGTTAGCGTATTCACTGTTTGTGTAGTGGGACCTGTATCTGAGGAGTATATATATTTACTGAATATGAATTTAGCTTTTTTTTTTTTTTTTTTTCCCAGCTTGAGAACATCATTTAGCCATGTACCTCATGCTGTCTTGGGATGATTGTACTCAGGATATACTTTTTGAACAGGAGGAATTAGGTATGGCTTGTATTAACCTCTTCACGAATAGCTTCTCTCAGAGTTCATAAAAAATCATCTGATGGTAGTCTGATTAAACTGAAAAAGACATCATTCTGAAGGTACTTTAGAAAGTGATGCTGGTAATGTTTCTGAAGTCTGCTCATCCAAAATATTAACCCCCTAAAATCCTAATCGCATCAATTGATGTGATTTGAGTTTAATACCAAAATGCCTAATTACATCAGTTGAGCAGGGCCTATAAAAAACTGCGAAACGCTTCCTCCGCCCTGATCATGATGTACATGGCTTCAGGCCAATGAGAACTAACCCCTGAGTGGCGATAAGGGGGATCGGACCAACCAGGGCGGTGGGGGGGCACCCCCCCCTCTGGGCTGCCTCCATGCCATCCTCTACCCCACTCCCTCACTCCTTCCTTGTCCCCCATCACAGGGCTCATGTTTGGTGAACCACAGCTTGCAAATGCGAGTATTTTTTCCCTTCGGTGAACAAATTTTACGTGCAAGTCACCTTTTGGCATGAAGAAAATACATCCACTTTGGCGAGGAGTAAACTACAAAATAAATCTCACTTAAATGAACAAAACACGTTGTGATCTATTATTCTTTCCTTGTCGCCATTGTGAATGTTTAAAACCTCATTGTGATTCTAATCATCTATCTATCTATCTATTGCCAGACGCCATAATCCCATAAGGGATGGCCATTTCTATCTATCTATTGCCAGACGCCTCGATCCCTTTTGGGGTGGCCACAAACAAAACGCTTCCAAGTCGCCCTGTCCCCCGCCATTTCACTGCCCTTCTCCCAACTCACACCCCCCTCTCTCATATACCTCTCCACCCCATCCCTCCATCTCATCCTCGGCCTCCCCCTCCCTCTCTCCCCCTCCACCTCACTCATATACACTCTCTTCGTCAGTCTTTCACCCTCCATCCTCTCTACATGGCCAAACCACCTCAGTGTATTCCTCATAACGCTTCCTATCACATCCACATCCACACCACAACGTTCCTTTATATCTTCATTCGTCAGCCTGTCTCTCCACGTGACTCCACAGGCTCCTCTTAAATAACTCATTTCCACTGCTCTCACTCTTGACTTGTGTCCTTCCAACGATGTCCAAGCTTCACTTCCGTACGTTAGAGTTGGTATCACAATACTGTCATGTAGTAACTTTTTCACTTCCATGCTCACTTCCCTGTTTCTTATCACTGCTTTCAAGGAACCAACAACCTTTCTTCCCTGCTGTACCCTTTCAAGCACTTCACCCTCCAAACCTCCATCCTTACTCATCACACTACCCAAATACTTAAACGTACTCACATTTTCCAATTCCTCACCATCCAACCTCGCTGTACATTCACTAACTTCACCTCTCTCAAAGACCATCACTTTACTCTTCCCTACATTCACCTTTAGGTTCCGTTTCTTACACACACTCTCAAACTCATCCACCAAGCCTTGCAGCTCCCCTTCGTCTTCACTCAACAACACAGTATCATCTGCAAACAACAGTACAGGGAGTTTCCAAACACTATCCTCTCTCACCAGGGCCACTCCAACATCCACTACCCTACCTTGTATCTCTTTTATTACCCCATCCATGTTCAGATTGAACAACCATGGAGACATGACACATCCCTGTTTCAAACCAACTTTCAAAGAGAAAAATTCACTTAGTTCACCATCCACACGCACTGCAGCCTTCGCACCATCGTACATACTCTTCACAGCATTCAACAACTTCCCATTTACTCCATATATTCTTAACACTTTCCACAATCCTTGTCTATCCACCCTGTCATATGCTTTCTCCAAATCCATGAAAGCCGCATACAACTTCTTTCCCTTCTCTAGAAACTTTTCCACTAAAGATCTAAGAATGAATATCTGATCTACACAACCTCTTCCCTTCCTAAAGCCTCCCTGTTCTTCTCCAACTAATTTCTCTTCTTTCTCTAACTCTGTCTATAAGTATCCTACCATACACTTTTCCTATTATACTAAGAAGACAAATGCCCCTATGATTACCACACACTTCTTTTTCCCCTTTTCCTTTGTACAAGGGAATAATTATACCTGACTTCCAATCCTCCGGGACTCTACCTTCCTCCCAGGCCAATCTGCACATCTTCCACATCCATTCTGTTACTATCTCTCCCCCATGCTTCAGCATTTCACCACACACTCCATCAATTCCTGGGGCTTTCCCCGATTTAACTTTCTTCATTGCTTCCACAACTTCTATCCTACTGATTTCTTCCTGTCTTCTCACCTCCCTCCTTCTCCCAGCCATTCCCCAGCCACTTATACTCGCATTACTTCCATCCTCTACGTTCAACAATTCCTTAAAGTGTTCTCTCCATCTGCTCACTTTTTTTCCCTTCTCCACTAGTAATCTACCATTTTTATCTTTCACTCCCCTGCTAACTTCACTTCCACCCTGTCTTACTCTTTTCACTTCTCTCCAGAACATTTTCTTACAGTCCCTCCACTTTACACTCAAATTCCTTCCAAATTCCTCATCCACTCTCTTCTTACTCTCTCTTACCAATCTTTTCACCTCTCTTCCTTTCCACATATAACTCTCTCTTCCGCCTCTCAACTTCTTCCACGCCCCTATTTCTCATCCATTCATTGTATGCTTTCTTCTTTTGTGCCACAGCCTGTTTCACCTCTTCAGTCCACCACGCTGTTCCTTGCACCCCCCTCCGTCTTCTCTTCCTTCCACACACCACATCACATGCTGCACATATTTCTTCTGTAAATATCTTACACATACCTTCCACGTCTCCCATCTGCTCCAATTCATATTTGCCCAGTCGTTCCTCCACTTCTCTCTTATACTCTGCCTTTTTCTCATCCTCTTGTAACCTTTCCACTCTCCTTGCAACAACTCCTTCCTCTCGTCTTTCCCTTCTTCTATTCCTCCATCTTACTTGCATCCTAATTCTGGCCACCACCAAGTAGTGGTCAGAAAGTCCACTCCCCCAACCTCTATACACTCTTGCATCCTTTACACATCTTTGCATCCTTTCATCCACACACACATAATCAATCATTGCCTTCCTTTCATTCAGTTCACCACCCACCCTTCTCATCACTCGCCATGTATACCTGTGGATCATTTTATGCCTGAAGAGGGTATTGGCTATCACCAACCCCCTCCCAGCACAAATGTCCCCTAACGCACTCCCATTCTCATCTATCTCAGCAGGCACACCCCACTCACCAACTATTCCATCCACCTTCACATTACCAACTTTACCATTCATATCACCAATCAAAAACACTCTCTCATTCCTTCCAAACTTTTCCATGCACACTTCCACATTTGTCCAGAACTCTTCTCTCACTCTTCTAGCACGATCTTGCGTTGGCGCATACACACACACAATCGCCCACATTTGTATTCCAACTTTCAACTTTACCCACACAATCCTTGACCCAACTGATCCATACTGTCTTATGCTCTTCTTCCATCTTTTACTCACAACTGTACACACACCTTCCTTTGCCCTCATTCTCATCTACTCCTGCACATATACCCCATCCATACTCCCATTCTCTCACACTTTCTCCTCTCCATTTTGTTTCAGTTATTCCACATACATCCACTTTCGCATCCTCAAGCACCTGGACAATCTCTCTCTCTTTCACCTCATCATTCGCTCCTCTTACATTCCATGTACTCATTACCAAGTCCTTTGTCCGGTCCTGGGTCGTCATTGTTTGGTCAGTCCTTGTCCGAGGCTTCTTGTTCGTTTTTTTAGTTAGTTGTTTTCCGGGGAGGGGCACTAACCCTCCGCCAACCCTTTTTTCACAATGTGTAAATAAATATACAGTATTTACTGCTCGTAAAGTATTTCGGCTCGTAGTCAGTTTGGCTTCTAAAAATTTATTTGGCTTGTAAATCTGAAATCTTAGGAGCCAAATGGCTCGCAACCATCAGCAGTTAGCAAGAGCCCAGCATCACCCTCCCACCACTTCATGCATCTGCATCTCTTCGCCCACCACCACCTGTGTCCTTTCCCACCCACTCTCGCCCCTCCTCCCACCCTTCTAGCCTTGTGTCCCCCTTGAGCCCCATCTCTCCTTCCTTGTCCCTCACTACCCTCCCACCCCATACAGAGCCCCGAGAGGTATCAGGCCGCCAAGATGTTACAGAACACACTGAAGTGCTTTCTTTTCATGCGAAAAGCTGGTTATTTTTCTAACCCCCGTACCTATAGGCCTACTCTCCCTAGCCTACTTTATCTCCCTCCAGCCTAGTAATCTCCACACACCTACATACACCTGTTTTCATGGTTGGTGTGACAAAACACTTTGAAATGACCGGTTTCAATAAGAAAAATATGTAGTTGTCAAAATTTTCACATTTTAAAGTGTTTTCGAGGGGTAGCTATTAATAAACTTTTTTTTTTTTAACTTTGACACGATTGTGCAGTAACCATTCGGCCTACGGGTGTGGATTGTGTTGTCAGGTGTATAAATTCTTCCTCTTTAACAAGAACACAATCAATTTGCCCTTGGTGAAAGTTGCCAAAACACCCCTGAATTGCAGTTGTGGTAGGTACCCTGCCTGAAATAATTGCGGTCTTTAGGGGTTAATGACTGGGGAATTGAAACCATGATGATGGTAATGGTGATGATGATGACAGTGACGACGCTGTCAGATATTATGACCTTGCTTTTGGAGGCCAGTTTAGGAAGACATCCGGTAGAGATAAGGATACTGATATTCTATTATGGTACTGCTGGTAACTAAAATAATTCCTTGTTATATATTGGTGGTGTACTGTATTTCCAAAATATCAACTTTTCATACAACTATTACCTCAGATTCTGAAAGTAAATCAGCTTTATAAGTAGCAGCGGAAGTGAAATACAGTATAGTTTGCAGTTTTTTGTAAACTACTGTGGACTTAATAGCAGAAAAGTAAGAAGAAAAGCATTGTATAATAGGAGTTACTGTACTGTTATATACTGGTAACTACTGCCATTTATTTTCTTTGTTGTGAGTAAAACAGAGTTGTTGAGTTTTTCTTTTTTTTATATTGTATATACTGCCATTTTTGATCAGAGCCACTTAGGTGATATATCAGAGTAGACTTCTTGTTTCATGATATCTAATATGACTTAGATGAGTTTGAGGAAGGAGGTGGTAAGAGAGGGAGGAGGGAGAGGAAGAGATCTATTGGGGGGAGGGTGGGAGAAAATTTGGAGGAATATGTAATTTAGGAAGTACAGAAGAAGAACAGCAGTATAGAGTGAAGGGTTGGAGAGAAGGGAGTTGCAGAAACTGTGGGAGAATGTTGAAGTAGGAAGGTAATGAGAAGGGTAGAGGAGGAAGACAGGAAGGGCATGATGAGGGAGTAAGTAGAAGAGGGATGGTTTGGAGTAAAGGAAGACATGTAGGTGGAGTGTGAACATTGAAAGGGAAGTATGGAGTACAAGGTGTGGGAATGGGTGGGAAGACTGATATTGTAAGAGGGGAAGTGGAGGTATGAGTTGGTAATGGAAAAAAAAAGTTGGAAATTGAAATGGTACCATAAAGAAATGGTGGTAGGTGGGGGTGCTCACCATCCACTCACTCGATGTAGTGCTGCTTTGGGTGTCTGCTCTTTCCTCTCTTCCATCCCTCCTGTTCTTTCTTTCCTTCATCCTTTCCTCTTTCGTCTGCCTACGGTGACTTTACACTCCCTCATCTGTCTGTTTTTCCTCCAGTTTTTCTTCTTCCATCTCTCTATGGTTGACTCTACATTGAGTGACAAGCCAAATGGTTTCCTGTACACCAGGAAACCATTCACTATGCTGGGTGGTAGCCATATAACCAAATTATGGTGCCTGTTGGTTTAATGGGTAATTAAGTTGCTCCAATTAGATTGAGCCTGTGTAGGTTTAGATCCAGGGGTGTTTGGGGTTTATTGCTCACATAATGCCACTCAGGCATAAGTGAGGATCCAAGGGATGGTTGGGGTTTATTGCTCACGTAATGCCACTCAGGGATGAGTGAGACTGGCCAGTCTCAACTTAAATGTCAGAACCAACTTGCCTTGCCCTGGACTCTTATGCTCCTCATGGGGTGACATAGGATTGGATGATGGATGGATGGACCATAAATTATTGCAAGCAGTACCAGTAAATTTCGGTACATGTATTATAATTCGGTACATACATAAATACATCATCTAATCCTATGTTGCCCCATGAGGAGCGTACTGTAGGAGCCCGGTGCTAGGTAGTTTGGTCCCAACATTTAAGTTGAGAATGACCGGCCTCTCTCATCCCTGAGTGGCATTACTTGAGCAAAAAACCTCAACCACCCCTTGGATATAAACTGACACAGGCTCAATCTGGTTGGAATGCCTTAGCAAACAGGGTGAAGGTAGTGGCCTGCCCAGTACCATACCTGAAGGTAAATACATTACCAGTCAAGTGTCACTGAGGTGTTGCATTAAACTGGAGGAATCTCAACATACGTGTGTTGTGGTAGGAGAGATTGTGTGTGTGTGTGTGTCTCTCTCTCTCATGTTGGGTACGGTGAGCATTGATAGGTATAGGAAAGAGAGGATTGATGCATTGGTATCAGAAAAAATAAGAAGCAAGATTCTTAAAGGAGTGGTGAATGAAGGGAAACTAAGATTAAAGAAGAGAAGAACTGAATGATCGTGAGACATAAGTTCTTGGAAATGTTGGGCTTTTCTGCGCAAGGTAAATCATCTCTTCCCCCTTGCCCCGTCCCGGAGACATGAATTCACGTCCTCACATGATGTGCACTCATATCCCGGAGACGTATATTAATGCGGCAACATTGCAAGGTCCGTAATTTGCACAATTTTCAATTTTCGCGAGTGATTTTTGGCACTTATACACGGGACACCTTCCTCTACAAGATGCTAGGCAGGGACAATGCCTTACCCAGCATGACCTCCCCCCCCCCCTGCATGCCCTTTTCTCAGCAATTCGCCTGTTATGAGTGACCTGGCCAGTAAAGCCATGTCATGCCACAGTACGAAATTCAGGGCCAGAGTGATTCCCCAATCGATGACAATGTGGAGGACAAACATTAGAGGAAGAAACAGTCAGAAATGATGATCAGGTAATGTGACAAAAAAAGGTCAGGAATGGTGGTGAGTTGGTGAGTGGAACAGTGCTTATAATGCCTATATTACTGTTTGAAAACCAATATACTCTCGTAGTAAATATAAATTCGTACCAAATAATTAAAATAAATACCGTTTATGAGTGGTGTGGAATAGTTATCTTCCCATAGAACTCGTTTTCTTTGCAGCCAGCCTGATAGAAAACCCTGTAAGGTAAGGAGGTACACCTACCTGGATCGAGTATTTTAAACCTCAGGTGAGCGATTTCTCTATGAATTTTCGATGTTTCTCACCAAAAGCGGATGTTTGAGCCAAAAAAAAAAAAAAGTTCCAAAAATGTCGGGACTGGGGCGTACCACTGCCCAGAAAATGTTGGGATGGGGGGGGTTAATATTTAAAATTATTATGTACTCCATGATAGGTTAGGTGACAGTTCAGCGGTCAAACAAAATATTCTTTGTTGAATCGCTTAGTTGCCCTCACTATTTTGTACCCCATCTGATGGGTGAGAATCCATACCCCAAATGACAGTGTTCACTCCAGCTATGACTAAAATGTTAATCAGAGTCTAAAAACAGTTTATAAATCAATATAAGTCCAAAATATCATCAAAATCGGTAAAAAAAAATCAAAACCCATCGCAAAACCGGGATAGGCCTACGATAGGCGGGGTAGGGTGGTATTTCTACCGCCATCACTATTCCTGGGTATTGCACCTAGGGGTGTCATAAATCAGGGTTTGCCTGTACAGTTACTTCTCAAATAACACGAGGGTTATGTTCCTGGAGAGGTCGCGTTATCAAAAAACGCGTTATTTAAACATAATTTTCCCATAAGAAACAGTGGTAATATTGGGGGTTATGTTCCTGGACTCTGGGAAAGTCTACCCATTTGGGAAGTTTTCCTAAACTTAAAAGCAACAATATTAATTTGAAAGGAAATCCTCGTAAAAAACAAAAACAGTATATTTGGGGAGAAGTAAACAACATTTGAGCCCTAGTTGGGCCGAAGCGTTATTTACTTCTCCCCAAATACATACAGTACTGTTTTCTTTTTTTACGTGGATTTTCTTTCAATTTTGCTTCTTTCACGGCATTGCGAAAGGTCCTCAACATTATTAATGCATTAATAGGTCATAGAAACATTACAGTAAAAGCAACATTTTCATTTTGGTAAGTAAGTCACAAACAATAACAGCACACAGCATCACTATCTGTGCATCACTCATTGTCTGCTACTGTCCCTCCTCACCCCACTTCCCTACCTCCAGCCCTCCCCCACCTCCCGCTGCTCCCCCTCCTCGCTCTACTGTCCCTCCTCGCTCTGCTGTCCCGATATGTAAAGACTTAATTTACCATAGAGAAACAGATACAATAAATATTTTTTTCCAACTGAATAAATTAAACAGTCCCCGAGACGGTCTATCAGCTCGGGACTGTCCAAGGCACGCACGGCTAATTTGAAAACCACGTACGTGTAAAATCGCTTTAAATTGAGAAACCCTTGTTAGTTAAACATATCTCCTTAAATATTTGCTCATGTTAAAATGAAAAAATGCTGTTTAAACTCGCTTTAGTTGAGAGGTTACTGTACGTTGCAAGCAGGTGTGCACATGTAACATTTGCCAGTCAATCATCAAACATTAAAAACTTCACAAATGGTGTCCCTCAAGGATCAGATTTGTCCCCTACACTCTTTAGCCTATACATACCAGTACATGTCATACCCACACACCAAAATGCAAACACAGGCACACACATCCTCCAACCTTACCTCAACACACTACATGAATGGTTCATGACAGACTCAAAGTAGACCCAGCCAAATCCACAGTAACCCTTCTCATAAACTTGAGAGCAGAACATAGTCACATTCCACAGCTCACCATAAACAACACCCCCCTACTCCCCCCCAAAATCCATGGTGTGACATACAGTACATGTGTCATTTAAACCACATCACAGACATTAAAAATAACACCAAGACTCAATGCCCTAAAGTTACTTGCTTATACAACAGTCGGACACAACAAAGAAACCACCATCACAGTATACAAACAATATATGCATACAGTTATGAACTATGCAAGCCCTGCTTGGGTGTCTAACCTCACTGAAATGCAGTACAACACCCTACAGACCATACAGAACAAGGCCCTAAAAATAATCACGGGCTGCACAGCTACAACACCTACATACTACCTACACCAAGAAACCAAAGCCCTCAAAGTCAAAGATCATCTAGGCATGAGAGGCATGCAAATCCACTACACTACATGGCAGCACATCCACACACACCAAGGAACATCAAAACAACACCTAGCACACAACATCATACAAAAATACTGTCATCTCTTCCCCCTCGCTCACCACAAACCAGCTTCCAGAAGCATATCCATGCTCAAATCATGCATCACTCCATTCAGTCACTCAAAGACAACACACAGCTGCATGCATGGCCTCCTGATATCCACCCTTCTGAATCCAACCTCCCTTGTGAGGACAGGGTCCACCTGGCCAGACTGAGATGTGGGCATCATCCAGTCCCCTAGAGGGCTGGGTACATATCCACTGCTGAACAAAGTCCTTCCCCAACCTTCTCCATGAATTCCTTGACTAAGCCAGTCTTTGCTACGTTTTCCCTGCAGATTTCCCTATCTCATCTCACCACCTCCTGTCTGTTTTTTTTCTGCTATGCTTACTATCTCTTGGTGTCCAGTCAGTCAGCCTCGTGCTCCATTGGTTATCCCTTATTCTTTTCCTGTCTCTTAGAGATATTCCCAACATTGACCTTTCCATTGCTGTCTGAGCATTGACCTTTTCATTGCTCTCTGAGATTGGATTAATTTATTTTCCATCAGTTTTGTCAGTTTCCAGGTCTCACAACCATACGTCATAGCTAGAATTATACATTCGTTATATGCTTTTCATTTCATACAAACTGACACACTACTTTTCCTAATGTCTCTGTGTTTACCAAAAGCTTTCCATCGAATTGTAATGCGTCTTTTTTTATATTGCCATCATTATCTTTCGTTAATTTTAGTATTTGCCTCAAGTAATTGTACTCCTTGACTTCAAGAATTTCTTCGCTTATTCTGATGACGCTCTTTGGTGTTTGTGGATTAAACATTAGTTACTCTGGTTCATCTTTAGCCCTACTTTGAGACTGCTCTTCAGGTCGTTTAACATTTCATGCAGTGTCTCTGCTGTTTCTGAGACTGGGACAGTGTCATCTGCAAATCTTGACTGGTTTAGCTTTTCTTTCTTTTATGTTCACTCCATTGCTTTCCCAGTCTAGCTTTCTGAAAATACTTTCTAGGCATACTGTAAATAACTTTGGTGAAATTGTATCTCCCTGACGCACGCCCTTCTTAGTCTTAATTTTTTCCGAGTTCTATGTAATTTAACTGTAGCACATTCCTCTTTATGTATGTTTTTGATGAGTTTTACAATGTTCTTACTCACCCCTTGTTCTCGCAATGAATTTATAATTGTTGTGGGCTCCACTGAGTCGAAAGCTTTTTCGTAATCAACAAAACCCTAAGCACAGTGGTTTATTATATTCTGTAGTTTTCTCAGGTGGTTCATTGTGTGTAGATGATCAGTTGTTGAATACCCTTTTCGGATTCATGCCTGTTCACAAGGTTGGTTTTCCTCCATGTTTGTTGTTATTCTGTTCGTAATGACTTCAGTGAAGAGTTTGTAAATGACTGATAATAAGCATGTGGGTCATTAGTTACGAAGATCTTTTGAGTCGCCTATTTTTGTAAAGTAAAATAACTACAATCACTACTCATTTTATGATGGGGTTACATCAGGTCATACCTTATCGTATACCGATTTTATTGTAAATCGGGAGATTGAAACACATTATAAAAGGGAGGTTACATCAACTCAACTTCCCAAAGTCACCTAACCAAGACTGAACCATAACCGACAACCCACCTTCATTCCTTCCTGTGTTGGTCCAAGTTGTCTCCAAGTTGTCCCTCCGGAGGCTGGGGGACAGCCTGTGCTTACAGGCACTAGTGGTCAGCCTCTGAGTCAGACAGGAACAGGTTAAGGGGAGGGGAATCTGGCCCATACCTCCACCAACCTTAGCACTGGGGCCCATACCTGCCAACCCTTGGATATCTTGAAGTCTAGGGCGTTGTGAAACCTTGCGAACTTCTCAGCAGCAGCCTTCAGCTCTGTGCCACGCACCAGTACACCAGCAGCACGTTGTTGTCGATACCAAATCGACGTGGAGCGGTCGACTTCAGCATACCGGGGAGTAAACATCATCTTCCTCTCCATGTTGCGTTTGTTCTTCGACAAGAAATCAGCCGTGTACTGCATGAGTTTGTTGTGGGATCTCTTGATATCAAACAAAGTAGATCGGGCCAGGTTGAGTATCAAAGTAGATCGGGCCTGGTTGAATTCACGGAGGGTGCATGAGGCTGACCATCCCGCGTCCACCTTGTCCAATATCTCCCTCTTCTTCTCCAGAGTCAAAACCACTCTCTTCCTCTTCTCAGGTGGCGGGGCCATCATCACACACACTAACAAGAGGCAGCAGAGCCTGCAGCAAGTAGGGCACCACCACAGAAGTGAGCATGTGGGCGGCCATGATGATGAGCGTGCAGTTACAACAAGAGACGGGTGGGAAGGATGCAGGGGCGCTCTATCAGACAGCGGCGGAACTACACACCAAAACTTAGCTGGTCCGCGCGGCTCGCACCAAGTTCAAATTACGGGGGGGGGGGGGGGGGCAATTTGGGGAATATTGAATCCTGGGACCAAAATGTCCAGTAAGGGGGATGTCCATA
>NC_137010.1:27494581-27497081 GCF_032717465.1 Coenobita brevimanus | reverse complement strand
TATTTTTCTGCCTTCCAGTGATTGCTTGCCTTGTTTGCCAACATGGGACCTAAGCTTAGTGCTAGTGATGCATGTGGTAACACATCAAAACGGACTCGTAAAGTGATGTCGCTGACAAAGAAAGTTAAAGTGTTGGACAAACTTAAGGAAGGAATGTCGGCGACAATTCGCCGTCAGGACGATTCTCCATCATTTATTTACATACCAGTGTATTTAGCAAGTACAGTACACTAGTTGTTTACTTATATGAGTTATAAAATCCCCCTGAAAATTAGGTATTAATTTATTAATTAATCAGTAATAAGTATATTTATAGAATGACGGGGAATCATCCATGGTGCGAATTGTCCTGACGGGGAATCATTCATGTTTTGACGGTCAATTGTTTGGGAACCGTATGTTTGGGGTGAGTGAGTCAACTGTTCGTACAATACAGAAGGCAGAATGTAGCATACTGTACGGGAGGCAGTGAGGGCTAGTGCACCAGACTGTCATAGTGTCTTCACCTACGCCTGTGCTTGTCAGCTTTCAGTGATAAATTTCTTACATTTTCATTGCTTTTCATACTTTATGCTAGTTTATAAGGTGTATGTATTCCATAAACAGTATTATTCAGATGTAATATACATGTGTAATTACTTGCACACATGGGCAGAACATTTATGTGAATTTACCACATATGCGAAGGGTCTGGAAATGTAACCCTCGCGTGAGTTAAGGGATTACTTGTATACATATACAGTGTAGGGCACACTAGAACAAAAGCTGAATGAATGGAAAGGCAAGAAAGTGACCGAATTTGTGATCACTACCTGTGCACCACATACGCAGTCTCATAGCCTAGCTGGTGGGAACTGTGAAAAGAACATGGCAGACAACAGCTGATGATCGCCTTGCCCACCGATGCCCCATATATTGACGTGAAAGGTGAATTCTTGATCGTGAGACAAAAGTTCTTGGAAATGTTGGGCTTTTCTGCGAAAGGTAAATTCGCGAACCCAAATCACACGAAACATAAGGGAGACTCAGCTGTCTGAGGCAACTGACAGCAAACCCTTTTCTGTATCCTCCTACTTTCTCTATACTCATTTCAAAGCCAAAGGTGGCTGTTGTGTATACATACGCAACGACTTATCTTGCTCTCGTGTTCCTGAACTTGATTCTTCTGAATTCTCCACTCTCTGGCTTCGGCTTTCCTGTCATTCTCTGACTAAATATATCTGTGCTGTTTACTTATCCCCTAATTCTACTGACTATCAAAAATTCTTCGACTATCTTACTTCTACGATGGAACACATTCTGTCCATTTCTCCTTTCTCTGAAATCTCCATTCTCGGAGATTTCAATGTTCACCACCACCTTTGGCTCTCCTCTCCTTTCACGGATCCACCTGGTGAACAAGCCTACATCTTTTCTATCCTTAATGACCTAGAGCAGCTTGTACAGCACCCTACCCGTATCTCTGACCGCCTTGGAGAGAGCTCCAACATACTTGACCTCTTCCTCACAACCAATCCTTCTGCTTACTCTGTTAATCTTTTCTCTCTGTTGGGCTCCTCCGATCACAACCTTATTACCTTAACCTGTCCTATCGCTCCAGTACGGCCTGCGGACCCTCCAGGGAAACGTCGTCTCTGGCATTTTGGAGCTGCGGACTGGGAGGCCCTCAGGCAGTACTTCTTTCATTTTCCCTGGAATGATTATTGCTTCCATGGCCGTGAGCCATCTGAGTGTGCCTTGCGCATTACGGAGGTTATTCTCTCGGGCATGGAAGCATACATTCCTTTCTCATATCCTTTGACTAACGCAAGAAAGCCTTGGTTTAATCACGCTTGTTCTAATGCTGTCCGCAACAAGGAGAGGGCCTACAAAAGGTACCGGAGCCAACCCACCCCTGAATCACATAATCTTTACCTTTCTGCCCGGAATCGTGCTAAGTCTGTTCTTCGCTCTACTAAAAATAATTTCATCCATACTAAATGCTCTCAACTCTCCAACTCGAATTCTTCTCGCTCCTTCTGGCACCTTGCCAAAAATCTTTCTAACAACTTTACCTCATCATCCTTCCCTCCTCTTTTCTACTCTGATGGTTCTGTAGCTATTTCTTCTACTGATAAAGCAGATCTCTTCGCACAGACTTTCTCCTCCAATTCCACCTTAGACGATTCCGGTGCTGTTCCTCCATCACTTCCCCCTCTGACTTCCTCATGGCTGACATTAAAATTTCTTCAGTTGATGTATTTTCTGCCATTACTGGCCTCAGTACTAACAAGGCATATGGGCCTGATGGAGTCCCTCCTGTTGTTCTCAAAAACTGTGCTTCTGTGCTTACACCCTGCCTAGGCAAACTATTTCGCCTTTGTCTGTCAACTTGTACCTTTCCTTCTTGCTGGAAGTTTGCTCTCATTCAGCCAGTCCCAAAGAAGGGTGACCACTCCCAACCCTCCAACTATCGTCCAATTGCTTTAACGTCCTGTATTTCAAAAGTTTTCGAGTCAAT
>NC_137010.1:27377081-27489581 GCF_032717465.1 Coenobita brevimanus | reverse complement strand
ATCCCATTATGAAAGTAAGATTACTCAGCAAATTTTCCAGACTCTTTCATTTTCTTCATTCATTGTGTGGAGAACTTCCATGTAAATATTTTCATACGTGTGTTGTAAATTAGCCATTATTAATAAAGTTATCATCATTATTAACTCGCCACATGCCAGCTATTTTTAGCTCTCTGGGTCACCCCAGTGCCGGCCATTTTTCGACCCCCCCCACCCCACCCCCCCCAAAAAAAAAAAGAAAAAAAAAAAAAAGAGATAGATTTTGATGTGGAAACAACGAATTTCGACATTAAAATGCTCACTGAGGCTCGAAAATGAGTTTTATTAATTCCTGCATACTCCTGTACAGGTATAGCTGCTCTCGTGCTCACCACGTATTTGAGAGAAAGCCGTTTTCTGTGAAAGGTATACTCAAGTATTTATGCTGGGAAGGTATAGCAATGTTCTGTACACTTTTCTGATCACTTATTACTTAAGCTTTTTTTTTTTTTTTTTTTTTTTTATGTGTCCGACTCTGGGCAAAGGCTCAGGGCCTATTTCTTGGGGGCAGTCACCTATCCCAAGGCCCTGTAGTCATCCTACACCTCCACATGTCACCAACGGCGATAACACCCACTGTCCATATTGAATACATGCTAGGGCTGTCTCATACAGGACTGATGTACTGGTATTAGCGGGGGTACAGTTACGACATGTCGGTGGGTCATCTGGTAGATCAGGAAAGTCTGCTTTTTTATAGGAAATTCAAATCCTTAAACTGTTCCCTGCCCTGGCCATGATTTGATCCTGGGTCCATTAGGACTGCAGGCTGCCTCTCTACCGATTCAGCCACCACCTCCCCCAATATCTATCACATTTTGCGTGTCTTTCTCACTGTGAATGCATTATCTTACACTTTCTTGAAGATAGGTACAACCTGACTTCATTACGTACAGTCCTGGCACTTACAAGAAGGTATTTACTACATGACTTCACTATATAGTCCCTACACTTACAAGAAAATATTTACAACTTACACTTAGGGTACATGAAAATATTTACAAATTGCCTTCATTATGTACAGCACCGGGTGATGCACACAGGCAGAGTGAGACAGAACGAGCATGAAGGGGGGAGCAAGTGAGTGTATGGCCTTGACAGCCTAGGGGATGGTAGAGGAACAGTTACCTTACATGCCTGCCAGTTTTTACCCACGAATCTTGAAAAATGCTCTCACAATGAAGTTTTTTATTTTAGACCGTTTTAAAATGGCACTGGCACTGGCCATGGCATTGTCAGACCGTTTTAAAATGGCACTGGCACGCAGTGGGTTAATAGTCACTAAGAAAAAATGGGGGCACCTTAGATGTCGTGTTCTCAGAAGTTAATCGTGTTTTTGCCCGCTTGGTACTAAATGCAACATGTATTTCATTGTCATGAGAACAACATTTTTGCCACTAATGGCATCTTTATGGAACTTATTATATTTTTAAAAACTAAATAGAACCTTCTGTAAAAAAGAGTGTTACCATAATTTTAAAACTTGCTCTTTAGTAGGGGATGGACAAGGCTTTCACTGGTACAGAACAGTAGACTATACCTTCGAGTACAGTGCTGTATATGTGTTATATTCAGTCTGGGTTCCCTTAACACATTTCTGCATTCCCTAGCTCTCGTTATTTCCCGTTTTTAGCAAGGCGAGGTGATATAGTTTTTGTCAGTGTGTGTATGTACTGTATCTGTGGGCAAATTATCTTGGAAAAGTTGGGGATGAATTTTCACCAAACTTTAAGGAAGTAGCAGCTATGTCGATGTGCGGAAGCCATTATTTTTGGTGAGGATATAAAGACAACTGAATGCCAGCCACCATATATTTTTTTAAAATGGATTGGCTTTTTGTGAAAAGTAGTGACTAAATTCCATCGAGTTTTGTGAATTTTCTCCAGGTTTGGTTTGTTGGTAGCTTGTACCTTAGCAAACAACATATTTTGGCAGGTGATCAACATTTAACTTCCAAATGCCTTTGTTTCTTTAGATTCTGTAATTTAAGACAAGTACAATATGGTGCAGTACCTTAAAAGTATCAAGTAAGATATTTGTATGAGTTTTGTCTATATCTTATCCACCCTTATGAAATATGTAATTGGAAATTTGGTAGGATGGTAGCGAAATTTTTTTTATTTTTCAAAAGCTGTTCATTTTCAGTTATTAAGTGTTAGGAGGTCCAGATGATGATGATGGTGATGAAGTGTTTGGTATCAGTACTGCCATTTTTAATTAAATGGATTTTCATTGTCTTTCCTTGCAGATAATTCCAAACCCATATGTGATCCAAACCCTCTTCTTTCGTGCCAAGATGTCCTATCTGTACCAAGTTCAGGAGGTGAGTTTGTGATTGTCTTTTTTGTATCATTTTATGCCACCTGGTGTACAGTAAATAAGAGAAAAAAGTTTCTCTGCTACTGGTGAAGTGATATAGTATATGGTACCAATTACCTCTCATTTTATAGGATCATTTGCATGAAAAATAATGTGAAGCACATCCTTAGTTTATGATGACTGCCTGTATTCATCTCAAGGAGCAATTAGGTGTTACATCCACCCATCCAATCATGGTATGACTCAATGATGAATGTTTGTTCCCCTACTTGTCTTCATATGATGCACTGATTTGTTGGGCTAGAACAATTACCCACCCAAGTACTTTACTTATATTTCAAATGCCGTATTTTGCAGTATATAAGACGTCGCTTTATGTAAGATGTACCCTATTTTTGGTAGAGCAGAGCTAAGGTAAAAAGTTTTTGGGCTTCTAACCATCACCCAGTACTGTACAACCTTAAGTTGTTTGAGTCACATTCACACAAATGAACACTTATCTTTCAGCATCTCCATTCAGTACTATTCATCAGTCAGTACTTTCATTATTAACCCCTAAAACACGGCTGTGTACAGTCGATCCCCCCCGAATGGCGGGGTTGTATCGCGGTCTGAGTACCTGTAGGAAAATATTCGCCAAAAATCAGAGATTAACCCTAGAACATTATACTTGGTATGGCAGATAGTACTTACATTCAGCTTTCTCCAGAGACAGGTGTTGAGCCTTCGTGGACTACCCAAGGACTTGTGGAGACTTGCAAAGTTGGGTAACCAAATCTTCACTTTCACACCTCCAGCAACCCGGTTTCCCCTCTACCACAGCCTCATTCTGTCACAGTAAACTTTATACTACAACGTAAAGGTAGTTAGGAATCCGTATTTGTACAATAAGCACTGAAAATAAGGCTAAAATCAACGGAGCGTACGGCCGACATGCACTGTGGCGGCGGTCTTCCCGTCACTCAACAAACATTTCCATTTTCACAGCTAAAAACATGTATACTACATTATTTTCAGTTATATTACTTCCCAAAAGATCACCACGGCGCGCTTTTTATTCTGCCTTACGTCCGCCACTTTATTCTCGATCCTGTCGGCCGCTTGCACTGACTGGGAAGAGCTAGAACTCGCCATAATGTCACTTTGAAAGCCTGCAGTAAACTGACGCTAAACAGAGGCAAACCGTGAGAAAAAAAGCTAGTGTTACAACTGGGGAAACAAGCGTTTCCTAGTAGCATAAACTGCTTGTGAGAGGAGAGCGCAGATTTACAGTTCTGAGCGCTCAGAGCGCTGCCATGTATCACAGCCAGGCTGGCCGGGCCGTGGTGGGGGGGGGGGACGGGGGGAAAACGCGATATATGGCAACAACTGAGGTCAGTAGTACAAAGGTAAAGTATGCTAGTTGTAGCTAGAGGGTGGTGGTACTGATAGACAATACCAGCTGGAGCCTGCTTGCCTGCGGTTATTCAAAATTTACTAAAATCGCAAACGCGACGACCTGCCGTCCTGTCCTTGTGGCCGAGCGTCGCAAACGCGGATATCCGCTTTTTAGGGGTTAATGATAAACCAAAATAATGAAACTCTGTATCACTGTCATACATTTAAAAACTACAAAGTACTCTTCTCCGTCCTTTTGCTAATTTACTGACTTTGAACCAGGTGTTATTTGTATATAGTACATATTCACTTCTCAGTATCTCTGTTCTGTACTATTCATCAGTCTACTATATAAAACTGAAAATATGTAACACAGTCATATACGTGTACACCAGAAATTGCTTCAGTCCACCCTCTTCCTCCTCTGCCTGTTGACATTGACACAAAGTTGGGTTTCTCTTTGAGTCATTTGATAGCATATAAAGTATCAGCTTGATTCATGCAAAGGTAATTTAGAATCACAAAAAAATAAAGGCCAATAAAGAGTTACAAGCACTTGTTCATTCTAAAAATCCATGTTTGCATTGAGGACTTTTCAGTTATATTTACCAGCAGACACCAGATGGCATCACTGTCTGTATGTATTAGTGTGATTCTCACTAAGAGAGTACAGTGTATGGAATAACAAAAATGGAAGGCCTCTAGAAAGTTCCAGACACTGGTTCATTATAAAAATCCATGCTTGCATTGAGGACTTTACATTATATTCACCAGCAGACACCAGGTGGCAGCACTGTCAATATGTAAATGCAAGAATTGTGACTATCCTTGAAGTTTTTTCCTAAATGTTCAGAGTGAACATTGAAGTGCATCATATTTTTCACAATTTATCAAGTTACAGTTTTATTATTATTATTATTTTCCGGTGTTGAGGTGTATAAACCAGCTCGTAAGTGCTAGCCAACCAGCGCTGTATTACTGTACTGTATCTCAAATTTGTATTTTATGCGTAATTTTAATCTTCTACTCATGGGAAAGTTTTTAGGACAGAGGTTCGAGGCAGACAGTAATGCAATATCCGGCTCGATGCAGAATACTGAGCCAGTGGGGGTTACTATGCAATATCTGGTGTTTTGCTTTAACTGGTGTAGGGCTTGGCTGAGTTCATCATCATCCGGACCTCCTTTCCCACCCTAGGGCAGGGTGAGGAGTAGCAATGTCCAGAGAGCCCAAATTTGCCCAGTCCAATGGGTCACGCTTCCATTCACTGATCATTCAAGCCCCCGGAATCCTGGCTTCATCTGATACGTCAAAAACATTAACCACGTTCAGTAGCTTCACATAAACATATCCGATAGAGTCAGTCCGGACGCTGCCACGTTATTAATGGGTGCCAGATCCCTGATCATGCATGTCTCCTCACAACATTCATCCAGCCAGCTTGATCTCCCGTCAGTTCCCTAGCCTCACTGACTTCCAAACCTCTCTTCCTCACACACTCATCCTCCATATTTCTCCATCTTCTCCTTGGCATACCTCACTCAGATATACCTTTTTCACCACTCTGTTGTTATCCATTCTCTCCGCATGACCATACCATCTCAGTACACTCTCTTCGATTCTGGTGTCCACTGACTTCTTCACTCCACATCTTTCACGAATTACTTTATTTCGTGTCCTATCCACCCTCTGTACTCCACATACATTCCTTAGGAGTCCCATCTCCACTGCTCTTAATCTTGAATTTTCATTTTCATCCCACAACATAGTCTCACATCCATATGTTGAAGTTGGCACTGACACTCCTTCATGTAAGTCTCGTGCAGCTGCAACACTCAAGCCTCTGTTTCTTATCAAGGCTTTCATTGTACCAGCTACTTTTCTACCTTGTGTCACTCTACATTCAACTTCATTTGCACATTTTCGTCTCTTTTCTATGACTGTACCCAGGCATTTGAACTCTTTCACCAATTCCAGTCTCTCTCCACTCACTGTAACATTGCACTGGGAGTCACTGTCTCTCTCAGTAACCATCACTTTACTTTTTTCCACATTTACGCTCGATGAACGACACTCACAGACATCAGCAAAACTCTGCATTAGCCTACCAAGTTCTTGTCCGGTAATTGCAAGCAGTACTGCATCATCAGCATACTTCAAATTTGAGATATTCCATCCATCACTATTAATTACTGACGCCATCCCTCTCTTCATTACTCGTATTTTTACTTCTCTCATCACCTCATCCAAATATACATTGAACAACCATGGGGACATCACACAACCTTGTTGCACGCCCACGCTGATCGTGAACCATTCACTTAGATGCCCATTAACCCTTACACATGCTTCACTACCATCATAAAAACTCTTGATGGCACCTAGCAGCTTCCCATCTACTATACACCATACATGCACGAAACTTTCCACAGTTCTTCTCTGTCCATTTTGTCGTATGCTTTTTCCAGATCCATGAATGCCATAAACACCTTATGGTCCTTCTCACAAGCCTTCTCTGCTATCTGTCTCACTGCAGAGATTTGATCCACGCATCCTCTGCCACTTCTAAAGCCACTCTGTTCATCACTCACTAGGACTGATGATATCTCTCATACTTTCTCTATAATAGTTCTTCCATATACCTTCCCAACCACACTTAATAAACTTATGCCACAATAACTCTTGCACTCACTTTGCTCACCTTTATTTTTGTACAGGGTACAATCACAGCCTTTTTCCACTCTGACTGAGTTACGCTGGATAATTGAGAGTTTACTGTAACTATATTTTACCAATAATAGGCAGTTTATAGGATACAGTAAAAGTTCAGTTATTCGGCATCTGTGGGACCAAGCCCATGCCAAGTAACTGGATTTCTATCTATCTGTTGCCAGGCGCCTTAATCCCATAAGGGGTGATCACAAACAAATCGCCTCTGTGTCGCCCTGTCCCCTGCCATTTCATTGCCCTGCTCCTACCTCGCACCCCCCTCTCTCATATACTTCTCCACTCCATCCCTCCATCTCATCCTTGGCCTTCTCCTCCCTTTGCCCCCTCCACCTCATTCACATACTCAATCCTCGTAAATCACGCAATTTGGGTCTGGACCACTGCCGTGATTTACGAATTCCGTGATTAATGAATAAAAACTCGTGAAAAATTAATTTGGGTCTGGACTTTGGCTAACCCACCCCCACAGCACCCTATCTACACTTATCAGGGCACCATCAAACACAAACATACTTATTTAGGAATATTCAGTGCATGTATTAAATAGAAATAAGCCATGTTAAGGGATCTCACCTTAATCCTATGATGAAATTGCTTAAGTGAATGGAGTGGGGTGATGTTGGGAAGAACTTAGAACGTCTCAACACTTGTTCTTCCCAAACTCTTTCGCCAGCTTTGAAAACTTCTCTCCCCTCTCAACACAATGAATGAGCTCCAAATGTTGACAGTAAAACAACGGCAGCAGCTTTTTGACGCCATACTGCTTAGAGTGCTTCATCGGGGGGTCGGGAGGGGCCATTACAGGTTGGAGGCGGGGGGAAGTTGCACACAAAAAAAGCAGGCAGCTCTCGCACTCCACGGCGACAGTCTGTAGTGTGTGGACTTGCGGGACAAGAACAACAACAACATGGTGGCATTAGTATGCACACATGCCACCAGGGACGCATGGTGATTGGTTGTTGGGTTGCAATTTTCAGTTTGAATGCCGTGGTCTACGGTTCTCCTTGGAAAAGGCCCACTTGGGTGCCTAGGTCCGCGATTTTTGTGACTTAACAGTGATTTAAGGTTGCTGGCAGTCTGACGGCCACATAGCCGTGATTTATGAACATGCGATTTACGAGGATTGAGTGTACACTCTTCTCATCAATCTCTTACTCTCCATCCTCTCCATATGGCCAAACCATCTTAACCCTTTCGTTCATGGTGAGTTTTAGTAAGTTTTTTGTTCCACAACACATCGGCTCTCCCCCCCCCCCCCCATCTGCTGCACGCTCCAAAAGAGTGTATTCTCGGCCTGTTTTTGCCATCGAAACATATTTATTTAGCCACAAAACCAACATATTTGTATTCATCGATGTTTGTTCCACACAATAAGCAAACACACACACACACACACACACACACACACACACACACAATAAGTATATTAGGGCGGTGTGGATAAACATTCGGGAACATTCATCTCACTTCCCAACATCATAGTGTGAATGTTTAGTAATCTATCTCTATATGTTATACCATTACTTGGAAGAAAATTTTATTAGCTTTCGAGTGGGATAGTAGGTATTTTGATACGAAGTATGGTTTTCGAGTAATAAGCGAAAAAGTAAAACCTATTTCTGAGACGAGTTTTTATTCGGGGAGCTCTAGCAAAAAACTTTTCTTGGCAGTGTTATGTTTTTGTTTCATCATCTTATGCAGAATTTCATGGGCTTTCACTTGATATAATCAGAGTTCTCCTACGCCCCATAGTTTTAGAGAAAAATGCAAAAAACTAAGGTGTACCCATGCACGCTCTGAACCGCCATCAGCTGCGGTCACGTACGTTACTTTCCCATAGTGCATAAACATTTTTATGCTTGCTAGGTATGCTTTTTTATAGTTTTATTCCAACTACTATTGTAAAATTACATCTGATTTTCTTTATAGTCCTTTCAGAATCCACATATGAACACTACACCTGTTGCTAACAACTGAAACTGAAGCTGCACGTATTTCCCTGCTGTTTGTCATTATGTAAATAACATTATATATCTACTGTATGTGTAAATATACCAACATAGGTAAATTCATAATTAAAAAAAAAAAAAAAAATCACTTACTCCAGTGGCGATGCTGTTCGTGTAGGACCAGATGGTTTTGGAGGTGAGGAGTTTTGTACTGTGTGTGTGTGTGTGTGTGTGTGTGTGTGTGTGTGTGTGTGTGTGTGCTCCACTAGTGAAGGTATTGGTTGGCATGGTACTGCTCGAAACAATCACCGATGCAAAGCAGCACATCACATACAGGACACATGTTTCTTCTGTCCTTCCTCAGCCCCAATCTTAAGCACAGGGTACACCTGAGCCTCTTCCTGTTGGGGATCCTCACCTGGTGGTGACCCAGAGTGTGGTCCAACCTGATGTTGTCATCTGTCACACGGCGACGCTTGATTGGTTACCCTGGTGCTCCGTGGGCCTGTCATGCAGGAGGGGCAGCTGCAGGCCCAGGCACAGGTTCTCGCAATGGACCAGCAACTGGAGGTGGTGGCAGTGCTGGGACCCATGGTGGTCCTCCTACAAGCAGTGCTGGTGGCAGTGCTGCCACTTGTGGTGGTGGTCCTGCAGGTGGTGTTGGTGGTTGCACTCGTCCTGGTGCTGGTGCCTGTGCCTGCTGGGTGCCAGGTTTTGGTGGTGCTGGCTGTCTGGTTGGAAGGTCTGGGGCATGGTGGATTACATGTCCTGACGTGGGCCAATCCTCTTCATGGAAAGCAGATCATAGATGATCTGCTCCACAAATTCAAGGAGAGTTACTGTCCCGCATCTGTACTTTTTGTACAAGGCGAACGCGTTGATGAGTGCCATGTGAAACAAGTAGAAGGTGAACGTCATCCGCTTGACAGTTCGCCATTGGATGGGGTTGTACTGGATCATGTGGTTGAAATGATCCACCCCACCCATGTACCTGTTGTAGTCCTCCACAGCGACGGGCTTGTTGACAACCTTCTCCACATAGGTTGTCCGCCTGTCATAACCCCGCAGCTTCCCTCAAACCCTCTCTGGAATGGTGTCGATGCTGTGGAAGATGGAGACCATGTTGACAATGCGCTTGTCCTTCCACAGCAACATGAGCACATTGTCCTTGTGTCTGTATGCCGCACCCCCTTCGGGCAGGCTTTTAGCCCTGGCGATGGCCTGCGGCTGGCGTGATGCTCCTCAAGGCAGCCGTAGGGTCCCACACACGTAAATGCTTGCAGTGAAGAGTCGTTTGCACAGGGCTACAGGATTGTAGTAATTGTCCATGAACAACTGGTAGCCCTGGTCCTTCAGTGGTTCCATGAGGCCCCACATGGTGTTCTCGAGGGTCCGCTGCACCCTCGTGTAGAACTCGAGATTCCAGATGTAGCCCGAGGACGACTCAGCCACCATGTAGAGTTTGATAGAGTACTTCTGGGGCTTCTGGGGGGCTTTTAGACACGGAAGGACAGCCTGCCCTCCTGTCACTGAGAGCCCTCATCGAGGCTGAGATGCTCCTCGGGTTGGTAGGTGGTCTGGGACTGCTGAAGGAGGTACTCAATGACCGTGTGAACTCGGATGAGCCGATCTGGGTTGTCCTGGGATATGGTGAGTGGGTTGAAGGCGTGGAAGTGCTTCAGGATGGCGTTGAAGCACCTTCCACTCATCATCCGCCGGAACCTTGGGTAGTCGTGCAGCTTGGTACTGCTCCAGTAGTACCTGGTGGTCGGCATGTGCATGACCCCCATGAACAGGTATAACCCCAGGAACTTGGTCATCTCTTCTTCATTGCGGGAGAACCAGGCATCCAACTGACTCCCCAGGAATGTGGCATACAGGTTGGTTTCCATAGAGGGATATGACAACAACTCGCTAGTGAAGAAGAGCTGGAAGAACTGCAGCGGAGTTGTTGGGTTATCCACCTTGATTCCTGGGGAGCCAGTGAATGGGCTGTTGTTCGGTGTGAATGGGCCACTGCTCCACCCGGGATCCTCTTCGGCGGCGGCAGTGGGTCGGCCTTCCGACACCCTTTGGCCTGCCCTCCAATCCCTTGGCTGTCCCCCGTGGTCAGGCAGCGGACCACGGCGCCCTCATGTAGGAGGGGACGGCTCGGTCGAGGACAAGACAGAGGGCTCTGGGGACACTTATTTTCCTTGGCCTGGCTGACGAGGATGTCACTGTAGTATCCTGCACAGCAGACTCGGGTGGAGGGATCAGCGACACAAACGATGGCCCAACTTCCGGTGACACTGGCTTGGCCAAGGGGGCAGAATGGCCAGGAGATGGAGACGGGACAAAGACAGCGCTGGGCCTGTCAGGTCCTAGAGGTGGCAAGTGCTCCGCAGTTAGTCCTGCCGCTGATGGTGGTGTCTTTTCCCTCAGTGGAAGGTGCCAGGGCAGGTCCACTGGAGGGCCAGAAGGCTGGAGCTCAATCCACTCCTCCATCCCAGACTGTCGCTATTGCTCTTGCTTTCCATCTCAATCTCATCGAGGAGCATTTGCCACTACTCTGGTGCCAACCCCCGCTGCATGTTTGCAATACTTGTTGTTGCAAGCCAACTGGAGAACAAATATGTTGTGCTAGGGTTGTGTGCTGAAATAAAGCAATCAATATATTGTATTCACTGCCAGCCAAGAACTTTGCTCGACACTGGCACAACGCAAAGGATTCATGATATACGTGTATGTCCTTGAAAAACATCGTCTGCTAGACCTGAGTTAGCACACAGGTAGGGGCCACCTACGTGACCTGCGGAACACGTGCATATACTGTAGTGGTGAAAAGAGTAAGACAGGGTGGAAGTGAAGTTAGCAGGGGAGTGAAAGATAAAAATGGTAGATTACTAGTAGAGAAGGGAGAAAAAGTGAGCAGATGGAGAGAACACTTTAAGGAATTGTTGAACGTAGAGGATGGAAGTAATGCGAGTATAAGTGGCTGGGGAATGGCTGGGAGAAAGAGGGAGGTGAGAAGACAGGAAGAAATCAGTAGGATAGAAGTTGTGGAAGCAATGAAGAAAGTTAAATCGGGGAAAGCCCCAGGAATTGGAGTGTGTGGTGAAATGCTGAAGCATGGGGGAGAGATATTAGTAGAATGGATGTGGAAGACGTGCAGATTGGCCTGGGAGGAAGGTAGAGTCCCGGAGGATTGGAAGTCAGGTATAATCATTCCCTTGTACAAAGGAAAAGGGGAAAAAGAAGTGTGTGGTAATCATAGGGGCATTTGTCTTCTTAGTATAATAGGAAAAGTGTATGGTAGGATACTTATTGACAGAGTTAGAGAAAGAACAGAGAAATTAGTTGGAGAAGAACAGGGAGGCTTTAGGAAGGGAAGAGGTTGTATAGATCAGAAATTCATTCTTAGATCTTTAGTGGAAAAGTTTCAAGAGAAGGGAAAGAAGTTGTATGCAGCTTTCATGGATTTGGAGAAAGCATATGACAGGGTGGATAGACAAGGATTGTGGAAAGTGTTAAGAATATATGGAGTAGATGGGAAGTTGTTGAATGCTGTGAAGAGTATGTACGATGGTGCGAAGGCTGCAGTGCGTGTGGATGGTGAACTAAGTGAATTTTTCTCTTTGAAGGTTGGGTTGAAACAGGGATGTGTCATGTCTCCATGGTTGTTCAATCTGTACATGGATGGGGTAATAAAAGAGGTACAAGGTAGGGTAGTGGATGTTGGAGTGGCCCTGGTGAGAGAGGATAGTGTTTGGAAACTTCCTGTACTGTTGTTTGCAGATGATACTGTGTTGTTGAGTGAAGACGAAGGGGAGCTGCAAGGCTTGGTGGATGAGTTTGAGAGAGTGTGTAAGAAACGGAATCTAAAGTTGAATGTAGGAAGAGTAAAGTGATGGTCTTTGAGAGAGGTGAAGTCAGTGAATGTATAGCGAGGTTGGATGGTGAGGAATTGGAAAATGTGAGTACGTTTAAGTACTTGGGTAGTGTGATGAGTAAGGATGGAGGTTTGGAGGGTGAAGTGCTTGAAAGGGTACAGCAGGGAAGAAAGGTTGCTGGTTCTTTGAGAGCAGTGATAAGAAACAGGGAAGTGAGCATGGAAGTGAAAAAGTTACTACATGACAGTATTGTGATACCAGCTCTAACGTACGGAAGTGAAGCTTGGACGTTGTTGGAAGGACACAAGTCAAGAGTGAGAGCAGTGGAAATGAGTTATTTAAGAGGAGCCTGTGGAGCCACATGGAGAGACAGGCTGACGAATGCGGATATAAAGGGGCGTTGTGATGTTGATGTGGATGTGATAGGAAGCGTTATGAGGAACACACTGAGGTGGTTTGGCCATGTGGAGAGGATGGAGGGTGAAAGACTGACGAAGAGAGTGTATGTGAGTGAGGTGGAGGGGGGAAGAGGGAGGGGGAGGCCGAGGATGAGATGGAGGGATGGGGTGGAGAGGTATATGAGAGAGGGGGGTGTGAGTTGGGAGCATGGCAGTGAAATGGCAGGGGACAGGGCGACTTGGAGGCGATTTGTTTGTGGCCACCTCAAACGGGATTGAGGCGTCTGGCAATAGATAGGTATCACTACAGTACATGAACGTGCTCTGTAGGTCACAGAGTTCGCTACCTTTGTGCTAACTCAGGTCTAGCAGACGATATTTTTCTTACGAGCATGCGGTGCACTGTTTACATGTTTTTTTCACATGAAGCATAACCAAATCTAACAATTTATGAGAAGCATAGATAGATAGATAGACATTTCACCGCTACAGTACATGCACGTGTTCTGTAGGTCAAGTTGGAGTTCGCTGGCATTGTGCTAACTCAGGTCTAGCAGACTATTTTTCTTACGAGCACACAGTGCGCTGTTTACCTGTTTTTTCACATGAGACATAACCAAATCTATCAATTTATGAGAAACACATTATATTTCACCACTACAGTACATGCACATGTTCCGTAGGTCAAGTAGGTGGCCCTTACCTATGCGCTAACTCAGGTCTAGCTGACAATGTTTTTCTTATGAGTGCGCGGTGCACTGCTTCATTTTTGTTTTCACATTGCACATAACCAAATCTATCAGTTTATGAGAAACACATTATACATCACCAGTGCAGTATATGAACGTGCTCTGTAGATCATGTTGGAGTAACACATTCTATTTCACCACTACAGTACATGAATGTGCTAAGTAGGCCACGTGCAATACCTCAGATATCTCAGACGATATTTTGTGACGAGCGCGTGGTGCACTTTTTATGTTGTTTATTTCACAAGAGACATAACCCAATCTATCAGTTTTATGAGATACAAAGTATATTTTCTACACCACAGTATATGAACGTGCTCTGTAGGTCACATACACTACCTCAGGTCTTGCAGATGATAATTTGTTACGAACACTCGGTGTACTGTTTACGTTATTCTGCACAAGTATACAATATGTATGTCACTATAATACACATACTTATTTATTTCACACAACAGGCATACAGAATAATTATAGCAGTAATAATGAATATATCTAAAACTCCTCTATTTTATTCCCTTCATGACAGTGGTGTGCCATGGCTGTAAGGCATATGTGACACATGTCCTATCCAAGATTTTATTACGTACACTCGTTGCGCTGTAATCCTCTTTATTGCACTATAACACTGACCCAGTTATATCACTAAAACAATGATTTCATCAACTCCTTTGCAATTATTTCGTTCATGACAACGGCGTGTCATGACTGTAAGGTGGTTTCTCGCCTTCCCCTAAAGCTGCTGCAAGTAGCACCATTTCCTTGCTCCCTAGGTATTGCACACTATATTCACATGATTCATTGTCACTGTTTTTAAGGTTGAATACTCACATTCGGTGCAGGATAGAGGCAGTGTAGTTTGGGGCCAGGGTTAGAAATGGTAGCACAATCTTCATTGGGCAAGTGACTGATAATGGCGAGGAGCGCTTTACAAACCCCTAATTTCCTTTTGCATACACCAAATCTAATCACAATAGTGCCCCAAAACTATACATAATCTATCTATCTATCTATTGCCAGACGCCTCAATCCCGTTTGGGGTGGCCACAAACAAATCGCCTCCAAGTCGCCCTGTCCCCCGCCATTTCACTCCCCTGCCCCCAACTCACACCCCCCTCTCTCATATACTTCTCCACCCCATCTCTCCATCTCATCCTCGGCCTCCCCCTCCCTCTTTCCCCCTCCACCTCACTCACATACACTCTCTTCGTCAGTCTTTCACCCTCCATCCTCTCCACATGGCCAAACCACCTCAGTGTGTTCCTCATAACGCTTCCTATCACATCCACATCAACACCACAACGCTCCTTTATATCCTCATTCGTCAGCCTGTCTCTCCATGTGACTCCACAGGCTCCTCTTAAATAACTCATTTCCACTGCTCTCACTCTTGACTTGTGTCCTTCCGACAATGTCCAAGCTTCACTTCCGTACGTTAGAGTTGGTATCACAATACTGTCATGTAGTAACTTTTTCACTTCCATGCTCACTTCCCTGTTTCTTATCACTGCTTTCAAAGAACCAGCAACCTTTCTTCCCTGCTGTACCCTTTCAAGCACTTCACCCTCCAAACCTCCATAATTACTCATCACACTACCCAAGTACTTAAACGTACTCACATTTTCCAATTCCTCACCATCCAACCTCGCTGTACATTCACTGACTTCACCTCTCTCAAAGACCATCACTTTACTCTTCCCTACATTCACCTTTAGATTCCGTTTCTTACACACACACTCAAACTCATCCACCAAGCCTTGCAGCTCCCCTTCGTCTTCACTCAACAACACAGTATCATCTGCAAACAACAGTACAGGGAGTTTCCAAACACTATCCTCTCTCACCAGGGCCACTCCAACATCCACTACCCTACCTTGTACCTCTTTTATTACCCCATCCATGTACAGATTGAACAACCATGGAGACATGACACATCCCTGTTTCAACCCAACTTTCAAAGAGAAAAATTCACTTAGTTCACCATCCACACGCACTGCAGCCTTCGCACCATCGTACATACTCTTCACAGCATTCAACAACTTCCCATCTACTCCATATATTCTTAACACTTTCCACAATCCTAGTCTATCCACCCTGTCATATGCTTTCTCCAAATCCATGAAAGCCGCATACAACTTCTTTCCCTTCTCTAGAAACTTTTCCACTAAAGATCTGAGAATGAATATCTGATCTACACAACCTCTTCCCTTCCTAAAGCCTCCCTGTTCTTCTCCAACTAATTCCTCTGTTCTTTCTCTAACTCTGTCAATAAGTATCCTACCATACACTTTTCCTATTATACTAAGAAGACAAATGCCCCTATGATTACCATACACTTCTTTTTCCCCTTTTCCTTTGTACAAGGGAATAATTATACCTGACTTCCAATCCTCCGGGACTCTACCTTCCTCCCAGGCCAATCTGCACATCTTCCACATCCATTCTACTACTATCTCTCCCCCATGCTTCAGCATTTCACCACACACTCCATCAATTCCTGGGGCTTTCCCTGATTTAACTTTTCATTGCTTCCACAACTTCTATCCTACTGATTTCTTCCTGTCTTCTCACCTCCCTCCTTCTCCCAGCCATTCCCCAGCCACTTATACTCGCATTACTTCCATCCTCTACGTTCAACAATTCCTTAAAGTGTTCTCTCCATCTGCTCACTTTTTCTCCCTTCTCCTCTAGTAATCTACCATTTTTATCTTTCACTCCCCTGCTAACTTCACTTCCACCCTGTCTTACTCTTTTCACCTCTTTCCAGAACATTTTCTTACAGTCCCTCCACTTTACACTCAAATTCCTTCCAAATTCCTCATCCACTCTCTTCTTACTCTCTCTTACTAATCTTTTCACCTCCCTCTTTCTTTCTACATATAACTCTCTCTTCCGCCTCTCAACTTCTTCCACGCCCCTATTTCTCATCCATTCATTGTATGCTTTCTTCTTTTGTGCCACAGCCCTTTTCACCTCTTCAGTCCACCACGCTGTTCCTTGCACCTCCCTCCGTCTTCTCTTCCTTCCACACACCACATCACATGCTGCACATATTTCTTCTGTAAATATTCTACACACACCTTCCACGTCCCCCATCTGCTCCAATTCATATTTGCCCAATCGTTCCTCCACTTCTCTCTTATACTCTGCCTTTTTCTCATCCTCTTGTAACCTTTCCACTCTCTTTGCAGCTACTCCTTCCTCTCGTCTTTCCCTTCTTCTGTTCCTCCATCTTACTTGAACTTTAATTCTGGCCACCACCAAGTAGTGGTCAGAAAGTCCACTCCCCCAGCCTCTATAAACTCTTGCATCCAATATACATCTTCGCATCCTTTCATCCACACACACATAATCAGTCATTGCCTTCCTTTCACTCAGTTCACCACCCACCCTTCTCATCACTCGCCATGTATACCTGTGGATCATTTTATGCCTGAAGAGGGTATTGGCTATCACCAACCCCCTCCCAGCACAAATGTCCACTAACGCACTCCCATTCTCATCTACCTCAGCAGGCACACCCCACTCACCAACTATTCCATCCACCTTCACATTCCCAGCTTTACCATTCGTATCACCAATCAAAAACACTCTCTCATTCCTTCCAAACTTTTCCATGCACACTTCTACATTTGTCCAGAACTCTTCTCTCACTCTTCTAGCACGATCTTGCGTTGGCGCATACACACACACAATCGCCCACATTTGTATTCCAACTTTCAACTTTACCCACACAATCCTTGATAATAGTATAGTGAAATATGTTGCGTGCCCAGGACAGGGGTAATAGAGGAGTTGTAAAGGGACAAGGGTCTGTGCGCTACCTTCCCCACTGACAACCGGCTTGGTACTGAAAAACCTGTCTGTGCTTTTGTGGGTATTGGAACCCACTGTTACTAACTCATTACTTTTGATGAGAGCCGGGCAAGCTATGATGCCTCAAAAAATGACGCAGATTGACCAAAAACTTCATTTTTAGCGAATTGTTTATGGTTTTATGACGCTAAACGCATCACTGTGCATTATGAGGACAGACCTTAATGACTTCAAACGTCACTGTGTGCAAAGGGGTAAATGTGTTTCTCCTAATGCTTCCTATCACATCCACACCCACACCACAACACTCCTTGACTTCCTCATTTGACAGTCTGTCTCTTCATGTGACTCCACATGCTTCTTTCAAATAACTCATTTCCACTGCTCTCACTCTTCTGTCCCTCCAACAAAGTCCAAGCTTCGCTTCCATACGTTAGAGTTGGTATCACAATACTCCTGTGTAGTAGCTTTTTCACTTCCATGCTCACTTGCCTGTTTCTTATCACTGCTTTCAAGGAACCAGCAACCTTTCTTCCCTGTTGTACCCTTTCAAGCTTTTCACCCTCTAAATTTCCATCCTTACTCATCACACTATCCAAGTATGTAAACACACTCACATTTTCCATTTCCTCCTTATTCAATCTCACTGTACATTCACTGACTTCACTTCTATCAAAGACCATCACTCTACTGTTCCCTATATTCACCTTTAGATTCTGCTTCTTACACACTCTCTCAAACTCATCCACCATGCCTTGCAGCTCCCCTTTGTTTTCACTTAACAACACAGTATCATTTGCAAACAACAGTACTGGTAGTTTCCAAACACTACCCTCTCTCAATAGGGCCACTCCAACATCCACTGCCCTACCTTGTATCTCGTTTATAACCCCATCCATATACCGATTGAACAACCATGGAGACAGGACACGTCCTTGTTTCATTCCAATCACTCAGTTCACTATCCACACACACTGCAGCCTTAGCACCCTCATACATACTCTTAACGGCCTTCAGTAACTTCCCATCTACTCCATATATTCTTAATACTTTCCACATTCCTTGTCTGTCCACCCTGTCATACGCTTTCTCCAGGTCCATGAAGGCTGCATACAACTTCTTTCCCTTCTCTAGTAATTTTTCTACTAAAGATCTAAGAATGAATATCTAATCTACAGTACACTACCTCTTCCCTTCCTAAAACCTCCCTTTTCTTCTCCAACTAATTCCACTGTTATTTCCCTAACTCTGTCAATAAGTATCCTACCATATACTTTTCCCATTACATTAAGAAGGCAAATGTCCCTATGATTACCACACACTTCTTTCTCCCCTTTTCCTTTGTACAGGGGAATAATTATACCTGACTTCAAATCCTCTGGGAATCTACCTTCCTACCGGGCCAATCTGCACATCTTCCACATCCATTCTATTACTATCTCTCCTCCATGCTTTAGCATTTCACCAGACTCCATCAGTTCCTGGGGCTTTCCCCATTTTGACTTTCTTCATTGCTTCCACAACTTCCATCCTTCTGATTTTTTCCTGTCTTCTCACCTCCCTCCTTCTCTCAGCCATTCCCCAGCTACTTATAGTTGCATTACTTTCATTCTCTATGTTCAACAATTCCTTAAAGTGTTCCCTCCATCTGCTCACTTTTTCTCCTCTCTTAACTAGTAATCTACCATTTTTATCTTTAACTCCCCTACCACTTTGGCGCCCTGTCTAACTCTCTTTGCCTCTTTCCAGAACATTTCCTTACGTTCCCTCCACTTTACACTCAAATTCCTCATCCACTCTCTTCTTTTGTCTATCTATCTGTCTATTGCCAAACGCCTTAATCCCGTTTGGGGTGGCCACAAACAAATCGCCTCCAAGTCGCCCTGTCCCCCGCCATTTCACTGCCCTGCTCCCAACTCACACCCCCCTCTCTCATATACCTCTCCACCCCATCCCTCCATCTCATCCTCGGCCTCCCCCTTTCTCTTCCCCCCTCCACCTCACTCACATACACTCTCTTCGTCAGTCTTTCACCCTCCATCCTCTTCTTATTCTCACTTATTAATAATTCCACCTCTCTCTTCCGTCTCTCAACTTCTGCTGCTCCCCTGTTTCTAATCCACTCACGTCATGCTTTATTCTTTTGTGCCACTGCCTCTTTCACCTTTTCATTCCACCATGCGGTTCCCTGCATGTCCTTTCATCATCTCTTCATCCCACACACCAGCTCACATGCTGTAACTGGATTTGCGAAATAATAAAAAAACCTACCCAGTCAGTACTTTATACAGTATGTATTGGTGAACACTGTCATCACTAGTTATGACAGTTGTGTTTTGAGAAAGTATTGTATACTGTATGGTACTGTACAATACTGTAACCAATACAGTGCTATATCTGAATCTGGAAAATATAGAAATTATTGAACATATACAAGTGTAAGGACACTGTAGGGCTACAAGTCACAGATAACACTTCCTGGACTGCCGATGATTCTGAATATTACCTATCCACTCAGTACCTTATATGCATTGGTGAAAGCTTTCATCACTACTTATATTATTACAGATATCTTTGGAGAGAGTAATGTATGCTGTAGAGCCGCATAATTGCCTAACTCATAAGTGCTGGGTGGTAACCATATAACCAAACCATACGTGCTCCCTACGTGTCAGCAAGTGGGTTGGTGGAGGGTTAGTGCCCCTCTCCGTAAAACAAATAACTCAATGTCAAATGGCCACCCCATACGGGATTGTGGCATCTGGCAATAGATAGAGAATTAACGACTTTACCAATTTGCAATTTCTTCCCCCAAAAAGTCTTGAAAAATACAGAAAATAAATTGGAGGAACATGAATTTGGTAAGGTCTTTCGGCTGAAAGTTAAACGTTCATTTAGCGCTCATTCTTTTGTTCCTTTTTTTGTGTATATGTGAAAGAGATAGTATTGATACAAACAGTAATGCATTCCATTAACCCCTCGATAATGCCCAGCGTTGAACAACCCTTTACAGTACTGGTGTTAGTGACATCGAGTTAGCACGAGCATTAAAAAACTGTGAACAATTATGGGAAGGGAATGAAGGTCACTGGTATGTTTACATGATTCTATGCTACCATCCCAAGCAGTCAGGCGGTCACTTAATCTCTGATGTTTTCGTCCATGTACCTACACTGTAATTTTATGAATTCTTCCGTGAATCATAGCTAATCACAGGATGAATTTAGGAAGCCAAAAAAACACATTGCTAAGTGCTCCAGACGATTCTCTTCATATCTTTAAGAAAAATAAATTTATATTAGAACTCCTTAATAATCGTTCTGGGACTGGCCAGGGGTACACGCCAATTTCTGAACCCATGGCCATTGAGGGGTTAAGCCATTAAGCCATACCTACGATTGTTTGTTTTTGGCACAGTGAAAGAACTTACTCTACGTACTCTAAGATGGATTTCGTTTCCCAATTTCCCAACCGTTGGTTAGGTTTTGGTTGATTTATTAGATACAGTTAAACTAGGGTAGGTTAGGTTTAATTAAAACACTTTGGACAGTCCCTTCCACCATTACACTGACGAATCAAACGAGTGATCACAGCTGAATAGCAGAAAACAACGGGGAAACAGACTTAACAAGAAATGTTTATTTATGGGTAATGCATTACAGTACCAGTGGCTCATAGGCTGCGCAATAGGAGCTTCCACAATCTCCTGAAAGTTGCCAATGTTCGCCGGATCACTAAATTATGTGAGGTCAATACCCACTGAGAGCTGGTATACCTTCCTTTAAAAAAATTACTATCGGCATTATTACACATGCATAAAGCATTATACCAGTATTATATTCATCGTACACATTTTACTGATGCTCTAAATGAGATTTACGCTGAAAAGCTCTCCATGGAGTTTACTAAAAAGCATGAAAGCTTATTGTGTGTTTTTGCATTCAGCCCATTTTTGCCAGCAGTTATGAAAATCAAGTGTTGGAAAAATATATCATACAGTTTCCAAAGATTGTAATCTTTCATCTGGCTTATCCTGACATGATTCTATCTGTTATACACTTAATAATAGTAAGAATTATATGGCCGAAATCTTATGGGGCTGAGATCAGCCGACCCGAATTTTGAAAGGCATGATATTCCTTTAGCTTTAAGAAAACATTTCAGTTCTGCTACGGTCTGTTTTTCCATGTATATTTTACCCGCACAGTGGACCATGGCACTGTGTTTTCCGGAATCATCGGATAATATCAAAAGGCGCGGGAGTCTGGTGTGATGTATACACACGATCAGCTCCACCCTGGGCCCCTGGCGGCAGGCGCACAAACTACGCCACTCTACTCATAAGAAAGCGCCTCCATATGAGCTCAGTGGTTGCATACGATCTTCAGTTGTTTAAGTACCATATTTCCCTCATTTCTTATGTAAGATACAGTTTCTTTATACTCATTTACAATTTTTCCTTACAGATGTACATTCACCACCTAAAAAAATGACTGTGATCAATACTCAGACAACATAATACTTGCATGTAGGCTGTCCCTAACCTGATGTGGATGCAACCTTCCATTTCTATTTTATTTTGATAAAAAAGCCATTTTTTCTCCCGTATTGTATGCAGATAAATGAAAAAATATCCTATTTTCAGTATAGTAACACAAAAATTGTATTACAGAGGGTAATTCAAGTTGACCCCACTTTTGCATTTTACACTAAGTTATCTGGCGAGCGGCGGCTTCTTTTTCCAGTTTGTGAGGGCTCCTATTATAATTACCAGTAAATGTCATTTTCAAGAAGGCGTCAAGAATTAGCAAGGGGGTTTGGAAAGTAACCCATGCTAATCTGGGGGGTTAGTGTACTTTATGATTCTGTATAATACTATAATCAATACAGTACTATACCTGAAGCTGAAAAATACAGAAATTGCAACATACAGTATATAAGTGTAATGACACAGTAGGCCTACGAGTCACAGATAACACTTCCCTGGACTGCCGAGATGATTTGAAATATCTGCTGAACAATCAGAGACTAGTAAATGGGACTATTTCTCAAAACTGCTGAAATATGGGATCTACCAAATAATCAGCTGCCTAATAATTGGGCTTTTACTGTAACTACTTGTATATGTGGCTGTTTTGAATAGAGCCAGAGCTAGCTCTAGTCCAACCTTATCACATTCATCTTTGAAGATGCATGGGGACTTTGTGTTATTTTTTGGGAAAAAAATTTCTTTTGAGCCACAAAATACAGTAACTTTTGCAGTTTGTGATAAGTTGGCCTATAAGATATAAAGTGGTACTAGGGATGTGGAGGACGAGAAGTGTGAATGTTCTTGGCATGGTTGTGAGAGACAGACCAAAAAAGACCTGAGATGAGGTCATAGAGTGTGACTTCAAGGATAAGAGACTGAATAAAGAGGCTGTTAGAGATTGAGGAACATGGAGAGCCACTCTTAGGTTATGACGGCTGATGCATGCAAGCAAGTTGAGCCTTGATTGATAAACGATGATGATGATGGATAATATGTGGCTGGAGTTCATTGCTTATATGGTGCCAATGAGAAAGCAACCAATCATTTACAACTGAAGTGCTAGGTAGCCTAGCCCTGAGCCACACTGCTTGTGGGTCAGTAGAAGGTTGGATGTTGGTAATTTATGTATTTAAACCCTAACTGCCGGCTGACATGCATAACCGTCACGATTCAGGGCGCGGAGCGCTGTTGAGTGGAGGCATATACCACACTCAACCTCCCCGCCACCCTTTGAACTCTTGACCATTTTCTCTGATACCCACTGCGTAGGTAGGACCCCCAGGTACCCCACGGATGTGTGGCTCAGTCTGTGCACGACACTGGTAGCGTGAGGAGTCATGTCTTCTTCTTCGTAATTGTTTGATTCCGTACCACTGCGTGCAGGGCCGATAGCTTCATCGACCCCCACAAAAGTTCTTTACTTACTACTGGGGAAAGAGCTCAGTGTTAGTGCTATTGGTTGTGCCTTGGATGACGCCGTGTCCTCACAGACACTTAGTGAAAGCACGTCCACAGAGGAGAGAAGGAGCTACCGTGTCGAGAGCGACCTCTCTTGCCCTCCGACCCCTAGCTGCTTTCAAATGCCAGAAAAGGCTCTCAAACTCCTGGAGGAGGAGGGCAGGGCCTTTGACAGTGACAAGTTCACTGAGGAGGTAGATGACCCAATACACCAGGCAGGTGAGCGGTCATCAGCGGAATAAAGGCCTACGAGCTGTTTCGGTCATGCTCATTGCCTGCTGTCCGATGTCTCGCCCTCCAACACTCACCATCACCTCAGCCGAGCACCTCAAGGGCGGAATCACCACACTGGGCTTTTCAGGAGTGGTATTTCCTATACACGCCCCACATGGTGATACTCAGCACCAAGTGACTCCCCAGGGAAGGCCAGCATCAGGTGAGTCATCACCCGCTTACTCTCCCACCTCCCGCATCTCTCCCTCTCCTTCCCCCTGACCCCCTGACTGTGGGCTTGAGTGCATGCAGAAAAAATGTCCTGCACATGGCAGACGGCTGGCTTTACCAAGTGTGGGTAGAGTTGGTACCTTTGTGTGGGAAGATGGAGCAGGATTTGAGCTGTCTGTGCTGGTGTTTGATGACGACCACAGCAGGTCGTCAGGCCTACAGGCTGTGCCACATCTGTAACATGACCAAACACCCTCCCCTTAGCACGAAAAGAGACAGCCAACCAATGTGCAGATTGCATGGTCCCCCTATGCCCAAAATCTTTTTCGGAGTATCACTCCGAGCATGATTACTGAGCAGGTGTGTGGGAAAGCATGAATAGTATGCAGGAATGCATAAGTGTGTGTGTTTTTATAAGTATGTGAAATGTCGGATATTATAATTGATTTATAGTAAGTGCTATGATTTAATTGTTTTATAATAAGTTCTAAAAGTGCAGTGCAATAAGTGTTACTGTATATTGGATATTGGTGAAAAAATTATTGGCTATTCCTTGAGTTAACCTACTTGTTACCTGAAAGAAAACCACTTGTGAGTGGGCCAGAAAGAAAATTAACTGGTTGGGTATAACTAAATTTTTTCCCTCGATACTCAGGAAAATTGTGCTGAATATGAGCATCAGTGTATTTGTGATGTACAAATAATGTAAGTTGTGTATAATATTTACAGTATAAGATTTTCACGATGCCCCTGATTAGTACAAATCACTCTGAATTATAGTACATATAATTACCTCATACTCAACCATGCTGCATGTAACAGCCACAGCATGTACTTGTCATAGTGCAATTACCCATACTCGTGATGTCAAGTGCAATTATAAGTGTTGTATTTTATCTATCTATCCATCATCCAATCCTTCGTTGCCCCGTGAGGAGCGTAGGAGCCCGGGGCTAGGCAGGTTGGTCTTGACATTTAAGATGAGAGTGACCATCCTCACTCATTCCTGAGCAGTAACCCCAACCATCCCTTGGATATAAACCTTCACTGACTCAATCCGAGTGGAGTGCCTTAATCACCCACTAAACCACCAGGCATCATAATATGGTTATATGGTTACCACCCAGCATGGTAAATGGTTTCCTGGTGTACAGGAAATCATTCGGCTTGTCACTCAGTGTCGAGTCACCCATAGGCTGAAGTATGAGGAAAGAATGAAGGAAAGAAAGTTTAGAAGAGGGAGTGTAAAGTCACCCATAAGCAGAAGGACGAGGAAAGAATGAAGTAAAGAAAAACAGAAGGGTAAGGAAGGAATAGAGGGAGGAGAGGAAAGGGCAGACCCCCGAGAACAGCGCTACATCGAGTGAGTGGATGGTGAGCGCCCCCACCTACCACATAAGTGTCATTGTAAAGGGAAATTATTATAATTGATGCAAGAGGTGAGTATAGAAAAAAAAAACTGTTTCCTTTCCCACACACCCACGGGGCATAGTGGCACTATGAAATGGGCAGAAAACCCTTTGGGGAGCCGCATGGACAGGGTGATGCTCATCCTTACGATGGTGAGTAAGGAGAAGTCGAAAAATGAGTGAAATCTTACACATTCCAACCAAGGACACCTGGGCAGTGTTTCAGTCATCACTCTGGTCAGTGCTGCCAATGCTAGTGAGTGAGTCCAAGGTCACAGTCAGTGTTGCGTACTCGGAATCAGCCCGCCAAACGTGTAAAACCACTCGTCTTCAACTCATCCTTACTTATCAATGGAACCACCTAGAGACCTCGGGATACCTTCATTGGAAAGAGGATGAGTTGGTGAGTCTTATGTGTTTTTATTTTTTTCTCTATCTATTTTAGTTTGGCAGATATTGGGGTTTGAAGTAAGGGTATATTTGCCAAAATCTCAGAAATCCCCCATAAGGAGGAGTGGGCGACGACTGGAAACCCCCGGTGGCTAAGGTTTAATCAGTTTATTTATTTTTGCTAAACTTTAATGACCTATGTATTTCACACTCTCCCTTCTGGGATTATAAGTTGTCTTTTGTATTTTATTTTTCAGATCTTAGGTTCTATGCATTGTCAGCCAAAGAGTGTGTAGACGACTGCCTGGCCAGTCCACTCGGTGTTTTCTCTTCAGGGAGCTCGGATTCTGAGGCCTTCTCTCTCATAGTCAAGGTATGTTAATTCAGAGTTGTTGTCAGGCTGTCTCCATTTGCTCAGTAATTAACCACGACTTTGATCATGTCTTGCATATTTTGTTCTTTCAACACCAGATGAGTTTCACTGACTTGAAGGAGACCTCTGAAAGTGGTGGAGATAGCAAGATTGTTGCAGCCCCTTTCGTCATGAGACATCTCTTTTGAGTTTAATGTAATTGTCTGGTGGTAGCAAGAACACAGTATTAAAAGATACTCATCATTGCCAAAATCTGGGAACCACCCTAACAGAAGATGCTTATCATCAAACCATTCCTGTATTCCTCAACATCATATACATAAAGATCATGTTTCTTTACCAGAGTTCTCATACAAGATTGTTACTGTACTTAAGCCATCTTTCAGCTTATGCCTGTAGCTGGTTTTAAATTGCATAATTTCTATAGCTTGTGGCCTTAAAAGTTCTGTTGTCATTTAGTGCCCATATGATGTAGGAGTCAGCTCACTTTAACCCGCCACGTACCGGCCACTTCTTGCCCTATGTGTCACCCCCGTGCCCCCCCCCCCCCTCCCTTTTTTCCCATTAAAAAAAAAACTCACCGGAGGCCAGAAGTGCGTTTTTCGTAGTCTCTCCGCCTGCCCGCAGGTGTGAGCGTGCAATGAATCTGCAGTGGAGGTGAGAGAGAAACCCTTTTTCTGTGCAAGGTAAACTCAGGTATTCTCACCAGCGTGACTCAGGGGAGGTATAGGAATGACCTTTACATTTTTCTGTCCACTTCATACTGACGACAAAAAAAAAAAAAAAAAAAAAAAAAAAAAAATCATAAAGAATTCCCCCCCTACCCCCCACCCCACAAAAAAATCACTTACCAGTACTCTTGCAACACTATACGTATCACTGAATCCATTGTCTTATAGTTACGAGAAAATATGCACAACTTGACTTCACAATGCACAGCCCTTTCACTTATGATAAATTATTTACAACATGCCTTCAGTATACACAGACATTACAAGAGTATTTTTGAGCATCTCATTGTGAATACATCGTCTAACATTTACGAGAACATACGTAAAACTTGACTCCACTACTTTCAGTCTTTACACTTGGAGAAAATATTTACAACATGCCTTCACTGTACAATATGCAGTACTTATAATACTTTGAGTGTCTTTTTCCGTACTTACAGCACTTTTTGAGTGTCTTTTTATCGCTCGTGATTACCATACTATTGTTACTCAGTAGTTATGAGAGTGTGATACTCCTCAAAGCATGGGTATATGCACATTCTTACATCACACTCTGCACATGTATACCTTGAGTCCATCCGCTGAGTACATGGCCTTACTGTGATGTTTGCAAACACGTGACACCTCTGCTGGGGATTTTGACGTGTTGCACTTGGAGGGACGATTCTGGGGAAGTGTCTAGCGGTGAGGCGGAGAGGTGTGGCGGTGGTGAGCAGCACTTCTATCTTCCCCATATTCCCCCACTATCTCCTGCACCAGCTCACGAATATAGCCCTTGAAGGTCTCCTGGATGCCAGTGGTATGTGCATGGATATAGTGAGTGTTGCAAACGGTGATGTCGAGGAGGTGGAAAAATGATATCTTACACCACTTCATCGTGGACCTGGCACTGGCAACACTGGAAATCATGGCGTCTGATTGATCCACCTGTCGCATGTTCACATTGTATGCCAAGACAGGTTCTGGTTTCCAGACATGGCACCTCCCTTATGCCCTGTAATCTATACTGTCTGTTTGGTGTACAGGGGGCCGACAAACAGATGAGAGGAGGAATACTTCACGGTTGTGGTACCATGCTGTTGTGAGGATATTTTTCGCCTTGTAAAGAACAACCTCTTTTTCTGAAGCTTCCTCGCCACCTTCACCATGTGCCGACGGTTCTTCTTTACGGTGCCCCACAGACCAGTTTCCTTCTGGTGAAGGTGCCTGGCGAGAAAGGGGCTTGTGTACCAATTATTAAGGTACAGGATGTGCCCGCGATGAAGATATTCCTCGATCATCGTTTTTACCACAGCCCCTGAGAGTCTCAAGCGTCTATCTTCTGTGATGTCCGTCTGAACACCTGTTTACAGGACTATGTCCTGCACATACCCAGTCTTACAGTCGCACATCACAAAGATTTTGAAGCCAAACCTGTGTCTTTTGCTGGAGATATACTGACGGAAGGCGATATTACCTCTCCATAGCACAAGACTTTCGTCTGTGAGGAGGTCTCGGTATGGAGAGAAGGAGGTACGGAATTTCTCTCGAAGGTGATCAAAAACCAGATGTATCCTCCTCATCTTGTCTGTGTTGTTAGCGTTAGCAGGGTCAAAGATGTCAAAAAAACGTAGGTGGCACAGGATGTACTGAAATCGATTCGTTTCCATCACCTTGCCAAAAACTGGTGTTACCATCACTGGATCCCTAGTCCAATACGAGGGAAGCTGTTTTTTTTTTTTTTTCAATATCCCCATCAAGAGCACATTTCACTCAGGGTTACATCAGGTTCGAATAATCGGCTGTGTGGTGTCTGTGTTGTTCTCCCACTGTCAAATGCAGCAAAGGTGTTTGTCAGGGCCAGAATCTTCAAAACAAAGTCAACAGGGAAGTAGTTTCTAAAAAAGTCCAGCCTACTTCAGCTATGGTGGAGTTCTCGTGGGTGAATGGGTGAATGTGGGGGACAAAGTCATTACTGTCCTTCCACTCCCATGTCGTTTCCTCATCATCATCGCCTTCGTGTTCCTCGGGCCCTGTGGAATGGGAGAAGAGTTTCATGTGAGGTGCTGGGTGTGGGGAAGGCAGGAAGACTTTGTCCTGAGGTGCTGGCCTGAGTTGGGTCACGTGGGGGCAAGGGAGAGCGCAGGCGAGATGAGTCACTCTCCCCCAACAATGGAATTTTCCCAAATCTGCCCCGCTTCCTCCTCACACTTTCCTCTCCACGTGGTGAAATTCTTTGCTTCCCCAACCACCCCCGAACTGCTGGACTACCTTTCTCCTCCCTTTCCTCCTCATCGTTATGACGGGCAAGACGACGACATGCAGGTGGCCTCCTACCACGTGTTGCCCTAGTGTAGCCCACATACCTGGATTTTCTTGGTGAGGAAATTTAGTCATCACTACTACTCTCCTCCTCAGGCTGGATGTAGTCCTTATCTTGCACATCATCATCCTCCACATCGCTTTCCCCAGTGTAGGGGACCCTCAGGAGGCCCTGAATCTCCTCATCAGAGAGACCGCAGCGAGACACCACTGCACTGTATGACACACACGCAGAGTGAGGCAGAGCGAGTGTGAGGCGGGAGCGCGTGGGTGTATGGGCCAGGCCACCTGAGGGCAGATAGAGGAAGGGTTGCCCTACAAACATGCCAATTTTTGCATGCGTAGCTTGAAAATTGTGGTCAAAATGAATTTTTGAAATCGAGACCGTTTTAAAACAGCTCTGGCACTGACCGTGGGATTTCGTAAGACCATTTTAAAACGGCACTGGCACGCGGCGGGTTAAAACAGTTGATTAAAGAACCACCTAGGCATTATTCGTTGGTTTGGCGGAGAGATCCAGTATATTAAGCAGTAAAAGACAAAAGAAGATAGTTTAAGCCTCAGAAAGAGTGACATTAAGGAGCTGTATCTGTCTACTAAATGAAGAGCCAGAATGGAAGGTCTGTGTACTCGTACAGTAATCTCTCGATTATCCGACATAATAGAGCCATCGGTGTATCCTGATACTGAGCTATATCCTACCTACCAATACACTACCCATACCAAACCTGTATGTACACAACCCCACCTAATTGTGACAGTGTTTTTCAGTTTTTCAGTTATTTAGACATCAAAACACATATGGGAATATCCAATATAAAGCTAGACACTAAGAAAACAATGCATAAACACCAAAAATACACAAATTCCCTACCGGTATGTACAGTACCCCTCCTAATTGTGGCACTGTTCTTCGGTCTTTCAGTTACTTAGACATCAAAACACACATGGGAATATTCAGTATAGTGCTAGACTCTAAAAAAATAATGCATAAACAACAAAAATCAACAAATATAGAAATGAAGAAAACAAAGGTTGCAAAAAGAATATTGATAAAGTAATGGTAGGTAGGGGCACTTGCCATCCACTCACTCGATGTAGTGCTACTCTCAGGTGTCTGTCCATTCCTCTCCTCCATCCTTCTTTCCTTCCATCCTCTTCTGTCTTTCTTTCCTTCATTCTTTCCTTGTCCTTCTGCCTACAGGTGACTTTATGTTCCCTCTTCTGTCTTTCTTTCCTTCATTCTTACATCTGCCTGTGGGTGACTCTACACTTAGTGACAAGCCAAATGGTTTCCTGTACACCAGGAAACCATTTACTACGCTAAGTGGTAACCATATAACCACTCACCGTCCATATTGAATACATGCTAGGGCTGTCTCATACAGGACTGGTGTATTGGTATTAGCGGGGGTGTTTTTATAACATGTCGGCGGGTCTTCTGGTAGATCGATAAAGTCTGCTTTGTATGAAATTCAAATCCTTAAACTGTTCCCTGCCCCAGCGGGGATTTGAACCTGGGTCCGGTAGGACCGCAGGCCACCTCTCTACCGATTGAGCCACCGCCTCCCCAAATTGGGGTTTATTGCACACATAATGCCACTCAGGGATGAGTGAGGCTGGTCACTCTCATCTTATATATCAGGACCAACTTGCCTAGCCCTGGGCTCCTACTCTCCTCATGGGGCAATGTAGGATTGGATGATGGATGGATGGATACAGTACTTAACACCCAGTGAATGACGGACAGGTGTCGTAACCTGCTAGGCTTTAGTTGGTGTACAGTAATCCCATTTGGTCTGATGGCTAATGTAATCACTAGTGCTACCATATCCATGTTGATACCAGAATATTGATACACTTGATACTAACTGTTTTTCTGCAGATGTTGTTGCTAATGGTTAGGTATCAATTAGTATGAGTACTAAAACAGACTTTCCAGGTGACTGAAGATGTATTTTCAAAAATACTCTTTCATTGGGAAATGATGATTTTAAGATTTAGTAATGCAATGAATGGTAGTTTTGGTGCTCATGTTCCTCTAAAATAGTGGCCATATAAATGTTTTGACCCAGACTGATCCTGTTGAGTAATTTTATTAAATTTTTAGGTAGTTCATCTGACTGAAAATGTATTACTTTAATAACAAAACTACCTAGCTATCTTATCGGTAATTGTTACCATCGATACTGGCCAATAAAGTAATCGGTATCATATCTTATTTTTATCACTGGTATTGCCTGTCACTTGGGATCACTTAAATGTCAGGAAACTCCTCCTCCTCCATCTGTTGGAGCTGGACAAGGAGTAGGGAAGTGTGGTCACTGCCACTGAACACAGTGATGCCATGTATCTACCGGCTGGCCAGGCGATGACCATTTGGGAGGGAGGCAGACGGTCATTTCTGCTTAGGGATTACGTTCTTCTACCAGCACGCGGCTCGGCTTGAGAGGGAGGCCAGGCAACTTCGACCATTCGATCAGGAGGCAGACAGCCATTTCCACTCAGCTGGGTGATTATTTTTTCTTACCAGGGCGTGGCTCGGCTCAAGATGGGGGTCATGCATCTTTGACCATTCGGTAAGGAGGCAAACAGCCATTGCTGCTCAGCTGTTGGGTTGTGTTCTTTTACCAGCAAGCGGCTCGTCAGCTCGAGAGGGGGACCAGGCGACTGTTACCATTCGGTAGTGAGGTGGTAGCTATTACTTCTCAACTTGTGGGTTGGGGTCTGTATTACTCGTGCACAGCCATTAGCTCCAGTTGTTCCGGAAGGCTGGGGAACTTTGACTGTTCAGTGAGGAAGCAGACAGCCATATTTGCTCAGCTTGTGGGTTAGGGTCTCTATTACTCGCACACAGCTGATAGCATCTGAGTGATCCGGGCAGCCGGGGGACTTTGGTCATTCAGTGAGGAGGCGGAAGGCTATATTTGCTCAGCTTGTGGGTTAGGTTCTGCATTATTCACGCACAGCCAGTAGCTTTCGAGTCATCCAGGTGGCCGCGGAGACTATGACCGTTTGGTGAGGAGCTGGGTCATATTTGCTCAGCTTGTGGGTTAGGTGTATTACCCGTGCTTGTTCAAAGAGGCTAGCCAGCCACCAAACCAATTTTTTGAATTTGCAGGCCACTCAACCAGTGATGTCGGAAATTTTATGTTCATATATGGACAAAGAAATCTGGATACAGATATAATGGAGCCAAGGCTTAACTTTTGGATACGGAGTGTCTGGATAATCATCTGATTATATGATCAGGAATACAACAGGATAGCCATGTGAGGAACCTAAATAGCAAGGGAAGTGAAAGTGGGATGTTAAAGTTAGGTAACTAGAGCTTTTTAGCAGTAAGAATATACGGTACTGTAGATGAGCAATATAATAATATAATAATATACCTAGGCTGCTTCCCCAAAGGAAAGGGAGGTAGCCGAGACAGGATGTCACACTCACCATTTACTCATCCATTCAAACACATTCATTCGCCTCTTAGCCCCAAAGAGGAGAAGAGACAGATCCTCACCACACCACACCGCATGAGGGTCAACTGCGCAGTGCAATCAGTGACATCCGCAGCAGGGCCTGACAGCAAAGCTGGTTTACCCCAGTCACATCATAATAGACCAATCCCCTTACCCACACCTGACCTGACTAGCTGATCAGACCAAATGCGGGAGAATGTCCCCGTCATCATTTATTCATTCACAATTTCTCTCCATTTATTTCTGTCATGCACAGCCACTCTTCCTTGCTCAACAGACATCCCTGTCGCATCCAGCGCTCTCTTCACACTGTCCATCCATCCTATTTGTGGTCTCCCTCTCAGCCTTACACCTCTCACATCATATCTAGTTATCTTTTTCACCAGTCGCTCATTATCCATCTTCTCCATATGCCCAGACCATCACAACACCCTCTGCTACACTCGATCAGCCATCTCCCAAATAACTCTAGTTCTCCTTCACACTTCATCATTTCTCACTCGATCCATACGCGTCACTCCACACATACTCCTGAGACACCTCATCTCCATTACATTCAAGCTTTTCCTCCCTGCTACACCCATATTCCATGCTTCAGCCCCATATAATGCAGTCGGTACCACAACACCCTCATACAGCCTTCTCTTTACATCCATTCTAAGTGAATGACTCTAAGCACTTTTTTCTTTCCTCCCAGCTCCTTTCCTGCTTCATTCATTCTAAACCTCACTTCTGCATCTCTTCTTCCATCCACAGCAACATGTGACCCTAAATACTTAAAACACTCAACCTCCTCAAGCAACTTACCATTCAAAACTATATTCATCCTCCTACCATCTACCGACCTCGTACACCTCATCAATTTACTCGTATTGTCATTTACTTTCAGTTTCCTCCTTTCACACACCCTTCCAAACTCCTCTACCAATTGTCTCAATCTCTCCTCTGAATCAGCCACCAGTGCAGTATCATCTGCAAACAGCAGCTGCTTCAGATGAGCAATGAAAAAAGGATTTTGATGTGGTTTTTGAAATGCAGGGGTCAGGAGTTCTTGGATGGAGTATCTTGAACTCTGTAGTGTGAAGTTTTACTGGGACAGGGATAGCATGGATTATGCCGCAGCAGTTCAGGGTCCACCTCGTTTGATTGTGACTATGAAGAAAGCAGTAGAGAAAAAGAAATAACAGAGTGGGTGATGGCTCTTTGCTGGTCACTGATACCCTGAAGTTAGATGTTATAGTGGTTTCTTGCTTTATCACTGCTGCTGTGAAATTGTACTCATGGAAGGAGGATTAGCTAAGAGTGTGAGAGTGAATGTAAAGAGAAAGGAACTGCACTAGTGCATGGCATCTGTAGACTGGCCATTGCTAGTTGCCGCAAGCGTGTGTTAGGAAGATTATATGCTTTATATTTCTGCTGGGTCAGGCGTATCCACAAACAATGCTGTTTATATTGTCCAGCATTAACAGAAGTGCTAGGGAAGGATAATTCATTCTGTGTGTGTGTGTGTGTGTGTGTGTGTGTGTGTGTGTGAGAGAGAGAGAGAGAGAGAGAGAGAGAGAGAGAGAGAGAGAGGGAAGTCATTTGTTTAAATGGCCTGAGAGGTTTTAAAGTTCACATTGAGAAAAGTTGAGTTTGGGATAGTGGCTGGTGCATCTGGTAATGAAAATGTTTGGTTCAAGAGAATGTAGGAGAGTAGGTAGTGTGGAGAGTGAAAGAGCTTATAGTTAAAGTGGATATTCATCATGGTTTGCCTTGAGTTCCCCTTTGTTTATGGTAATGCCTGAAGTACTGTTGTGGGATTTGAAATGTTAACATTTATGCAAGTTATGTGCATTAAGGATTAGTTGTAAATGCTGACAGCAAAGAAGGTATTTTTTACAAGTTAACCCCTAAAATGCGGCTGTGTACGGCCGATCCCCCCGCTGTGGCGGGGTTGTAGCGGGGTCTGAGTACCTGTGGGAAAATATTTGCCAAAAATCAGAGATTAACCCTAGAGCATTAAAATTTTTATGGCATATAGTACTTACATTCAGCTTTCTCCTGAGACACATGTTGAGCCTTCGTGGACTACCAAAGGACTTGTGAAGACTTGCAGTGTTGGGTAACAAAGTCTTCACTTTCACACCTCCAGAAACCTGGTTTTCTTTCTACCACAGCCTCAATCTGTCACAGTACACTTTATACAACAACGTACAGGTTGTTTGGAATCCGTATTTGTACCATAAGCACTGAAAATAAGGCTAAAATGAACGGAGCGCATGGCCGACATGCAGCGCGGCGGCGATCTTCCCGTCACTATTGTCACATTTGCCTTTTCACGGCTAAAAACACGTATACTACATTATTTTCCGTCATAGTACTTCGCAAACGTTCGCTTGTCACTATTACGGCCATAAAAATCACTGTCACTGCCAGTATTGTGGATCGGGACTGAGGAAGACCACCGCGGCGCGAGTTTATTCAGCCTTATGGCAGGCACTTTATTCTCGCTCCGGTCAGCCACTTGCACTTCATTTCTATCGCTCACTTTCACTGTAGCTGTCCGTTTTTTGCCTTATTCATCAGTGTCACTGTCCATTGTTATAAAAATAATCTTTTCTACACAACAAACTGTCACTGTCAGAGCATAGAATAGGAACATATGCTTTCATCTTCTTACACTGGAGTGACTGTCACTCGCAATACTTATATTATTACTATGTACAATTATTTACACCAAAAAACACTGTCACTGTCAGTGCTTTTACAAGTACATACACTAATTTACACTCATCAGGCTGTCACTGTCAGTACGTTAAAGAAAACTAAACACTAGTATCACTGTCACTCTCAGTATTATTTCCAAGAATCTTACCCTTATTTTCAAAATCTAGTCAGGCTGTGGTAGTCAAAGAAACACGGGTAAGCACAGAGGGGAACTTTGCACTCTTTGCACTGCAAGGAGGTGTGCCTAAAGGTTCTGTCCTGCCTGGTAGTGTGGCTGCACACATGACACCTCCTCAGTGCTTTTCCCCTCTTGGCAGTGGCAGGCAGTGGCTCCAGGTGGTGTCGCTGAAGGTAGGCCTGACACTGTAGGCGGTCTGGAGGTGTCTGAGGGTGGCGTTTGGGACCTGTTGCAAGTACCTGGCCATAACGCTGAAGCAGCTGGTAGACACAAGTCTTAGAAAATCTTCGGAGAGAGTAGTTTGCTGGCTTCCTGTTCTTGATTTTATACAGGATGAAGGCGTTCAGCATGCACATATCAATCAAGTGCAAGAACACCTTCCTGTACCAACGACGATTCTTCCTCAGGCAGTCTATCTCTCCGATCATCATGTCAGACTTGTCCACCGGCCGCATATCGACGTTGTAGTCAATGACAGCATCAGGCTTCATCACAGGCTCGCCAGTCCTTCTGTCGACCTTCCCTGTGGCCAGCATTTCCCCCTTGTGTACTGTGGTGAGCACATTCACGACTCTCTTATCATGCCACCTGATCGCAAGCATCTTGTCAGATTTCTTCAGGTGCACGTCTCCCCGCTTTGACTTTTCAGCCTCGGGGAAGGCAGGGTAGTGTGCCCTATTGCTCCTGACAGTGCCACAGGATCCGACGCCGTGTTCAGAAAGGTACTTGGCGAGTTTAGGAGCTGTATAGTAATTGTCCGTATACAGGACATGATTCTCGCCAAAGTACTTTTCCAAAAGCACTTTCACCACAGAACCAGAGAATCCAAGGGGGTCAGTCTTGTCCAAATCGACATTGCTGGCGGTGTAAATCACGAAGTCTAAGATGAACCCCGTCTTGCAGTCGCACAGCACGAAAAACTTGATTCCAAAGCGGTGCCGTTTGCTTGGAATATACTGCACAAACCGAAGACGGCCCCTGAACAAAACCAAGGACTCGTCAATCACCACTTTCTTGAAAGGGCGCAGGAACCTCGTAAACTTATCCTTGATCAAGTTCAGGATTCCCCTCACTTTCCATAATGGGTCTGTTCGGGAAGGCTCATCATTGTTCGCGAAGTGAAGGTAAGTCATGAGCTGCCTAAAACGATCGCGGCTCATGTATTTATTGAAAATTGGTGTTGGGCAAAGATCGTCTGAACTCCAGTATTCCTCCAGCTTATGTTTCCAATTGTGGGGCATCAATAACATCAACCCAATAAATACAAAAAGTTCCCTGATCGTTAGAGGCACCCATGCTGCCATCCGCGACGTGGATGGCGTTGCCGCCTCACCTTCTCCTTCGCGAACTGCAGCAGATTGCCCCTCATACCTGTTTGTCTCGGTACAAATCTGCTCCATTACCTTGTTGTCAAGGAAGGCCAACAGGTAGTCCAAGCATTCACCATCCTCGTCGACAGGGAAGTCAGCCTAAACTCCACACCCACTGTCATCAAAGGGCAGATCCTCCGGCACAAAATCTGAGCCCTCTGACCACACGAAGGCATCAAGAGTGCCCTGCCTAGGCTGGGAGGTGCTGGGGGCGGCGGGGGGTGAGGCAGGTCGTGTGGGAGTGGGTGAGGCAGGCGGTGAGACAGTGTGTGAGGCAGAGGCTGTCCTAGGTCGTGTTGGTGTAGTGGTGGTGGTGGTGGGGACATTATCGGAGGGTTCAAGGTCACTCGTGGTGGCGTGACTGCCGAGTTGCCTAGTGCGAGTTTCCTTACGAGCTAGCCTTACACTAGGGGACAAAGTTCTAACTCTACCAACACGAACACTGGGCCTACGAAAACCTCTACTACGTAAAGTAGAACGTCTGCTTCCCTTTCGAGGTGGTGAAGGCGACTCAGAAGACTCAGGAGACAGGGCAGCAGAAGAGGAGGACGAGAGAATGGGGCTGGGAGTGCGTGGCGGGCTGGCGGTGGCGTGACGTGGCGTAGGGGACAATGGCAGTGAGCTTGGGTCACCACTCCTTTTCCTCTTTGCCCCCTTCCCATATTCCAGGCCCCTTTTCACAGGAGCCTTGCCTGTTGAGGTGCTTGGCACTGAAACACTCACTTCTGGCACTGAAACAGTCACTTCTGGCCCAGACTCAGCACTCGATTGCGTGTCAGACTCTGCCAGGCTTGACCACACACCGATGTCACTCCCATAATCCATCGAAGCTTTCAATAGTTCACTGGCTATTGCAGAGTCACTCAGTCCCTTAGTAGTCCCTGGTAAGGTTTTGAAGGGGGTTGAGGTCACAAAACCCTTTTTCGGAGGGCTGGAAGGCACAGACTCGGAAGAGCTTGAATTTGACATGGTGTCACCGTGGAAGATTCGCGTGGACTGACGCTAATCAGAGGCAAACCGCGCGAAAAAATCACAGTGTGACAACTGGGGAAACAAGCGTTTCCCAATAGCAGAAAGTGCTTGCGAGATGACGGCGCAGATTGACACGTATGAGCCGTCCGCGCGTTGCCATATCGCACAACGAGGGAGGGCTGCGCATCGGTGCATGGGTGGGTAAAAAAAATGAGACTTGGCAACAACCGAGGTCAGTAGTACAAAGGTCAAGTGTGCTAAACGTAGCTCACGGGTGGCGGTACTGATAGACAATACCAGCTGGAGCCTGCTTGCCTGCGGTTATTCAAAATTAACTCAAATTGCAAACGCGACGATCTGCCGTTCTGTCCTTTGGGCCGACCGTTGCAAATGCGACGATCCGCATTTTAGGGGTTAAGGAAGTGTAGTGAGGGTACGGAATCCAGGAGAATCAGAGAGAATAGTGGGAAGTCAAAGGTTTTGTTAAGTATGGTGGAAATGGTGGAGAGTGGTCATGGCCTGTTGTGTTTTACTAGGGAAGCAGTCAATAGTGGTTCTGCTTTGTGTTTTGCTTGTCTGATGAGCGGGTATATAAGAGTTACAGTCATATTAAAGGTTTATTGCAAGGTATAACCAGGAATGGTCCAGCTGTGTTTGGTCGAGATTGCTTTAGGGTATATGAAATGGAAAGTCAAAAGTTTTGGTAAATATGGTGGAAGTGATGGAAAGTGGTCATGGCCTTTTGTGTTTTACTAAGAAAGGAGTTAGTAGGGGTCCTTCCCTGTGTTGTTGTCAGGTGAGTGGGTATATAAGACTTGAAGTCATATTAAAGGTTTATTGCAAGATTCAGTAAAACTTTTATAAGTCGCCCCTGCAGAAGGCAGAATTTCTGGTAAGTCAAACTCTGACCAAGGTGTGACTTAGTCTTTATTCAAAGGGTTACATTTTAGTTTCTTATATTCCAGGTGCTGCATTTTAGTTTATTATATTCCAAGTGTTACATTTTATTTTAATTGATTGTAAAGTGAAAATAAGTGCTGAACATTATATAATTAAATGGCTGTTGCACCCTTCCATCTATGCAACCTCCTATGCTAGCCTAGTGTATGACATGCACTGAATTGTTTTTATTATTTATATTTATTGTTTTTTAAATGCTTCTTCAGTTTAGTGTTAATAAACAAGCCCATCCATCATCCAATCCTATGTTGCCCCATAGGGAGTGTAGGAGCCTGGGGCTAGGCAAGTTGGTCCTGACATTTAAGATGAAAGTGACCAGCCTCACTTCTCCCTGATTGGCATTATGTTAGAAATAAACCCCGACCATCCCTTGGATATAAACCTACACAGGGTCAGTCCGATTGGAGCACCTTAATCACCCATTAAACCACCAGGTGCCATAATCACATAATTTACGATTACCCACTCACTCGATATAGTGCTGCTATCGGGTGTCTGCCCTTTCCTCTCCTCCATCCGTCTTTCCTTCCATTCTCTTCTGTCTTTCTTTCCTTCATTCTTTCCTTGTCCTTCTGCCTACGGGTGACCGTACACTCCCTCTTTCATCTTTCTTTCATTCTTTCCTCATTCTTCTGCCTGTGGGTGACTCTACACTGAGTGACAAGCCAAATGGTTTCCTGTACACCAGGAAACCATTACTACACTTGTTGGCAACCATATAACCAAATTTTGGCGCCTAGTGGTTTAGTGGGTAATTACTGCACTCCAGTCGGATTGAGCCAACAAAGGTTTATATCCAAGGGGTGGTTGGGGTTTATTGCTCACGTAATGCCACTCAGGGATGAGTGAGGCTAATCACTCTCATCTTAAATGTCAGGACCAACTTGCCTAGCCCCAGACTCCTAAGCTCCTCATGGGGCAACGTAGGATTGGAAGATGGATGAATGGATTGGGGGGTAACACCCGTGTGTGTGTGTGTGTGTGTGTGTGTGTGTGTGTGTGTGTGTGTGTGTGTGTGTGTGTGTTTTTCAGTTCATCAGAAAATTTGGTAAGTCAGACTATTGTAGAGCCCCATATAGTTGACTTATGAAGGGTTTACTGTATAACCAGGAATAGTCCAGACAGGTTTGGAAGAGATTGCTTTAGGGCTGGGGTCCTCATTTACTTTCGTTGAAGGTCCAGTCATATATTGCTTCGTGGCAAAGGTCCAGCTAAAAAAATCTTGTATTTAACCCTTTAATGCTTAATTGCATCAGTTGATGCGATGAGAGTTTTATGCCAAATTCCTAATTGCATCAATTGAGCGGGGCCTGTAAAAAACTGTGGAGCACTTCCTCCACCCCGATTGGCTTCTGGCCAATGAGAACTCACCCCTGAGGTGGCGGGATCTGACCAACCCGGGCGGTTGGGGGGCATCCCCCCCTCTGGGCTGCCTCCATTCCACCCTCTACCCCTCACTCACTCCCTCCTTGTCTCCCATCACCCACCCACTTCTCCACACACCTGCATCTCTCCTCCCACCACCACCTTTGTCCCTTCCCACCCTGCTAGCCTTCCCCCCCCCCCTTTGAACCCCACCCCATCCCTCCCTCCTTGTCCCTCACTACCCTCTCGCCCCCCTACAGACACCCTGAGAGGTGTCAGGCCACCAAGATGGTACAGAACACACTGAAGTGCTTTCTTTTCATGCGAGAAGTTTGTTATTTTCCTAACCCCTGTACCTATAGGCCTACTTTTCACAGCCTACTTTTATCACCCGAGAGCCTAGTAATCTCCCCACACCTACTGTACATACACCTGTTGTCATGGTTTGACAAAACACTTTGAAATGCCCTTTTTCAATAAGAAAAATAGGTGGTTATAAAAATTTTCATGTTTTAGATTGTTTTCGAGGGGTAACTTATAAACTTTTTTTTTTTAACTTTTACACGCGATTTTGTGGTAACCATTAGGCCTACGAGGGTGTGGATTGCATTGTTGGGTGTATAAATTCTTCCTCTTTATCCAGAACACAATCGGTTTGCACTTGGTGAAAGTTACCAAAACCTCCCCGAATTGCGGCTGGGGGAGGGGACCCACCTGAAATAATTGCTATCTTAAAGGGTTGATATCACTAATGGAATAAAACACTTTCCATCCATCCATCCATCATCCAATCCTATGCCTTCCCATGAGGAGGCAAGCCAAATGGTTTCCTGTACACCAGGAAACCATTTACAATGCTGGGTGGTAACCATATAACCAAATTTAGGCTCTCAGTGGTTTAGTGGGTAATTATGGCGTTCCAATCAGATTGAGCCGGTGAAGGTTTACGAGTATATGTAACGGGTGGTTGGGGTTTATTGCTCTCGTAATGCCACTCAGGGATGAGAGAGGCTGGTCACTCTCATCTTAAATGTCAGGACAACCTGCCTAACCCAGGGCTCCTGTGCTCCTCATGGGGCAATGTAGGATTGGATGTGAAGGAATGATGAATGAATGGGACTGTGCAGAAAGTCAATATCCTTACCAAATAAAAAACAGGTTTAAAGTACAGTAGATATTCTCTTCTGCTAGTAAGGTGGTTAAGTAAGACAAAAGAATCTACTTTCCACACTTCCAACTTCTCAAAAAGACAAATGAAACTTCTATATTGTCTTCCTTACATAATCATAGTCACTTTAGCACTTCCACCACCACTTCAGCACCACACTGTGCACCAGTGAGCAGTCTTACAATTGTCAGTACCCTCTGTCATCTTATCATTTGAACAGGCTAGTGGCAACAGTCTATGAGTATGTACAATGCCACATGTTAAAAATAACATTTTGCGGTAAGGACTCCTGTTCTTTTGTTGCCAGTGTTTAATCCTGACGAGATGACATTGATAATATGCTATTTAGAAATATGAAAATCGTTACTGTGAGTGACGTAAGCTCCTAGAATAACTGGAAAAAATGATGGCCTCTTTGTTAATTATCACTAGTTTGCACATAGCCATGTAATGGACGGATTTGTATTACTGCAGTAGCTAAACATAATTTATAATGGTATCCAGATGAAATGAAATTTATTTGAGCCATAATTTTGGTGAAATTTATCCAAAGATGTTAAGTATTGCGACTTTAATTTTAGGGGGACACTGAATATTCAGTGATGCAAGTCACTGGTTCCAGCTTGTTTGGGTCCAGATTTGGGCCATAGTCCGCCATTTGAATACAATTGCTTTAGGGTATATGACGTTTTGAGTGTGCTTTTGTTTTATCAGTTTAAGAGCTAGAACAGCATGAAGGTGGCATGGAAGCTAGGGGAGTTATGAATATTGTTTAACTTAAACTGCAGGTGGATTGTGCAACTGTTACAGCAGCTGGTGATGTCAGACATACTCATATACCTAAGAATTACAGAGACTGGAGCCCTTTGTTGCCACCTGTCTCAGGGCTGGCTCAAGTCTTGTGACACACACACACACACACACACACACACACACACACACACACACACACACACACACACACACACACACACACACACACACACACACACACACACACACACACACACACACACACACACACACACACACACACACACACACACACACACACACACACACACACACACACACACACACACACACACACACACACACACACACACACACACACACACACACACACACACACACACACACACACACACACACACACACACACACACACACACACACACACACACACACACACACACACACACACACACACACACACACACACACACACACACACACACACACACACACACACACACACACACACACACACACACACACACACACACACACACACACACACACACACACACACACACACACACACACACACACACACACACACACACACACACACACACACACACACACACACACACACACACACACACACACACACACACACACACACACACACACACACACACACACACACACACACACACACACACACACACACGCACGCACGCACACACACACACACACACACACACACACACACCGCTCGCTGGTGCAGTGGTAACATGCACCATTCTCGCTTGCCATCTGGTAGACGTGAGTTCGCGCCTCGCTCAGGCTGCGAAAAGTTTCACTGACAAAGTGGGTGGTTACTGTCCCCCTTGAGCAAGGGGACAGGTGTGTGCATATGTGAAGGTCACAGCCTTGCCCTTAGATCGGACTATATGAGCTCTCAGCTCCCTTCCGGGAGGGTAAAAGCTGACGATCACGACCATCAGGTGATCCTGACCGACCCGGTGAATTACACACACACACACACACACACACACACACACACACACTTGACTAACGTAAGAGTAGCATTTTATTATATGGATGAGGAGATGATGAAAAAATTGATAGTGGCCATGATCCACCCCAGGTTAGAATATGCAGCAGTAGTGTGGTCCCCACACAAAAAGAAAGCTATAAACAAGATTGAGAGAATACAAAGAACAGCAACCAAGATGGTCCCCAGTCTGGCAGACCTGTCATACAGAGAGAGGCTGGAAAAGCTGGATTTGCCTTCCTTAGAGGAAAGGAGAAAGAGGGGAGACATGATTGCAGTGTTCAGGACCATGGTGGGAGTAGATAAAATTGACAAAGAAGATCTGTTTGTATGGGATGAGAGAGCAACAAGAGGACACGGAATGAAATTGAAAAAGTCAAGCTGCTTGAAGGATATCAAGAAATATAGCTTTCCTTACAGAAGTATAGACTTATGGAATAGCCTGGACAAAGAGGTCGTCCAGTCTAAAAACTTAACGAGTTTAAAGCTAAATTTGACGTATTGAGAAACAGCGACGGAAACCCACGAGCATAGTACAATCCGTGTATATCACAGTTAGGTATATTAGGTAAATACTTAAATATTTGGAACGACTTAGACAAAGAGGTGGTGCATGAGAAAAACATTCATGTGTGTAAAGGTAGACTTGATAAATGTGGATATGGAGACAGGACAACACGAGCATTGCTCAATTCCTGTATACTACAAATAGGTATACACACACACACACACACACACACACACTTTGGTACAGAACATTATGCATAAATTGGGTAATAATGAAAACAGAGAATCTGTGGGATTTATTGGAACGTAGTGCATGATAAAATTGTGCAATAATGAATACGCAGAACCTATGAGATTTATCCTAATTGGGTCCATGCACCCCAGGCTTCAGCCATAATTGTCTTTATTGCTAATTTAGGCCCACTAAATGCATACATGATGTTGAGTATGAGAAACACAAATAACCATGGTTAGGTTAGTAGAAGTTGATGAATAGGGCACATTAAAAGGAGAGTATTCATCTGTTACTTGGTTAGCTTTTTTTTTTTTTTTTAATGCAAGGAGGAGGATGAATCCAACTGCCAGAAGGACACAAAATTGTTCCCCCCAAGAAAAAAATAAAAGCAAATTAACAGAGTCACTTTTAAGATCTGTTTATTTTGAGGTGCGGACACACTGCATTTAGAACTCTGAAGGTTGTAGGTCATAGACCTGTTGCATACATGAAGGACTGGGAGTAATGGTTAACTCTTGCATTAGCGAGTTGGACAGAAAAGGGATGAGAGTTTGCTGCTAGATGGGTGCTACGCACCCTCGATAATGGCAGAGAGATGCAAGCAGACAGTTCAGAGGAGCAGTGGCCATTGAAGTAGCAATGGAAAAGAGATAAAGATGCAATAGTGTGGCAAAGACACAGAGGTTGAAGGGAGCCAGTAAGAGGAGGAGAGGTAATGAAATGAAAAGCCTTTGACTCCACCTTGTTGAGAAGAGGTGTTTGTGGGGAGCCTCCCCGCACATGAGAGTCGTGCTCTGCACAGGGGTGAATAAAACCACTGTATAAAGTCAACAACTGTGCAAGGTTAAAGAAGGCATGGAGTCAGCTTAGCACACCTAATCTCTTGGAAGAAAATTTTACAGGAGAGGTAACATGATTTTTCCAAGATAAATCCTGAGAGAATGAAACCCCAAGTATGTTCAGACATGATGCAGGATTGAATTGGTTGTTGTCAAAAAATAGAGGATACTCATGTGGAAGGTTTGGTGGCCAAAAAATGTAAGTAGTAGTTTTGATGCATTAAAAACTGCGAGATTACTTTTCTCTCAGAGTTATGAACCAGGTCAGACATTATTGTGCCATAGTCTCATCCCATGTTTGTTGAAGTAACTGCTGAGGTGGATGCTGCGAGAAGCGAATGGAAAATTGAAAGATAGAGTCATCTGTGAATGAGTGGATAGGGTTAGATGTATGGCTTAGGTCATTGATGTATAGAAGGATGAGAGTTGGTGATAGGACAGAGTCCTGAGGAAGACCACTTTCGATAGCTCTAGAAGAATGGTGGCCATCTACATCAGCAGGTTTAGAATGACCAGAAAGGAAGGTAGAGATGAAGGCATAGATACAGGGATAGAAACTGTAAGAGAGCAGTTTGGAAATTACACATTTATTCCAAGACATGATCGAAAGCCTTTGAGATGTCTGGTGCAATGGCAAAACTTTCCCTAGAGTCCTGAAAGGAGGATGACCAGGAGTCTGAAAAGGAGGTTAGAAGATCACCAGTGGAGCACCTGTGGTGGGATCTGTACTGGCATTCGGAAATAAGGTTCTGATGGGAAAGGTCCTTTAAAATTGTTATAAGAATAGATTTAAAAACTTAAGAAATACAAGATGTTAAAGCAATTGGGCAGTAGAGCGGGGAAGCTCTAACCTGGCATACACCTCGCTCAACATGCGGCGCAGCCAGCCAGCATGTGAGGGTACAGCACCTTAACAACATCCCATCACCCAGTTTAGGGGGAGCTCTAACCTGGCGTCCACCTCGCTCAGCATGCAGCGCAGCCGGCCAGCATGTAAGGGAACAGCACCTTAACAACATCCCATCACCCAGTTTACTGGTTAACTAACTCTACGTTTACGATTAATGACAGGAAGCTGAGAATCGCTACGCAGTCTCGGGCAGGTCACGTTTTAACACCCACCGTGGGTGTGAACACTCGTGTGGATATTGTGCATTCTCTGGGAATCCTCAGAGAGGCCCACAGCTCGAGACGTTCCACAAGGTAATTCATACACAGCCTCGGACTGTCTGCAGGGTTCTCAAACTTCCCCCTTAACTTATGGTATATAAGTATGTACAGGCCCTGGACATACTGTGTCCTGTGGGACCAATGGGTGAGATGTCAGGTCTACACTTTTAACTGGGAACCAGGCTAGTCTTTGGATTACTCAAATCTCTGAAGACGCTTATCTACGGAACCCAGCATACAACAGTTGCTAGTTAGTAAGCAGTTAGTAGGTGAGACATCAGGTCTGCACCCACATTACCACTGCCCTGTCTCTCAACTGACTCAGAGGTTACAGGTGTGGTTTCAAATGGCACAGGAAGGACATGTCCCTGATTAGTGGTACTTTGACACACACTGCAGGAACACACAAAACTATCTATGTCTCGTCCCATCCCTGGCCAGAAAAAGTCAGCTCGGATACGGCCCTGGGTCTTCCTTTTGCCCATGTGACCTCCTGAGGCTGAACAATGACCCCATTCTAACACTGCTAGGCAGTACTTAGCGAGAACGACAAACTGCAGTCGAATCTCGCCCTCGGGTGTTCGTGACTCACGGTAGAGCCGTCCTTGTTTACAAAGGAACTTGGCTCGACCTCCCCGTGAATACTTTATCACTCTACCCTTTTGTTTCTTTCGCACAGCAGCAAGTGTCGGGTCAGAATGTTGTTCTTGAACAACAATTTGGCTACACATCAGATCTTGCGGCAATTCAGTGGTCACTGGGGTGACACAGTCTGGAGCCTCAGCCATGGCTCGTGTTACTGTAGCCGAAGTCTGAGTAGCGTCATCTTCGGTGCAACTATCCTTGACACCGGGAATATTGCCTACGATTAGGTCAAATAAAGGTTCTGGCATGACAACTGCGAGTGTCGTACCAGTATGAAATGGAGATGCCACCTGGATACATGCCTCAGGGAACAATCTCACTGATCCATCAATAAGGTTTGCATGGATCTGTCGACCTGTGTACTGCTCAGGCCGAACTAGACTCTGCTTGACAGATCAACCTGATGATCCATTATCTCTCAGGACCTTCACAGGGATGCCTCCCACAAACTCTGGCTGAACAAGGAAGGTACTGTCACCTGTGGGAGGGCCTGTGGAGGAAGCAGCTAGCCACTCACGAGGCTGCTGAATAAATGATGCGGCATACGTGGTGCCCTGAGTTTTAGAAACTTGAGGGGTCGTACTCACTGCCTGTGGAGATGGAACATTGGCCATCTGTGGAGGGGTGTTCACTGTCGCTGTGGGACTAGTGAACCGTGGGAGAGTACCCGTACTGCTAGGGACATCACCACCTTGCCGCTGCTGAGGAATGAAGGCTGCGTTCGCTTCCTGCCTCCTATTCATTTGAGCTGGTGGTGAAAAGGATGGTCCCGACGGTCAGTTGCGTGCCTGATACTGCTGCTGGTTAGGGTACCTGTTGTACCTCTTCTACTCAGGTTTCTGAGTGTTTTGCCCCCGGTCCTTCCACTGCGGTTTTGGACCTTGGCCATTATTCTGAGAATGGCCTTGTTGCTGGGGTTCAGTCTGAGATGGTTTCCCAGATTTATTAGCTTTTCTGTTCCAGGTATGCTGCTTGCGAGTTTGATACCCGTATGCAGTGAAATATGCGTCAGCCTTTTCCACCATTTGGCTGGCATCTTTCACCTGGCAGATCTTAAGCTGTGCTATGAGCTCAGCAGGCCACGACCTCTCTAGCTGTGTACGCAGCATAAGGTCAATTATCCCCTCACGCGTGGAAGGAGTTTCATCTTTCTCCATCCACTCACCTAAATAAGCAGTGAGACGGTCGAGGAACTGAACAGCTGTCTCCATGTCTTGGAGACGAGCTCGCATGAAGTGAACTTTGGCGTCGTCTACTGTGAGACCTTACGCCTTAATGAGTGCAGCTTTCATCATCTCATACATGAGATTGTCTCCACGAATTCTGTGGAGAATATCGAGGGCAGGGCCCTCAAATAAACTAAGAAATTGGAGCCGCTTAGCTGCCTCATCCAGTTGATACATGTCTGCCATGTCCTCAAAACGAGCTATGTACGGCTCGATTCGCTCGCCTTCCTTGTATGAAGGAAGCTTGATGCGTGGGGTCGCCAGGACATGTGTAGGAAGAGCACTAGTGGAGCTTGGGTTGGCTGCAGCAGATGTGCCTGAAGCCAAGGAATCTCACTTGAGCTTCAAAACCTCAAGCTCATGTTTTTCTCGTGCCTCACGTTCAGCACGTTCATGTTCACGTTGTTCCTGCTCGTATTCATGTTATTCTCGCACATGTTCTGACTCGAGTTCGCGTTGTTTTTGTTCGTGTTTGCGCTGTTCTCGCTCGTGTTTGCGCTGTATCTTACGCTCTTCACGGGCATCATTCTCGCACTGCTGCTCCTGATTATGCCGTGAGAGTATGTACTCTTTAATTTCCTGGGGCTCGGTAAGCCCCATGTCTTTGTCTTTGGCTTCCTGTAAAAATACAGTGGTAGCTATGACACTAATTTACTAAGCCGAAACTGAGTACTGACTGCTGCTTCGCAAACGAATGCTAATAAACCAAGTAAAGAATACAGACACAAGCTATTGGTGACCAGTCTTATCTAGTTAACTGGAAAAGAATAAAGCAAAAATGCAAATGACTGGGAAGACTCAATAATTAACGTAATGGGTACGGCGATTCCCAGGAGCAAATAAAATGGTCTGGCGTTACAAAAATAAAGTACTAAATAGAGTTAAATACTCTATGGATTAATAAAGCAGAAATTCGCTTGCTAAACTAACGGTAAACACCAGTAAGCTTGTGCCTATAAACTTGAATGATAAATACCTAAATATGAACGAGAGAGTATTATCTCGTGAATAGCTTTAGAGCTAGGAGTTAATATCCTGGAATGAGGTCGCCAATTGTCACTGGGTTTTTAAATAAATGCAATTATTAAATGATAATATTCAGTAATATTGAAGAGCAGGGACAATGAATTGTCTTGCTAAATCAAGCAATGATTACTTTATATCGGCTCGCTTCGCTGATTCTCTCAGAACGAGAATTTATAAACTTTCTCAACAGTACACAGCAGAGACCAATTACTCACAATTGCTGTTTATTAGTACTGTTAGCTTCTGGAGAAAGTTACTTCACCCCTGACAATAAATAACTAATACTATTAATGACATCAGGTTCATGCTGATGCGTTAACTCCTAGAAGGCACAACGGATTTTAAGCTTAATACAACAAGACTGGCCTAAGTACCGGTTATGAATGGCAAAGTGTTTATGCAAGCTAGGAGCTATAAGGGAAATAAGCTTAATTATGGAGAATTGAAACACGATTTTACATTACATTAAGCTCAAAGAAAAAGAACTGTTAAATTTTATTGATTACATAGGAATAAATTTAATGTTACATTTCAAAATGAATTCAAATAAAGAGATTGCACTCACTCACTCACTCAAAAGCTAAATTCTTACGCCTAGGAAAACAACATGCGGCGCAGCCGGCTGGCATGAGAGGAAACAGCACATTTAAGTAACTCTTAAGTCTAGGAAAACGAAAAGAAAATACTGGTCAATGTAGTGTATCACCAAGGAAGGGTGGGAGCCTGGAGAATTGTAGTCTAGTGGAGTCTGGGTGCTAGATGACCTCTCTCACTCTCACTACTGGAGCACAGAACCTCACTCCGTCGCGACAGACAAAAGACTGAATTCAGATACGATGCGTGTGGTAGGATATTGTATATACATGCACAGGCCAGCCGGAAGAAGGCGTGGCCAACGGTTGAGGCAAGCAGGGGCGAACAATAAAGAAACAATAATATTGCTCAGTAGAGCACTTAATGACGTTCATTAGAACGGTCACTTTTGAAACAGTGACAAATGTTTTGAAAAAAGTATACCACCGAAATGGAGAGAGAAACGGTTAACTGAACGATACACAGTGAGTTTTCCACTAATAGTTTGTGGTTTCTCACAAAAGGAAAATGTCGCGAATTTGATTCGTGACAGTGGTAATCACAGGGGTATATGTCTAATTAGTGTGATGAGAAAAGTTTACGGTAGGATATTTATTGACAGAGTCAGAGAAATAACAGAGGAATTAGTTGGAGAAGAACAGTGAGGTTTTAGGAAGGGAAGCAGTTGTGTAGCTTAGATATTCATTCTTAGGTCTATAGTGGAAAAGTTTCTAGAGAAGGGAAGGAAGTTGTATATGGCCTTCATTGATTTGGAGAAAGGATATGACAGGGCGGATAGACAAGGATTGTGGAAAGTATTAAGAGAATATGGAGTAAATGGGAAATTGTTGCATGCCGTGAAGAGTATGTATGAGGGTGCTAAGGCTGCAGTGCATGTGGACAGTGGACTGAGTGAATTTTTCTTTTTGAAGGTAGGATTGAAACAGGGATGTGTTATGTCTCCATGGTTATTCAGTATGCATGTGGATGGGGTTATAAAAAGATACATGGTAGGGCAGTAGATGTTGGAGTGGCCCTAATGAGAGAGGGCAGTGTTTGAAAAGCCCCTGTTCTGTTGTTTGCAGATGATACTGTGTTGGTAAGTGAAGATGAAGGCGAGCTGCAAGGCTTGGTGAATGAGTCTAGGAGAGTGTGTAAGAAACGGAATCTGAAGGTGAATGTAGGGAGGAGTCACGTCATGGTCTTCGAGAGAAATGAAGTCACTGAATGTACATTGAAGTTGGATGAGGAGGAAGTGGAAAATGAGTGCATTTAACCCCTAGGATACACAGTTTGATTGACCGAACTTCCCTGAAAACCTGTATATGGAGCCGATTTTTCAACTCTTACGGAAGCAAAAAGTGTCATGCCCAAGGTTTAGAGCTTGAATTTACACACCTTATGCCGCAAACCAGAACATTCTAGACCAACTGGTTACTGAGCTATAGCCTGTTAAAAATTGTCAAAAATTGACACTGGCAACCCTTGCATTTAGGGAGAGAAGAAAAAAATTGCACCAACATGCATTTTGGTATTATAGAACGAAAGATCTTGATTTTACACACCAGAAAATGTATATATGAGGCGCTCTGAGCCAGAGGGGTGACCATGCATTTTGCTTGTTTTCAGTAATTGTTAAACTTTGACATGGCTAATTATATAATGGTAAAATTATACTTAAATGAATTTTATTGTTTAGCTTGAAAGTGCTAGCCAAGATGATTTAAATGGTGGTAAACATGACATGTATAAAGTATATTAAAGTTTGGTAATTAGATGTCAAAGCAAAGAAGCAAAATGTATGGTCGCCCCTCTGGCTCAGAGCACATCATATCATTCTCATGTGTCAAATGTTTACCACATAGCCACAGCAAGAAAGTAGCTGGAGGTGGAGGGAGTATGAAGGGATGGAGGGGGGAGGATGGTGGGGGGAGTGTGGCATGGAAAAATCGGCTTTATAGAGTTGGTAGGAGGAGCTGTGAGTCCAGTCACAAGCGAGGGAGGGGGAGAGGGAACAAAAGGTTTGGGGTAGAGGTAGGTGGCGATAGGGCAGTGGGAAAATCCACCCCCACCATGGGTAGGGGCCATGATCCTCCCCCCTTGCTACTCAGGACTTGGTTCTCGTTGGTTTTCATCGATGTATGTCACAATCGGGCCGAAGCCTAATTTCCGTGTGTGTGTGTGTGTGTTTTTTTTTTTTTTTTTTTTTTTTTTTTTTTTTTTTTTTACCAAAGGCTCCTCTATCGATCCTATTCAGCATCAAGCTGAACTCTGGAAAAGGATTAATCGATCCTATTAGTACTCTAGGGATTAAGTACTTGGGTAGTGTGATGAGTAAGGATGGAAGTTTAGAGGGTGAAGTGCTTGAAAGGGTACAACAAAGAAGAAAGGTAGCTGGTTCTTTGAAAACAGTGATAAGAAATAGGGTAGTGAGCATGGAAGTAAAAAGTTGCTGCTTGAGAGTATTGTGATACCAACTCTAACGTATGGAAGTGAAGCTTGGACCTTGTTGGAGGGACACAAGTCAAGAGTGAGAGCTTTGGAAATGAGTTATTTGAGAGGAGCATATGGAGTCACATGGAGAGACAGACTGACAAATGAGGAAGTGAAGGAGCATTGTGGTTTGGATGCAGATGTGATAGAAAGCGTTAGGAGAAATACATTGAGGTGGTTTGGCTATATGGAGAGGATGGAGAGTGAGAGACTGCTGAAGAGAGTGTATGTGAGTGAGGTGGAGGGGGGCAGAGGAAGGGGGAGGCCAAGGAGGAGATGGAGGGATGGAGCAGAAAGGTATATGAGGAAGGGGGTGTGAGCTGGAAGCAGGGCAGTGAAATGGTGGGGGACAGGGCAAAATGGAGGTGTTTTGTTTGTGGCCACCCCATATGGGAGTAAGGCGTCTGTCAATAGATACTGTAGATAGGTAGATTTTCAAATGGCACTCGTTTTAGCTTCGAACACCGTGCTATGTAATTATATATATATATATATATATCTATCTATCTATCTATCTATCTATCTATAGCCCGACGCCCTAATCCCGCAAAGGGTGGCCTCAGACAAAACGCCTCCAAGTCACTCTGTCACCCACCATTTGACTCCCCTCCCCCCAACTCACCCCCCCCTCCCTCATATACCTCTCAACTCCATCCCTCCACCTCATCCTCGGTCTACCCCTCCCTCTCCCTCCCTCCACCTCACCTACATACACCCTCTTAGTCAGTCTTTCATTCTCCATTCTCTCCACATGTCCAAACCACCTCAGTGTATTTCTCCTAATCTTTTCAACCACATCCACATCTACCCCACAGCGTTCCTTCACTTCTTCATTCGTCAACCTGTCCCTCCACGTCACTCCACATGCTCCTCTCAGGTAACTCATTTCCACTGCTCACACTCTTGACTTGTTCCCCTCTTGCAAGATCCACGCCTCGCTTCCATACGTCAGGGTAGGGATCACAATACCATCATGCAGTGACTTCTTAATTTCCATACTCACCTCCCTATTTCTCATCACTGCTTTCAGTGTACCAACAACCTTTCTTCCCTGCTGTACCCTTTCACGTACTTCATCCCGCAAAGTTCCATCCTTACTCATCACACTACCCAAGTACTTGAATATATATATATTTTTTTTCATATAGTGCTGCTCTTAGGTTGCTGCCCTTTCCTCTCTTCCTTCCTTCTTTCTTTCCTTCCTCTTCTTCTGTCAATGGGTGACTACAGTGAGTGACAAGCCAGATTATTTGCTATACATCAGGAAACCACTTACTACACTGGGTGGTAACCATATAAGCAAACTATGGCGCCTGGCGGTTTAGTGGGTATTTAAGGAGTCCCAACAGGATTGAGCCTGTGTCGATTTATATCCAAGGGGTGGTTGGGGTTTATTGCTCACATAATGCCACTCAGGGATGAGTGAGGGTGGCCACTATCATCTTAAATGTTAGGACCAACTTGCCTAGCCCTGGGCTTCTATGCTCCGCATGGGGCAACACAGGATTTGATAATGATAATGATGATAATGTACTGTAGCTATGCATATGCCTTCTGAAACTGTATGTGAATGAACAGGCTGACAGTTCATCTACCAGGGTTATTCAGATATTGGTGTACCTGCTCAGTCATTTGAACACCATCCTTGGTGGTGACTGAGGATACCTTGAAAGTAAAGCTGGGTGAAAAGGAATGCTCATCTTGGCAAAAGATTGTGAAAATGTGGCTTTTATAGCAGAAAATAAAAGATCTGGAACCTTATTTTTATTTGTTTAAGTGGGTCCTGTTGGTAATATATATTTTTTTATATGTACTTATTTCAGCCTAGGGATGAACAATAGTTCACTTAAGTCTGGAGTTTGTAGCTTGACTCTGGGTTCCAAAGTTCTTGATGGGTTATAACCGATTGGATAATGGTTAGATGAGTTTTACAGGCCACATATACTGGGGATGTTGATGTTCCTAATGCAGAAATAAATTTTGGGTAGAGAAGACACTAGGAAGCCTTGTAATTGCTTGTGAATGAAGCTTCTTGGCTCCTGCTTTCCATATATACCTTTTATTAACTTTTTTTCAGTTAATCATAGAGTAGGAGCCACATTGTTGAATGCCAGCATTAACAGTACTTTTGTAAGTAGTAGTGAATATTGAAGGAGGAAGACAGGAGTGAGTCTTGGTTCTGCTGGAGGGTTGGAGAACTGTCTGAAGTGAAAGACTGCATAAACTCTAAGTTAGAAGGATGGCTTGGGGAGATCAGTGAAGGACAGGGAGAGTGGGTTCAGTACAGGGTACATATGAATGGAGAGTGATGAAGGAAAAGCTGCAGATAATGCAGGGTAATGTAATTTAACCCATTCACTGCGTCAGTGTTTTTTACATGTACATCCCATGTGCGGCAGTTTTCAAATACTTAGAAAAAAATATTTGAAAAAAAATAATATTAAGAGAAAGAGAATAAAATCCCGAGTTCAATGGTATATATCACAATATAGAAAAAAAATCCCGAGTTCAGTGGTATATAACACAATATAGCAAACAAACAAGTAACCTCTGAAACAGGTCCGTAAAGTAATAAATATTCCCTGTGCGCTGGTGCCAGGTGAACAACGTGTTTGGTTGCACTGTGTCGTCAGTGTAAATCTTGTGATCAGAGAAGGTGTAAATCAGCATGTGAACCAACGGTGTCATCATCTAGCAATGTATCACAATCATCACTACACTCATCCAGAGATTTCATCCAGTATTTATTTGGGTTACTGATAGTGGTGGTGTGGAGAAGATTTCGTACCATTACCTTTGGCATTTTGTAGGTTACTAAGCCGAGCTCTGGTCCTTGTAAAAATTCATAATCTGTGTATGGCAAAATTGTATAGGGTGCCATGAGTTGCTAGCTGATTTATTTCATACCATTTCTGACGGCAGAATTTTTGAAAGCAGGAAATTATATATGATACAGCTGCAGTCAGAGCCATTTGGACTCAAATATCATATACGATACAGCCGCAGTCATTGGGTTAAGGTCAGTGAAGGAAATGAAATAGACTACAGGAGTCAGATAATGTCATGTGGTGATATTACTGTCTCAGTATGGGGTATCCATACTCGTAAGTAGATGAGAAGCATACCTCCTCAGTGTTGTCCAATAAATTGCTTGCCAGACACGGTCAGCATGGTGCAGTAAATGACAGACATAGAGCAGATGTACAAGTATTCCTCAGCAGATGACAGACACAGGGCAGATGTACAGTATTCTACAGCAGATAACAAACAGATGGTTTTTGTATTGTTCACTAGTCAGAAATAGGTATTAGGTACCTGAGGATGGAAAAGACACAGGAACACATATGATTATAACCATTTTATTGCAGAATACAACATTTAATGTTGACTCATTCTGTTTATTCATTGATTGATTTGTGTTTTGTTGATGACAGTGTTGTGTAGGTGGTGAGTTGTGCGCCAGTATGGACAGCCACTGTGAACCACACCGGGCCCTCGCGGTCACAAACTTGCCAAATCCTGAGTTTCCTACCAACAAAGTGCCTGATACCTCTACAGTAAGTATGTCATCTGCCATTCCATTTTTCATTATAGCTGTGTACATGTTTACTGTTTGGAAATAAGTTCATTTTAATTTGCATTATTTCTCTCCTTTGAACTAGGTGATGTGTATGTTGTTGCAGGCTGTGGAGACCTTTGGCATGGTGTGTGAAGCACAAAATGAAAGGGATGTGGACCACAAAACCAGCAGTAGCCAGAGCATTTCCCGTGGTGATGAAACTGGCAGGTCGGCAGCTAGCGAGGCCGGCGCCCCGGGTTGTGGGGCTGGCGGCCAGTCCCCCGACACAGCTGGCGGGGCGGGGGGGGCCGGAGCTGACCCGCACCTGCTCCGCCAACCTGTGCAAACTTTGTCTGTGATATTCAGCTCCACGCCAGGGCCCGGCGGCGGAGCCAGCGCGGGGCACACCCGTCCGTCCTCCACCACTGTCCCTGGGTGCCCTGGGCTGGGGAGGGCCCCGGAGGAGACGCCTGTGACCTCCCTCGGCCAGCAGCAGGGTGGGGCGGAGCGGCAGACACTCCGGCCCACCTCGCCGCCACCACACACTCCCTCACAGGCCAGTCTCAACATTCCTGGCTCAATGGCCAACAATAATGCCAACAGCCAACTCCAGGGTAGCAACCCTAGCTTTAACCGGGACAGCAAGGCGGCTGCGGCCATCTTGCCCCAACCAAGTGCAACCTGCAACCAATACGCTTCATTTCCTACTTCATCAAAATTCCAGGCTGCAGGCAAGCCTGGAAAGTTTGGTTTTGCTTCCTTCCCCCAAGGCTTTATTGAAGTTAATAAGTGGGGCATTCCACGTGGCCTGGGGTTGTTGGGTGGGGGGGAGAGCGCAGCCAATGGGTGGGGTGGCTCTGCCACCCAGACAGCTGGATGGGGGGGTTCTGCAGCCAACCAGTCCACCTCCCAGGGCCAGTGGGGAACAGGGCCCAACCGGGGTGGGGGGGCACCGAACACATCTCCAGCCCAGGGCAGCAACCTGAAACCTACACAGGGTAGCACTGGCCCTGCGCAGCAGCCCAGCTCCCCAGCCAACCAGCAGACCACCCCAGCTGGGAGCTCTGGAGGGCAACAGGGCCCAACAGGAGTCAGTGGGCAGGGGGGACAGCAGGGTGGGACTGGGCAGGGCAGCGGGGGCAACACATGGGCTCAGGCTGCAGGGAAAGGTCTTCCAGCGGGCAGTGGATCCGGGGATGCACAGAAACGACACATGGAGCAGCAGCTGCAGAGCATCAGGGAGGCTTTGCTAAGTAGTGAGGGTTGGGGTGGCGAGAATGTAAATCAGGATACTACGTGGGACCTGCCTGGATCACCTGAACCCGGCAAAGACCCAGCTGCCCCACACTTTAAGATAAATGTCAATAATGGATGTGACCTCTGGGAGAACAATCTACGCAATGGGGGTGTTGCTCCTCCCAAAGCCCAGCAGGCCCCCTGGGGACACAACCCTTCCTCCAACTATGGGGGCACCTGGGGTGAGGATGATGATGCTCCAGACTCCTCTAATGTGTGGACAGGTGTGCCACCAAATAACCCACAGTGGGGTGCCAACACTCCTGCTGCACCCAATGTTGGGGGTTGGGGGGGAGGAGCTCCTCCAAAGAAGAACATTGACTGGAGTGGAAATAGTGGTGCCGGTAGCAGTGGCAGCAGTGGCTGGGGTGAGCATGGACCCCAGAGGTCAGGTATTGAAAATCCTCCCAGTGAATGGGGCCCCAGTGGACCCCACAAGCCAGGACCTCATCTGGGTCACCCAGGTTCACACACTGGTCCTATCCCTGGCCCCCATGCTAATGCTTCTCACACAGTTCCACCTAATGGCCCTCATACAGTTCCCCATGCTGGTGGCCCTCACCCTGGCCCACACAATGGCCTTCATGGTGCACCACATGGGCACCATGGGGCACCTCACTCTGCCTCACACAGCGGCCATCCTGGTGGCCCTCACCCTGCCCCTCACAGTAGTTTGACACATGGAGTGCCCCCTGGTGGTCCAGGTGGCCCAGGTCAGTGGAATGGCCCTAAAGAGATGAAGGGAAGTGGCCCCAATGGCCCCAGTGGATGGGAGGAGCCGTCTCCACCCTCACAGCGGCGTGACGATGGCACAGCAGTTTGGGGCAACCCTCAGCAGCAAGGTAATGTGTCCCGCTGGAAGGACATGCCCACACCCAGCATGATGGGGCGTCCTGGCATGCCTGGCCATCAGCAAGGCCGAATGCCAGGGCCACCCATACCAACGGGACTCAAACCAGATCAGCGCATGTGGGGACAGCATGGGTTAGTACCACTTCACACCTTGACTTTTTTACTCGAATTAACTGTCCTAAATTTTGATAAACAAGCTACATCTCGACAAGTAGTCCCAGTCCATACGTTTTGTACAATGCCAAAAATATTAAATGAGCTTGCCATGATATCTGAAATTTAAAATCTATTTAGGATCCTTTTGATCTCCTGCTCTGGCTACTTTCTGAGAGTAGAGTGTATTTGTAGGAAGCAGCAGGTGGCATAATGTTGTTTAGTGTAGTGTTGAACCCAATATATATATCAGAAGGTTATTGCTCTTGCAGGAGGAATGGCAGCTGGAGTGATCCCCCCCACGATACGGGTAGTGGCATGTGGGGGGAAGAAAAGTCTGGAGGATGGGGTGAACCCCCCATCACATCCCCATCGTGGGGCACCAAACCCAAAACCCCTACAGGGGGTCAAGGTGGACCTGTGGGCTGGGGTGAAAGTGAGATGGAACTGCAGGGCTGGGGCCACCAGAAACAGGTAAGACAGAGGGAAGGGGTGACAGCCATTATACCATAGTGTTGCTGGATGTCACCTGCACCTCTGGCCTCCCTCAGTCATCAGGCCTGTATGTACCGGATGTACTCTACTGGACCTGTGTGAACTATAATATACTCTACCATGCCTGTACATAACCCAACATTAACCTGGGTGGTTGTGGTGGGTGTACATGAGGAGGTGTGAGTGTCTGCATGATCAGCAAGGGGTGTGGCAGGCGTGTGGGTTGGGTGTCAGCTGACCCAACCTCACGCTTGCCCTGAGTGCATCATGGCCCCGCACACAACATCAGTAGCCTAGAACAGTCTTGACTTTGCCTTGTCATTTAGATCTTTGGCAAGCAAACTGATTTGTCTTCCTTATCGCCTCAGATCAAGCTGTTGTATTGTTTAAAGAGCAGGAGCATCTGGAACCGTGTTTTACCTTTGAACTGCAATGCAAGAATAATAACAATATTACAGTATTGCCATTCTTTGGTACTTTGAAGCAAAATAACTCTAGAAATAGATATTATATTTTGTAATTCAGTTCACTGATATCCTTGATTATTAAGATACAGAAAGGTACAGAACATTGAAGGAATACTGTACTGCAGTTCTTGCATCACAGATGGTAAATTTCATATAGTAACTATAAAGGAAAAAAGGTAAGGAAAACAGTCTGTTTGAAGTAGAAAAAAAAATGCTTATAATTAGTCTGTCAAGTGCAGTCATCACAAGTATGAACTTTATGATTTAGGATTTCTGTTAGTAGAAGGTGAAGAATGAGTATTATTTGGATTTGGGTAGGCCAGGTATGTAGACATTTACAGCAGTCATATAGTGGGTAATTTTACCCACTTGAGACTTCCCCACCCTGCCCAGTAATAATGTAGAATTCTTTGATAATGCTTCCTATTCATATTCTGTGTTCTTTGCTAGAATCTCCGTGTTAACCTTTTTTTTTTTTTTTTTTGTGCCCTGACTGGAAACTGGTGTACGTTGTGATGAGTTCTGTTGTGACTTGGCAGGGTGGGTAATAATCTGACATTGCATCTCCTGGAGTACTGACATGTTTTTGCTTGTTGTGAGATGGGATAAAATTACCAAAATTGGTGGAAGAGAAGGTGTCATAAGGATTAGCTAAGTGTTAGAATAAAGATGCCATCTCTGGAGCACCTTATTTGAATATTGTTAGGGGGAATTCATCATGTGTTTCTCAATATTCTGACAAGCATTTCCGTCTTTCCTCAAAATAGATGTGTTGCCTTAAGCTTTCCAAAATTGCAACATAAAAAGTTCAGAGAGCTAAGAATATATTAAGGGGATTACAGTAGATGTGATTTACTTGCCAGTTTAGGTGCTCAAGTGATCCTGCATCATGGTTCTAGCCTGTTGCAGATGATGAATTTTGTTGTTTGCTCTGACATTCTGTATCCAGCAAAGTGGCATTGATCTGTTTTTATGGAACCATGCTTGGGGCCACATTAGGACAAGTTTTTATTGAGATGAAGCTGTTGCAGTTGAGTTAGAACTTCATTTAAAAACTCAGTATGGTTGAGAAAGCTTGGGTGTCCAGACTGGTAGGATGGACTGAATGAAATACAGATTCAGTACATCAGTTTGTATTGTATATTTGTAGTAGGGCATAAGTTTTCTTCTTAGATATATATTGGTACTTAGGAGAATTCTCTTAGGTAAGAAACAAAAACATTTTTGGTACTTATCCCTTGAGTTTGGGTGTTTGTAGATGTCACCACCCTCAGTGCTGTGATGAATTTCATTGGTCCTGTATGTATTAATCTTTTAGAGAGCCCTTGGTGGGTTAAAGAAAAGTCAGAATATAGTTGTCCTAGTAGTGAAAAGAGGGAGCATGCTTGATATGCATTTCATGTTTGATAATGACATATTTGTGGAGACAGCCCTATGTCCTGACAGCTAAGACACACTGAATTTCTTGATACATGTGTGTCCTAATTATTCTGAGACTCAGTATTGTATTATGGGAGACAGGTTGTTGTTGCAACAGGTGAGGGTGAAGGTAATGGAGGTTAACTAATTCCAGATGACTGGTTACCCTCCTCTGCTTGATATCAGATCTCCCAAAGCCCTCATTCCTGAGTCTCACTTCCCGTTCCCTGTAAGTTAACAAAGCAGTCATCTTTCTTTACGTTCCTGGGGGCGCCCTCGCGTTGCTTTCACCAGCTTGGTCCCTGTCTGTCATGGCTGTCTGCTTTGTGCTCTCATAGACCAGGCCAACACCTTGCTTTTTTTTTTTTTTTTTTTTTTTTTTTTTAAGATTCAATTCAGGAGTGCTCTTTGTTAGTCTGAGACTTTGTGGGTAAAGCTCCATTGCTTGTGTGTCTTTTTTTTTTTTTTTTTTACTGTATTTTGTTGACCAAAATTTGAATCCTTTGATAAATCATGGGGGAAAGTCCATTGCTGATTTTGTCCTAATGATGAATTTACGTAGGATAGGCAAATCATCCCAACTGGGCTGTCATTGATAATCTAATATGTTGTCTTTGCATGCAGATGATAAAAGTGATTTATATTTGATCTGTATAGATAGATTTCTCACATCACATCCCACCCTCCCCTTCAAAAATACATGTTCATGTTTGTCCTAATGGCCCCCCCAAATTTGTGTGTGTACAGATGACGACCACCACCTTAACCTCACATAATTTCAAAACGGAACCTGTTACCCCTGTCTCTCGGAGCATTATGATTTGTTTTATTTTATATTATTTTTAACTACACTGGGACCCTTATGTCTGCAGGGTGACAGTGATTGAGAGAGAGGGCCAAAATAGCAGAGATGGTTATAATCTGATTGGGAAGCTCAGAGAAAGGAGTTAAAATCTGTTGGGAGAAGCTTGATAATTGTCATGGGAAAATGCAGGAGTTCAAATCTCATGGGAATCCTTGGAGATAGAAGCAAAAACCTTATGGGAAAAGTTGGATTTAGTTAAATTCTCATGGGAAAATTCAGAGATAGGAGTTACACTGGCATAGGAAAGCTCACAAATAGAAGTTAAATCATGTGGGAAAGCTAGGGTTGCATAACTAGACTAGTTTTTCCCCTGTTACCCATTTTAACCCTTGCCATACTGCAGACTTCATATGAGGCACAATTAAGGTCTGCACAGGCCATGCTGCAAGCCTCATATGTGGTACAGTTTGCATTGGTTTAAAACAATGACGGAGGAGGTTAACTGCCTTACAAAGAATCAGTCTGGCAGGGGTTTAGCCCTCTGATAGGAAATTTTAAAATTCCTGCCGTAGACAGAGTAACTAACATCTGCAAATGGAGCACTTAGTCCTCTGGAATGTGTACAAAGAAGTCTTCGCTTACTGAAAGTTATTGCTTTGGCTGTACAACATTTAGTTATGGATGATATTTAATTTTGTTCCTGCCATTTCTTCCCTTCATTTTATATTCGTAAATAAGAGGATGATCCTGAGCATCAATAAATGAAATGCTTGCATGGATGAGGAATATCCATCACTCACATTTGATGCTTCGAGCATCGGGAGATCTTTCATCCATGTAGTATTCAGTCTTGGATGAGTGCTGCTTTTTATTACATTTGGTTCTGTAACTTTACTGCCGTAGATAAGGAAATACTGGTAGATGTCAGTAAGTGGAAGAATGAGAAAACTTGATACAGTAAAATACTGATTCTGCAAAATGGTTTGGGACCACAGTTTTTTTTTTCAACCCTTTCTCTGCAGAATTTATTTTAGAACTGGTTCTCAAAATGTGACACTTATCCCTCAAAAAATGAAAATGGTCAGAATTAGTTTTTTGCATCATTTTTATATCTGTAACATGTTTTTTTTTTTTCCATTTTCAGTTTTTAAATTGATCAGTAACTGTATACATTAATGAGGGAACAGCTAAGGAGACTGAAATATAAAAAATAGGCTTTTATTGACTGCTTAGTTAATGGCTTAGAAACATACATTTCTATACAAACTCAACACAGTTTCTTTTATGGCATCCTATAATAGTGCAGTATAAAGTTGAGTAAGTGCCTGTTATTTCATGAAAATAATGCTGTAAGTAAAATTCATTAACATGGCATCATGTTATGTCTTGTCGTGTGGTGGCAGCACATACCGAGACGCCTTTGCCATGGCAGCGTCAGTGTGAGCCTGGAGTATCACGTAGTCCATTCAAACTTTTTTGGTGGCCAATGGTAGAAGTTGTAATCTGGAGTAAAAGGTGATGTTTAGTATTACGACTGGAGTCATGAAATGCGGCGAAAGGGTTAAATTGATTATATATATATATATATATATATATATATATATATATATATAATATCATTATCTCTTTTCTGTCGCTACGTCAATGGTCGCTGCTCCTTTGAACTGTCTGCTTGCATCCCTCCACCTCTACGATGGGCGTGTAGCACCCATCTGGCAACAAACTCTCATTCCTTTTCAGTCCAACTCTCTAATGCAAGAGTTAACTGTTATTCCTAGTCCTTCATATATGCAACAGGTCAACTTTGGAACTGTCTCCCTCTGTCTGTATTTCCTACTTCCTGTAATCCCCAGTCTTTCAAATGCAGTGTGTCCAGGCATCTCGAAATGAACGGATCTTGAATTTGGCTCTCTTTTGTATTGTTTTTGTTTTTTTCCTGGAAAGAACAGTTTGCGGGCCCTTGGCCTTTGGTTCCTTCTTTCTTGCATTAAAAGTGAAAAATATATATATATATATATATATATATATATATATATATATATATATATATATATATATATATATATATAAATATATATTTATATAAATATATATATATATATATATATATATATATATATATATATATATACACACACACACACACACACACACACACACACACACACACACACACACACACACACACACACACATCTATCCATCCATCCATCCATCCAATCCTACATTGCCCCATGAGGAGCATACGAGCCCAGGACTAGGCAAGTTGGTTCTTACATTCAAGATGACCCTGAAATATATATACAGTACAATCCCTGCTATCTGGTATCCAGACAAACGGAATACTCAGAAAAATGGGAAAATTTAAGGGCTGGTGAATGTGTCAGTAAGTTATAACTGTACGCCAATTTGAATGGACCGCCAAACCGCCGTTTTATCGTGTCACGCAAGGCTGGGTGAAGTCGGACAAAGCCAGGTGAAGGCATTTCCAGCTAATGTAAATCCCTAGTAAATCCTCTCAACCACCCTTCCTCTTCCCCTGTTTCCCCTACTTGAATTCAGTCATCCTCCACACCCTCCATAAATCACCAGTCTGCTTTTTACCACCAGACAGTAAACAGCTCTCTTGCTGTGTGTTGTTCTAATAGATGGTATTTCTACACTCTAAAATGCCTAAAGAGCAAATTAAATGTAAGCATGTCGTGCTTACCTTGAAACAGAAGCTGGACATATGCAATTGACTTGAAAGAGGCGAACATTTAAAACACAGATGACTGAATATAATGTAAGAAATTCAGTGATTTATGATATCAAGACCCAAGCATCCAAGCTTAATGAATTTTTCATGAAAAGCAAAACAAGTAAGACCATTGAAAAAAGGCATACTTTTCATCGTACGAGTGGTTTTGCTTAGCAAGATCTAAGGGAGCACGTATTTCTGGTCCTCTTATACAAGAAAAGCAAGATAGTTTCACTGTAAAATGAATATAGAAGTCGAGTGTGATTTCAGTATTGGATGGATAAATCGTCTCGAAAGACAGGCATGGAACTCGTAAACCAGACACCTCGGGAAAGCTAAGCAGCAAACAGCAAACGCCGGTGCGTTTTTCTTCCTAACCGACCGACTCTAACTTGCACCACATTAATTCATCTTAGAATGCATATGCACTGGTAGAGTTGAAAAAAAATGTTAATAGGAATGAATGTTTACTTTGTTAGAAGAAAAAAAAATAATATGCTTGCACTTTGCACATCACTTACTTTATTTTGTGCAAACAGCTGATCAGCGGTTGAGGGGTGGAATGGTGGCGGTTGAGTGGGGAAGAAGTGCAGTTGGGGCCGTGACCATAAACAATGCTCATGTGAGGGCACAGGTGTCGTGATAATTCTACAGTGCAGTCTAAACATCAGTTCACCAATAAATGTTCAAGATTTTATTTCTTTATATTTCCATTTTTATGAGTACAGTACATACAATGAACACTTCGGTAGTTAACAGAATTATGCAAACCGGCTGACTGGTGGATGAGGGGTGGAATGGTGGCGGTCAGTTGGGGCTGGGACCGTAAACAAAGGTCACGTGGGGGCAAAGGTGTCGTGATAATTCTACAGCGCAGTCTTAACACCAGTTCACCAATAAATGTTCAAGATTTTTTGATTTTTCCCTTTCTATGAGTACAGTACATACACCGAATAATTCAGTAGTTAACACAGTCGTGCATTTTGCAGTACTGCTAGGCATTGCTTGCACTTGCGTTATGACCATGGTGTGTGTTTATGAGGCAGTTTTTCAGGTGGAATCTCTTAGTGTGGCCCTTGATGTGAGTCGTGAGTACCTGAATTGTATTTACTGCTGTGAGAATTATAACTTTTGTATAGACTTGATTTGAAAATCAGAAATATGGGAAAAGTCTGTAACCGGAAAGGTAGATTTCCCAAGCCTCCCGGTTAACTGAGATTGTACTGTATACATATATATATATATATATATAGCATCATCAGCCATTTGAGTGTCCACTGCAGCACCGGCCTATCCCGACCAAAGTCGGGATGATACAGCCAATGTATCTCTACCATGTGGCTTAGGCTGTCTGGCAGAGATTGTATGTAGGGTGAGAAGTGCTTGTTAGTGTACTTGTAGTGTTGTAGTGGCTTTGGATGTGTGTGTGGTCTGTGCACCAAATGTAGTCGGCCCGCACAAGCCAACTGGGTGCAAGCATACTTTATGGTAAGCGACACTGGTTCAACCACAGCACCCCTTGTGTCCACCAAAGTAGTACATGGCCAAAGTTTATTACCCTGGCGGGGCACGAACCCTGGCTCACCTGCGTACAAAAACGCACACTCTACCACTGTACCACAGAGGCTCCATATATATATATATGTGTGTGTATATATATATATATATATATATATATATATATATATATATATATACACACACACACACACACAGGCATACCCCGGTTTAACAATCTACAGTAATTGGTTAGGTAAAACCCCATCGTTAGGCGGGGTAGCGTATATCTGGGTACTTTTAACATGTATTTCAATGTGGACCGTTTACCAGCCTTGGATGTCCCCCCAAACCAAGTCCAAAACCCTCCCAGATGAGCCCCAAAACAGGTTTATAGGCAATCTAAATGGCCTAACAACTGTCAAGGAAGCTAACCCAAGCCTAACACCTGTAAATAACTCATTGAAAGCAACAAGTAAAGCCTGAATATCATAAGGAATAAGTTAGAGAATATCAAACACCTCTCATCACTTCTTGTAAGTCCATGTCCAGTCCTGGTCATCATCCTTGCTATCCCCCCCGAGGCTAGGGGACATGTGGTGCTCCCCAACACTCTATCCTCTTCCTCAAAGCGCTCAAACCCGGTCTCCAGGGAAGGGTCGGGGGGGGTGGCGATGGAGTGCGATGCGATGACTCAGGCAGAGGCGATGGGGTGTGATGTGCTGGCTCAGGCGGTGGCGATGAGGTGCGATACAATGGCTCTGGGGGTGGCGATGGAGTGCGATGCGATGATAGAGGTGGTGGTGTGGGAGACAGCTGTGATGTCCGGTGAGGTGGCGAGGGAGACCGCTATGATGAATGATGAGGTAGCGATGGAGTCAGTTGCAGTGGCTCTTGTTGTGGCGAGGGAGACAGAGACAGTGGCCAAAATGGTGTGGGAGATGGAGGGTGGGACGAAGAAGGCAGCGATGGAATGGCATAGTGCTGTAGTGGAGACACAGGAGACGGCAATCGGCTGGAGGTTAGGTCCAGCACAACGGGCCGAGTACGCCCTCGGCGGGAGGTGTCCCTCTGTGTTTCTGTGCTTGTTGAAGGCTGGGGAGATGCCCTGCTGGTTGAAGGCTGGGGAGGTGCTCTGCTCATTGAGGGCTGGTGAGATCCTATGTGACTTGTTGGCCTGGTGGGGGCCTGCTTAAAGAAGGCTGTGATCATTGTCTGCCTACCTGCCCTCTTCTTCTCCTCCAGCTTTGTCCTGTAGACTTTTATACCCTCCTCGAGCCAATTAGGTGTGTCCCTGCTTCTTCCTGGGAGGGGGTCATTTGTTTTCATTAGGTCTATAAACTCGTCCAGCTTCGTTAGCATCTCCTTCAGGATCTTGATGTTGAGAGCGCGGACCTCAGGGACAACCTCCTCCTCCTTCTTTGCCTCCTGGTGTGCCCACTGGATCTCCATAATGAGAAGCTCTTGTAGCTGAGCTTCTCTTTGTGGCTCTCGAGAACCTCCTCCACATCATCCACATCGACCTCCCCAAAGCCTGCCTCATGTGACGACTCGACAATGTCCTGCCGCACACGCTTGACAGGCAGGGGTTGTATGCCCTTGGGGAAGCCGGTGAAAGAGTGAACACACTCTGGCCACAGCTTCTGCCACACACCGTTCATTGTCGCCCGGCTCACCTCGTTCCATTCTGCAGTTATAGTCTCCAGGGCATGGTGTATGTTGTACCCTCTCCAGAACTGTTGTACTGTTGTCTTGTGGTCATTGTTGCAAGCCCTTACCAACAGCTTCATCGTGCGGCATAGGCAGTAGACCGGGCAGCAATCACCCGTTGGTCAGTTGGCTGCAACAAAGACGTGGTGTTGGGGGTTAGGAACACCACCTCAATATTGCTGACCCATTCCTTCATTGTGGGCGGATGGCTAGGCACTTTATCCACCACCAGGAGAAATCTGTTCACCAGATTTTCACGAGACACATACCTCTTCAGCACACGAGAGAGCTACAAGTGAAAATATGAGGAACAGATATATGAAGTCAACCAAGCATTCTTGTTTGACTTCCAGATAACCCCAGGGTTCTCCTTAAGATACCCCACGAGAGCCCTGGGGTTCTCCAAGTGGTAGACTAGGAGCGGCTTCAACTTGAGGTCGCCCTCGGTGTTTCCCCCTAGCAGCAGTGTCAGCTGGTTCTTCGGGGCCTTGAATCCTGGCATAGACCTTTCCTCCGTTGCAAGATATGTCTTGGAGGACATTCTCTTCCAAAAGAGACCAATCTTGTCAAAATTCAAGACCTGCTTCGCACTACAGCCACCCTGCACGATGATGCATTTCAGCTCATCAGGAAACGCTGCCGCCACCACCATATCTGCACTCACCACCTCACCATACATCTTCACGTGGTGGAGATTTGCCAGCCTGTTAAACCGGTCAAATCACCCATGGCTAGCCTTAAAGGTCTCGCTTTCATCAAGCTCATTCCTGACCTTTAGCTCTTCCCAGAGCGAGGGAGCCTTAGTACAAATAATAGCCTGGCTCATGGGTGCCTTGCGCCAGTTCTGATCTTCCACCCACGTGCACAGCATCCGCTTCAGCTCCCTCATTGCAGGCTCTTGCTGGTGGTTGATTCGGGAGGTGGATAAGATTGCAGCGTTAATGGCCTCCTACTTTATGATCGTGGAGATAGTTGACTGGGCCAGGTGGAGAGCTGAGGTTATAGAATACACACCTTCACCTTTGTCGTGCCGCTTATGGATGTCCAATTTCACCTCGAGTGACACAGTGTTACGTACACGCTTCGCAGGAACATTACCAGCACCAGCACTAGCAGGCTGCTTACCACCACGACTAGGGCCTCCACTAGCACCAGCACTAGCCCTACCATGTCCAGCACCCATACTAGACATTATCTCACTTATTTGGGCCCAGAATCACACATTATTGCACTCCCCAAATGATTAGTATCACTGGTCTACTCGCAGCACTGCTCGAACACAGTTACGATGTACTACGATAGCAACTTGCATAATGTTGGTGGTGCAGTACGATGCGTGGTGGGCGAGCGTAAGGGAGATCCTCACTCTGAGATGGCCAGTGCGCGAAGAGTGAAATGGTTGAGCGTGGGTTGAGCGATGGTTATGGGGCCTGCGCAAGCATTTCTGCGCATCCTTGGAGGTGGACGGACTCAGCTGGCTGCAGGAATGCGCGCGATTCAAAATTTTGGCGCGACATCGGAGGGGCCATTGTTAAACCTGGGCTATCCTTTCGGGTATTGGGGCCTGGTGCAATTTGTACCCTCATTGCTAAGTCGAGGTATTGCATCTAGGGATATCATATATTGGGGCATTACTGTATATATATACATACATATACACGTACATATATATGTACAGTGGAACCGTGGAATTCGTGCACAATTCGTTCCTGGAGGCTGTACGAGTTGCAAATTGTTTGGAAACCGAATCATTTTTTTTCCATGAGAAACAATGTGTTTTGCAATAATCCGTACATAAAACCTTTAAAAGAAAGAAATATACCCTGTAGATGATATAAATGATAATTTTACTGCATCTTACTTGTACTGAGGAGAGCTGATGGCTTGAGTTCTTTGTTCTTTAGTGTGGATGAAATGGTAGATTTCGCCATACCATAATGATTGGCAGGACCGGAGTCACGGGTTCCACTTTCAAACTTTGCAGTGAGTTCTTTTTTTAAGCTCAATTGTTGTTCTCACTGCTTTTCTTTTAGCTCCAGCTGACACACTAATCTTCTTAGAACCCATGATTGTGTACAATTTTCAAACGAAAATACGCAATTTATCACAAAGTTTAACGGAACCTGTATGACTGATGCGAGGCTGGTGGAAGTCAAAGTGGGACTGGCAACCATGTGGCACCTACGACGCTGCATCTCTTAGTGCAAATATTGGGTCGCTGTACGAGAATTGGAGCAATTTTTAGACGAAAAAGCTGTACGAAAGCTGAGTTGTACGAGTAGAGAGGCATATGAATTCCGGGGTTCCACTGTATATGGTATATATATATATATATATGTATACACAATGTACATACATATGCAGTAGGATCTCGCCAATAACGACTTTGACAATAACGTTTTGGCAATAACGGTAAGTTAGAACAGATACCCAGTTTCTATAATAACGTTTGGATTCACTTGAATAACGGTTGTTTTGCAAATGCCAAGTAGTTATAAAGCAAATATGTCCATAACAAGATGAGGAATGAAAAAGACAAACAAGAAGAGATGAAGGAAATTGCCAAAAATGTGAGCAGTAGTGAGGAGGAGATGGAGGATCCTCCCCTCGCCACCTCCCCTGACTCACCCGCCGCCATCCCCTCCACCCCCACTCCCCCACTTGACTCACAATCTGCCTCCCCCTCCACCTCCACAGCCCTACGTGACACCTGCTCCACCTGGCATACCTGCAACCCCCAACATAATGACTGTTGCTGCATTGTGGAAGAAATATAACATTCAACAGGCCGTAAATTTATTCGTCAGTTCCTAGAATAATACAACACTGGCAACCATTAAACTTGCATGGTCGGCACTTCAGCCATAACTCAAATCTGCTGAGACAGAGAGACAGCGGACATCTGAGTTAATGCCTAATTATTGGACTTGTAAATCAGATTTCAAGAAAATACTAGAAACAGTATCACGATTGAGTGAATGCCCACAATCAGTCACTCATCACTCACTCTCTTTCACAAAGCTAGCCAGCCAAGGAAGAACAACAGAGAGGGGTTGTACATGATGACATTGATGACACTGGGGACTTTCATGAAGATTTTGATTTTTTGGGGTTTGATGAAGAGTTGATGGAAGTGGGTGACCCTGGTGTGAAAGGCAGGAGTGGGGATGAGGCCAGCGAGGGGTCAGGGGGTACGCTGCAGTAGCGTCCATGCGCAAGCCTCAAAACAATCATCATACCAAACACCTTTAAGGTGAGTTTTATATTACTTATGATAATTTAAAAACTTATCTTTTGTTTCAGCAAAAAGAAAGTAGTGATAGAAGGGCTCCAGGTGGGAAAAGTGTATAAAAGTCTTGAGTGGCAGCACCAATAAACCCTTTAAACATGTATTTTAATGTCACACAAATAACGTTTTCACTAATATAATATAATATATATCCATCCATCCATCATCCAATCCTACATTGCCCCATGAGGAGCGTAGGAGCCTGAGGCTAGACAGTTGGTATCTCTCTCTCTCTCTCTCTCTCTCTCTATACTCTATACACTCGAACCTCGATTTAAGGGACCTCCATTTAAGGGATTTTTGATTTAAGGGACTCCATATTCTACCTGACAAATGGACAAGACCATTCAAAAACGATATGTAATGTCTGGGTTATACACGTTAATATGTTTCTTGATACAGTACCAGTATAATAATATTCACAATCATAGTAATAAGTACGATAAGTGAAACAGTCATTGCATTTCATAATAAGGTTGTCTTTATATGTGGTAAAACAATGGACATTTTCAAGTAAGGGACATTTTCAAGTAAGGGACAAGTTGATTCCCCATTTAGTCCCTTAAATCGAGGTTTGAGTATAAACATACATATATATATATATATATATATATATATATATATATTGTCTTTCTATTTATCTGTCAGTCTGTCTATATTCTCTGTCTCTCTCTCTATATATATCCAAGAGTGAGTTTGGGAGAATGTGTAAGAAATGGACTCTAAAGGTGAATGTAGGGAAGAATAAAGTTATGGTCTTCGAGAGAAGTCAGCGAATGTACAGTGGGGTTGGATGAGGAGGAAATAGAAAATGTGAGTACGTTTAAGTACTTGGGTAGTGTGGTGAGTAAGGATGGAAGTTTGGAGAGTGAAATGCTTGAAAGGGTAGAGTAAGGATGAAAGGTTGCTGGTTGCTTGAAAGCAGTGATAAGAAACAGGGAAATGAGCATGGAAGTGAAAAAGTTACTTCGTGACAGTATTGTGATACCAACTGTAACATACGGAAGTGAAGCTTGGACCTTGTTGGAGGGACAGAAGTCAAGAGTGAGAGCAGTGGAAATTAGTTATTTTGGAGGAGCACATGAAGTCACATGGAGAGACAAACTGACAAATGAAGATGTGAAGGAGTGTTGTGGCGTGGATGTGGATGTGATAGGAAGCGTCAGGAGAAACACATTGAGGTGGTTTGGCCATATGGAGAGGAGGGGAGACTGATGAGGAGTGTGTATGTGAGCGAGAAGGAGGGGAGGCCAAGGATGAGATGGAGGGATGGATTGGAGAGGTATATGAGAGAAGGGTGTGTGAGGTGGGAGCAGGGCAGTGAAATATCAGGGGACAGGGCAGCATGGAGGCGATTTGTTTGTGGCCACCCCTTATGGGATTAGGGCATCTGGCGACAGATTGATATATACATATATACAGTATGTATGTGGTAGATGGGGGCACCCATCATCCACTCATTCAATGTAGGGATGCCTTGTAGTCTCTACCCTGAGTGGCAGGCCATATGGTTTCCTGTACCCAGGAAACCATTTACTGTGCTGGGTGGTAACCATATAACTGGGGTTTTTGGTCTGATTGTGTCCTCCAGATTCCCCATCTCTAAAATCACTTAATCATGGCAAATGATTCAGAGAGCCTTGGAGGTCCCAATACATGCCCAGGGCCCCAACCAAATTTGCAGATTCATATGGGCATGCAGAATGTGAGAGGTGTGAATGAGGAGAGCAAGAGGGTCGTAGTGGTGAATGTGTTCAAGAGTGTGAGATATGCCATGATGGCATTGTGTAAAACAAAAATGAAAGGATATGAAGTGGAGGAGTGGGAGGGTGTGAAATGTGTAAGATCATGCATGAATGTGCAAGGAAGATGCAAGGAAGTAGTTGCTTTGTTGATGAATGAGGTGTGGCAGAGTGGAATGAAGGATTACAAATCTTTCAGCTCATATATGTATATATATATATATATATATATATATATATATATATATATATATATATATATATATATGTATATATTGTGGTAGGTGGGGGCACTCACCATCCACTCGATGTAGTGCTGCTCTCGGGTGTCTGCTCTTTCCTCTCATCCGTCCTTCCTTCTTTCCATCCTCTTCTGTCTTTCTATCCTTCATTCTTTCCTCATCCTTCTGCCTATGGGTGACTTTCTGCTCCCCCTTCTGTCTTTCTTTCCTTCATTCTTTCCTATTCCTTCTGCCTTTGGGTGACTCTACACTGAGTGACAAGCCAGATGGTTTCCTGTACACCAGGAAACCATTTACTCTGCTGGGTGGTAACAATATAGCCAAATTTTGATGTCTGGTGGTTTGGTGGGTAATTACAGTGCTGCAATCAGATTGAACCGGTGAAGGTTTATATCCAAGGGGTGGTTGGGGTTTATTGCTCACGTAATGCCACTCAGGGATGAGTGAGGCCGGTCACTCTCATCTTAACTATCAGGACCAACTTGCCTAGCCCCGGACTCCTACGCTCCTCATGGGGCAACGTAGGATTGGATGAAGGATGGATGGATTATTTATTTATTTATTTATTTATTTATTTATTTATTTTTTTCAAGGAAGAAGGAACCACAGGCCAGGAACCTGCAAACTGTTCCTTCCAAGAAAAAAACAAAAAAACAAAACAAAGGAGAGTCAAATTCAAGGTCTAATCATTTTGAGATGCCTGGACACACTGCGTTTGAAAGACTGGAGATAATAGGAAGCAGGAAATACAGAGAGAGACCGTTCGAGAGTTGACCTGTTGCATAAATGAAGGACTGGGAGTAATGGTCAACTCTTGCATTAGAGAGTTGGACAGAAAAGGGATGAGAGTTTGTTGCTAGGCAGGTGCTATGTGCCCATCGTAGAAGTGGAGGGATGCATGCAGACAGTTCAGAGGAGCAGTGACCACTGAAGTAGCGATAGAAAAGAGACAAAGATGCAACAGTGTGGCGAAGAGACAGAGGTTGAAGGGAGCCTGTAAGAGGAGAATTAATGAGACGAAAAGCCTTTGACTCCACCCTATTGAGAAGAGCTGTATATTGGGAGCCTCCCCACAAATAAGAGTTGTACTCTACATAGGCGAATAAAACCCCTGTATAAAGTCGACAACTATGCTGGGATAAAGAAGTTACGGAGTTGGCTTAGCACACCTAATCTCTTGGAAGCAGATTTTACAAGAGATCTAATATGATCATTCCAAGATAAGTCCCGAGTGAATGACATCCCAAGCATGTTCAAGGGTGATGCAGAATTCGAGCTGAATGTTAATAAACATTAGTGGGTACTCCTGTGGAAGATTTTGTGGGTTTGATATGTGTAAGAATGGAGTCTTTGATGCATTAAAAACAACAAGATTATTTTTACCTCAGTCAGAGATATGAGTCAAGTCAGACATTAGGTGTGCCATAGCCTCATCCCTTGTTTGTTGAAGTAACTGCTGAGATGGATGTTGCGGGAACTGAATGGAAAGGTGGAATCATCAGCATACGAATGGATAGGGTTAGATGTACAGCTTAGGAGGTCATTAATGAATTAAAGGAATAGAGTTGGTGATAGGACAGAGCCCTGAGGAACACCACTGTTGATAGGTCTAGGAGAAGAATGATGGCCATCTACAACAGCGGATATAGAATGACCAGAAAGGAAGCTATAGATGAAGACTCAGATAGAAGTATGGAAACCGTAAGAGGGCAGTTTGGAAATTTAAGAGTTATGCCAGACTCACTCGAAAACCTTTGAGATGTCAAGTGCAATGGCAAAGCTTTCGCCATAGTCCCGAAAGGAGGATGACCAGTAGTCTGAAAGTAGGTGAGAAGATCGCCAGTGGAGCATCCCTGACAGAACCCATACTGATAATCAGAAAGAAAGTTGTGATAGGAAAGAAGCTTTAAAATTTTTCTGTTAAGAATAGACTCGAAAACTTTTGAGACTGGATGTCAGAGCAGTTGGATGATAGTTAGACGGTTAGGAATGGTCACCCTTCTTTGGGATTCGCTGGATGAGAGCAAACTTCCAGCAAGAAGGAAGGGTACAAGTTGATAGACAAAGGCGAAGGAGTTTACCTAGGCAGGGTGTAAGCACAGTACATGACAACAGGTGGGACTCTATCAGGCCCATATGTATGTCAAGTTCAAGTTTGAGAAGGTGAAATTGGAGGTGATTGTAGCGAATGCACCGTGTGAGGATAGGAGTGAGAGAAAGACAGGTTTTGGGATGAGCTAGATGAAGCAGTGGGAGAAATGCCCAGGAGCTATAAAGTGATCGTAATGGACAATATGAAAGGAAGAGTAGGCACTGGTCCTAAGGTTGACGTAATGGGTTGTAATGGAGTACCAGGAGGAAATGACAGTGGGAAGTGACTGCAGGATATGTGTCCGGAAAGGACGTTTTACATTTGTAGCTCATATTTCAAACAAAGATGCACACAAATATACATGGTATAGAGGGAACGGGGATTGTGTTTAAAGTAGCCTGATTGATTACGTGCCTGTAGAGAGGTTGATGCTGGGAATAGTTGCTGATTCGAGGGCCATGAGATGATGTGGAGGTCTGTCTGATCATATGATTATGGTATGCAAGATCAAGCTGAGAGGAGTGAGGTGGACCAGGAGAGAGAGGAGCAGTGAGGGAGAAAGACTGAAAGTCGAGAAACTGAGGACCAAATAAATGGAAGATGAATACGGGACCAAAGTAGGGGAGGAGTTAGAATCAATGAATTGGAATGAAATGGATCTGGACAGCCTGTGGAATGCGTATAGGGATTGCATAGTTAGGAATGCAAAAGCGGTTTGTGATGTGGCAAGAGTAACAACAAAGAAGAAAGGTACGGCATGATGGGATGTAGAGGTTAGGAGAGGACTGGAAGAAAAGAGGAAAAAGTGACTAAAGTGGTTACTGGACAGGGTTTCAATTGAAATAACTGAATACGGTAATCCCTATACTATCCGGACGCCCACTTTACGGAAACCCCACTTACTGGACATTGTAGACCTGGACCTTCAGAACCCAAAAATGGCCAGAAAAAGAAAAAATCCCCCCCAAGAATGATTTTTTCCCTGCCGTAATTCATAATTGCCGCGTGGCGCCGAGCAGCTGTCTACACCATGGCCCCTTTACTCCTTCCTTCCTCCTCCCTACCCCCTACCCTGTCAGGGTTGCCATTTGGTATTTTTCATTACCAAATGTGGGCCAATTTGGTAATGAAAAATTCGTTTGGTAATGCTTCGGAATAATGCATTACCAAATGGATTTTTCACATGTATGAGGATACACAGGATGGAGATGGTGGATTGTCTGCTCTCTCTGATTAATGTGCTATCCTGCACAGTGTGAAAATAATCAACATGCTGTTAATTGTAAGGAGAGTGATTACATGTATTACTACTAGTATATATAATTAGTGAAAAATAAATGCTAGCTTTACGAATTTGGTAATGAAAAGTTAAATTTGGTAATGAAAATTGAGGAGTTTGGTAATGTGGCTGTTGCGATCTGGCAACTCTGTTTCCCCGTCACCAACACTCCAACAGTTACTGCTTAACTTCGATCGCGAGTGGATGCTTATCGCAGTGGATGCTACACGTGCCCTTTTGTGTGTGTGTGAATAAACTGCAATACCTCGCCAGTAGACCACACGGGAATTTACAGTGTTGTGCAGTGTTAAGAAATTAGAATTTAGAGTGTAAAGGATTGACTGTGGAGTGTAAAGGGGAAAAAGAAGTGTGTGGTAATCATAGGGGCATTTGTCTTCTTAGTATAATAGGAAAAGTGTATGGTAGGATACTTATTGACAGAGTAAGGGAAATAACAGAGGAATTAGTTGGAGAAGAACAGGGAGGCTTTAGGAAGGGAAGAGGATGTGTAGATCAGATACTCATTCTTAGATCTTTAGTGGAAGAGTTTCTAGAGAAGGGAAAGAAGTTGTATGCAGCTTTATGCAGCTTTCATGGATTTGGAGAAAGCATATGACAGGGTGGATAGAGAAGGATTGTGGAAAATAATAATAATATGTGGAGTAGATGGGAAGTTGTTGAATGCATGAGGAATATGTATGATGGTGCTAAGGCTGCAGTGCGTGTGGATGGTGAACTGAGTGACTTTTTCTCTTTGAAGGTTGGGTTGAAACAGGGATGTGTCATGTCTCCATGGTTGTTCAATCTGTACATGGATGGGGTAATAAAAGAGGTACAAGGTAGGGTAGTGGATGTTGGAGTGGCCCTGGTGAGAGAGGGTAGTGTTTGGAAACTCCCTGTACTGTTGTTTGGAGATGATACTGTGTTGTTGTGTGAAGACGAAGGGGAGCTGCAAGGCTTGGTGGATGAGTTTGGGAGAGTGTGTAAGAAATGGAATCTGAAGGTGAATGTAGGGAAGAGTAAAGTGATGGTCTTTGAGAGAGGTGAAGTCAGTGAATGTACAGCGAGGTTGGATGGTGAGGAATTGGATAATGTGAGTTCGTTCAAGTACTTGGGTAGTGTGATGAGTAAGGATGGAGGTTTGGAGGGTGAAGTGCTTGAAAGGGTACAGCAGGGAAGAAAGGTTGCTGGTTCTTTGAAAGCAGTGATAAGAAACAGGGAAGTGAGCATGGAAGTGAAAAAGTTACTACATGACAGTATTGTGATACCAACTCTAACGTATGGAAATGAAGCTTGGATGTTGTTGGAAGGACACAAGTCAAGAGTGAGAGCAGTGGAAATGAGTTATTGAAGAGGAGCCTGTGGAGTCACATGGAGAGACAGGCTGACAAATGAGGATATAAAGGAGCATTGTGGTGTGAATGTCGATGTGATAGGAAGAGTCAGGAGGAATACACTGAGGTGGTTTGGCCACGTGGAGAGAATGGAGGGTGAAAGACTGACGAAGAGAGTGTATGTGAGTGAGGTGGGGGGGGGGGGGTGAGGATGAGATGGAGGGATGGGGTGGAGAGGCATATGAGAGAGGGGGATGTGAGTTGGGAGCAGGGCAGTGAAATGGTGAGGGACAGGGCGACGTGGAGGTGATTTGTTTGTGGCCACCCCAAACTGGATTGAAGCATCTGGCAATCTATAGATAGATAGATAGAATGATAGATAGATATGTATATATACATATATATATATACAGTATATGTATGTATGTATGGATATACACTCAACCCCCTGCTGTCATGCCTAATTGGTCACAGCAAACGCGCATGATAGCTGAACTGAACAATCAATGGGAAAATTTCTAATTGGTTTTTCGGTGGCCCATTTTTCTAACTTTTACCCACTTTATGCCTGCGATTTTCTGCCAATCTCTCCTCCAACGTGAAATAAAGCATTATTATATTAATAATAACAGTATAATGAATAAATAACATAAAAGGCCATCAAACTTTTATAAGGATTAAGGCTCGGGTGGTTTGATGGGTTCCGAGGCTTGGGAGTGGCTTAATTGCCGCCAGATCTCTTTAGCTGTCTCCATGATTTCTTAGTGTCCTCAGCTAAAGCGGGTATCACACGGTACATCGTATCAGGAATGGCCGAGGAAGATTTAAGTGGAACAAAACTTGCACGCTATCACATACGTTCCTCATGCTGTTGCCAGAGCCCCGTCTCAGTTGTAAACACGTGATTACTTTATCGACATCACAGTTTTCTCGGCATAGGAAATATTAACTCTTTATAAGAGTTTCAAAATGATTGATATTTATTCAAAAATTCAGTATTAATAAGTATTCAGTGTTAGGCTAAATTTCAGTGCTGTAGTGCGATATATTCTTTCGAGTCGAATGGGTTTTGTTCACGCTGTTTTGCCCGTTGTATCCTCGGCAGGAATCCGTTCAGATGTATTCCAAATGCCCGTGGTATCGTCGGCAATTTTACCACGTTACCATTCCGATTAACCATCGTATCCTCGGCAAACTTCGTATGAGGTGCCGTGTGAACAAGTTTCGCTTAGCCTGTCTTCAGACGCAGCGCGTTATAGCAGTCTTGGGGTGCGTGATAGCATGTATGGTTGTGCATTTGATGTGTGCGCGATAGCAGATAAACACGATAGCTGAACGCGCGATAGCAGGGGGTTGAGTGTATATACAGTATACACACACACACACACACGAGGTGCTACCCAAAAATTCCAGTAATTTGAATATTGTAGGAAAATAAGTTTCCTTACCTCCTGGTTCTCACTGTCGCCTTTGAAGTAGTCCCCTTGGGCATGTATACAGTTGTCCCAGCTTTTTTTCCACGAGTCCATGCATCCCTGGAAGGCTTCAGGCATTATGGTCTTGAGCATGTCCTGTGGTAGACGAGTTTCCGGTCAAAAATGTTTAAAAGTAAGATACTTTTATATTTAAAAAATACGCAGAAAATAGCTATGTTAACCATTGGGGCCCCCCCCCCACACAAAAAAAAAAAAAAGTGCAAGTACATGAAAAAATAATAAATTAGCTGAAAAATCACATTACTCTGAAACGGCCACTGATTGGGTGTGACGTCACTACTCACACTGAGGCAGCATAGTCTGCTTTGTTTACGGTTAACCTGCATACACTGTGCTTATTTCTGACCTCCAAGAATGCCCAATGATGAGGAGTAAGTGTTGGAGTTTCGTTCCAATGTGTAAGAGCACAGACAAAAGCACACCAGGGAAATTATTTCCTTGTGTACTAGCCAATAACAATAAACGAAAGCAGTGGTGGCTGGCTGGTTGTTGGAAGTTCCCAGTGCTGGAATGCAGTCTTTTCTGTTGTGAAAATATTATTTTCTTCACCATATAGGTTCATATACACCTAATTATCAGTAATTCGGTAAAAAAACTGTGCTTCATTTAACTGTTAGTAGAAAATTAGGATTCAGAGCAAAAATGTGCTAAGGTTAGCGAGTATTTTTACTTGAGATTGCCAACACGTCTTGACAGGCTTCTGTTTTGCACAAGTGCTGATTTAAAGTGCAAATAAATGCATTTGTATGTTAATATTTATACAAAGAAGGCTGCAAAGGCAAGTTGTTGAACTAAAGGAGAAACACTTCTGCTGATTTTAGCATGTTTTTGCAGTGACTCTGGATATTTTTAAAAGTAAAATTAAACACAAAAATATGACCGGATTTCAGCTAATTAGGTGGGTATGAATCTGTATGATGATAAAATTTATAACACTTCCATCCATCATCCAATCCTACATTGTCCCATGAAGAGCATAGGAGCCCGGGGTTAGGCAAATTTGTCCTGACATTTAAGATGAGAGTGACCAGCCTCACTCATCCCTGACTGGCATTACGTGAGCAATAACCCCAACTACTCCCTGGATATAAACCTTCACCGGCTCAATCAGATTGGAGTGCTGTAATTACCCACTAAACCAACAGGTGCTGTAATTAGGTTATATGGTTACCACCCAGCGTAGTAAATGGTTTCCTGGTGTACGGGAAACCATTTTGCTTGTCACTCAGTGTTGAGTGACCCACAGACAGAAGGAAGAGAAAAGAATGAACGACTGAAGACAGAAGAGAGTGTAAAGTCACCCGTAGGCAGAAGGTCATGGAAAGAATGAAGTAAGGAAAGACAGAAGAGGAAGGAAGGACTGGAAGGTGGAGAGGAAAGACAGACACCCGAGAGCAGCACTACATTGAGTGAGTGAATGGTTAGTGCCCCCACCTAACACTTACCAATTAAAAGTGCCGATTCGGTAAAAAACCGCCGATTCGAGATTTTGTCACACTTTCCTGATGGTACTTTACTGTCATTTTCAGGTTTTTTCAGAAAACTAATAATGAAGAAGTCAGATATTAAATATTCATGAGCATAATACCAGTATAAACTCGTGTGACTGATACTGTACACCATACATTAAACACTTGCCACCTCATGAGGTACGAGCACCGCTTGGGAATGGTGTAGCTGTAAGCTACTTCGTCAGTTTCACCACAATTTACATACCTAACAGGTACCATCGATTTACACCATGAAAAGTATTCCTTCACAACATACCTGAGGGGGGTAGTTTGGATCTGTGGTGGCTGTGTCGGTAAATATCTTGACAGCTATTATTGCTGTTACTGGTAAAGTATTGTGTGATGGATTGGAGCGTTGTCTGCAGTATGAATACTGACATCATCGCCAATATGGCGGCTGCTTCCCTTCAGCCACAAAGAATTAAAGCTATCACATCTTGATCAGTGCAACTGATAAATTAAATTAAAAGGTACTTACACTGTAAGCTTTTAAGTACATGGCAGAGTGCACTTACCATGTTTACCCAGAACTGGCAACACGTCTATTCTGTCTGGATCTCCTCAATCGAGTCAAATTGACGCCCTTTCAGTCGTAATTTCAGCTTGGGAAACAGGAAAAAGTGGCAAGGGACAAGGTCAGGCAAATAAGGGTGGGTGGGGAAAGACTACAATGTTAGTGGAAGCCAGGAACTGCTGGACAACAACTGATGTGTGGGCAGGGGCATTGTCATGATGCGGGACCCAGTCTTTGTTCTTCCACAGTTCTGGGCATTTGCAGCGAATGTTCTCCCTCTGATGCTGCAAAACTTCACAGTAAAACTTTCCACTGACAGATTGACCAGGTGGGATGAATTCATTATGAACAATGCCTTGGATATTGAACAAAACGATCAACATCGACTTGACATTGCTGTGCCATTGCAAAACTGCCAAACCACCTACACGCCACGTTACAATGTAAGCATAGCTTAACAACACGTCTGCTCACAGACACGGCTGGGGCCACACTGATGCACAAGGGGTGCTGCTGACTCCTCCTGATGGCAAAAGGCAAAACTGCAAACGGTTGGCTCCTTCTGTTCAAATTACTGGAACTTTTGGGTAGTACCTTGTACGTGTGTGTATATATATATATATATATATATATATATCATCATCATCCAGCCGTTTGAGTATCCACTGCAGGACCGGCCTATCAGTCGGGACGATACAGCCAATGTATCTCTACCAAGTGGCGTAGGCTGTCTGGTAGAGATTGTATGTAGGGTGAGAAGTGCTTGTAAGTGTAACTGTAGTGTCGGAGTGGCTTTGGATGTGTGTGTAGTCTGTGAACCAAATGTAATCGGCCTGCGCAAGCCGACTGGGTGCAAGCATACTTTACAGTAGTAGTAGTAGTTGTTCCCTAGGCAGTCTGGCCGAACAGCCCCGAGTCCCTTTGGAAGGCCATGGCCGAGACCGGGCTTTCCCACAGAGCTCTCAAAGAGTGTATGTTGTGTTGTTGCCGTAGGTGATTGTGTGCAATGCAGTCTTCCATAATGTGCTTAATAGTATGGGGTGCTGTGTTGCATCCTGGATAGGCATCAGCGATGGAGTCATCCAGCCTCTTCTGGTAGCTTAAGAGGGCTGGCTGGTGCCCACATCTCAGCCTGACCAGGTGGACCCTGTCCTCATAAGGAAGATAGGATTCAGAAGGGTGGATGTCAGGAGGCCGTGCATGCAGCTGTGTGTTGTCTTTAAGTGACTGAATGGAGCGCCGAGTGATCTGCGTGTGAATATGCTTCTAGAAGCTGGTCTGAGGTGGGCGAGGGGGGAGAGATGACAGTATTTGTGTATGGTATCGTGTGCAGGGTGTTGATGTTCCTTGGTGTGGGTGGATGTGCTGCCATCTACTGTAGTGGATGTTGTGGGTTTGTGGAGGCTGTAGCAAGAAACTGGGTGCCTCTCATGTCTAGGTGATCCTTGACTTTGAGGACTCTGGTTTCTTGATGTAGGTGGTCTGTGGGTGTAGTAGCTGTGCAGCCTGTGATTATTTTTAGGGCCTTGTTCTGTATGGTCTGGAGAGTGTTGTAGTGTGTTTTGGTGAGGTTAGAAGCCCAGGCAGGACTTGCATAATTCATCACTGAACGTATGTATTGTTTGTATACTGTGGTGGTGGTTTCTTTGTTGTGTCCGAATGTTGTATGGCAAGTGACCTCAAAGCATTGAGTCTTGGTGTTATTTTTTTTTTAATGTTTGTGATGTTTAAATGACATTGATGTATGTTACACCAAGGATTTTGGGTGTGTGTGTGTGTGTGTGTGTGGTAGGGGAGTGTTGTTTATGGTGAGATGTGGGATATGACTGTGTTCTGCTGTCCAGTTTGTGAGAAGAGTCACTATAGATTTGGCTGGGGCTATTTTGAGCCTGTTTGTGGTGAACCATTCATGTAGTGTGTTGAGGTAAGGTTGAATGATGTGTGCAGCTGTGTTTGCGTTTTGGTGTGTACATGTAAGTGTTATATCATCTGCCTAGGAAGCTATGTGTATCTGTGGTGTGTGGGGTGTGGGTACATCGTGCATGTATAGATTAAAGAGTGTAGGGGACAAAACAGATCCTTGGGGGACGCCGTTTGTGAAGTTTCTGATATTAGAAGACTGACTGGAAAATGTTACGTGTGCACATCTGCCTGCTAAGTAGTTTGCCAGCCATCTTTTTGTGTTATTGTGCATGTTTGTGTTGAGTGTTTTGTTTGTGAGGTTGTGGCGGGGGATGGCATCAGAAGCTTTGCTAATGTCTAGTGTGACTAGGAGTGTTCTGTGTGGTGGCCTAGCTGAATTTATGCCATCGAAAACTCGCTGTGTAAGGTCTGTAAGAAGGGTGTTTGTGGAGTGTAGTGGTCTAACGCCATGTTGTGACTGGACTAGGGGAATGTGAGGTGTGGCTAGTTGTAGTATCAGTCGTTCAGTGACTTTAGAGGGGGTGCAGAGGAGTGTGATGGGGCGATGTGAGGAGGGTAACTTGGGGTCTTTGTTGGGTTTAGGGATAGTGATGATATTGCCATGCTTCCAGATGTTGGGTATTATGTTGTGTGAGTAGCTGTAGTTTGATATGTTGGTGAGTGCTTGTATGCCTTGTGGTCCTAGGTGTTTAAGGTGAATGTTGCTTATGTTGTCTGGTCCACAGGCAGATGAGTGCTTGAGGTTGTTATGATGTGCTACGTCTGGTTGTAAGTGAAAGGTGCGTCATCTGGGTCTGTGGGGAACTCTCTCTTACGTCTGATGATACGTCGGTCTTCCGGATGGGGGGTTAGATGGCTGACTTGTGAAAAGTAAGCGACACTGGTTCAACCACAGCACCCCTTGTGTCCGCCAATGCAGTACGTAGCCGGGTGAACACTCCCAAAGTTTATTACCCTGGCGGGGCGCGAACCCTGATCCACCCGTGTACGAAACGCACACTCTACCACTGTACCACAGAGGCTCCACATATATATATATATATACAGTATATGTATTTATTTATTTATTTATTTATGTGTATATGTATGTATGTAGAATACACACTGAGTGACAAACCAAATGACTTCCTGTATGTTAGTGCATATTGCTGTTAGTGTGTGTGCGTGGACGCACTAATTACGTTCCAAGTGGTGATGTCATCAGATGGGCCCTGCGGTATGCAGGTGGAGCCCGCTCACTTGGAAGTGTGAGGCCGGTGAGTTCGGTTGTTTCACATCCCAATACTGTTAGCTGAGCGTGGTTCGAGCATAAAGGCGTCGTGCTCAACTAAGTGTCCTCCAAAACTTGAGAATGATTCTGCCTATGAGAGTTGGAAGAAGGACATCGACATTTGGTGCAAATGACAGACTTACTGAAAAAGAAGCAAGCTCTAGCCATTCACCTTTCATTGTCAGGAAGAGCGAGGGTGGCGTCTTCAGAAATTGACGCTGCTGATCTGGATGATGATAATGGTGTTCAGACCTTGTTGAACAAACTAGACGGTTTATTTCTCGTGGACAAAGGACGTCGGCAGTTCGCAGCTTTTCATGAATTGTACAACTTCAGAAGACTTGGTGATATGAACATTCGTAAGTTCGTGGCAGAATTCGAGCATGTTTATTTTAAATTTAAGAAGCAGGACATGCAACAACCAAATTCTGTGATGGCTTTAATGCTTCTGGCTTCATGTAAACTTTCAGATAGTGAGCAACAACTTGTGATGTCTGTGATAACTGAGGTAACTTACGAAAATATGAAATCTCCCCTGAATCGTATTTTCGCTGGGGAAATTTGCGGGCAGAACGATCCATCGGTGTCTGCCAGTGAGGTGAAGGTGAACCAGTTTTTTGGAGTGATGAAGTCGGGGGTGAGGAAACGTTTTACGTTAGGGGTACTCGACAAGGAAGGATAAGGTATCAGGGTGGTGCAGTACGTGATCGAGGTCGTGGTGATGGCTGTTCAACTGTGTCTGCTAGAATTTCCCAATGTTCATCCACCGGCAGGAGGCAGAACCCGCTCGGGCCTGATAAGGTGTCGAGGTGTTTATTATGTGATTCTCGATTTCATTGGGCACGTGACTCTCCGGATGCATACAAAAATAAAGGCAGTCGAGGAGAAAATTATGAAACAGTGCATCTGTCATGATTTATGGGCTATGCGGATGATACCACTAGTAGAGGTAAATTACAGATGCTAGTAGAAGAATCTAAGGGATGTGCTGTTCTGGACACAGGGTGTTTTACAACTGTATGTGGGGTTGAATGGATCAGTTGCTATCTAAGTGAGCTCAGTGATTACAAACGTGAAGCTATAATAGAAGAAAAGTCATCCTCAGCGTTTACTTTTGCTGATGGTGTCACAGTTTCTTCCCTCAAACGTGTTACTCTGCCCTGCTACATTGGAAATATGTGTGCAACCATTGTGGCTGATGTGGTGAGCTGCAATATTCCCGTGCTGCCGAGCAAATGTTCCATGAAAAAAACAAAAATGGTGATTAATTTTGAGAGTGACCAGGTCAAAATTTGTGGAATTATCATTAATTTGAAGTCCTCATCTTCAGGCCATTACTTGCTTCCAATTTCTTTGTGACTAGGCCAAGAGTTTTATGAAACGATCGCACTGGCATCTCTTGGGGGTGATGTAGACAAAATGGCTTCAAAGCTTCACAGGCAATTTGGACACCCAACATCGGCTAAACTAACCAGACTTATTACAGATGCTGGAATTAAAAGTTCAGAACTGGAACAAGCTATCAAGGATGTATCTGATGCATGTACAGTCTGTTGTAGGTACAAGAGAGCTAAACCCCGACCCGTAGTCAGTTTGCCCATGGCATCTAAGTTTAACAAAGCCATAGCTATGGATTTGAAAGCTTGGGGAAGGCATTATTTCTTAGTCCTTGTTGATTTGGCGACCAAGTACTGCACTGCGATAGTAATTGCGGACAAATGTGCGACCACCGTTATCGAAGGAGTATTTCGGAGCTGGATTGTTCTGTTTGGCGCACCTGGAAAAATTCTTACAGATAATGGGTGTGAATTCAACAATGCTGAAATGCGAGCATTGGGAGAGGTCTTTAATATCAAGATCATGACGACGTCTGCAGAGAGTCCATGGAGCAACGGAGTATGTTAGCATCAAAATCCAGTCATAGGTGACATTGTTATGAAGATAATGGCTGATAGCCAGTGTGACTTGGATGTGGCCTTGGCTTGGGCAGTATTGGCAAGAAATGCTCTCACCAACTATGCAAGTTTTTCTCCTAATCAACTTGTTTTTGATCAAAACCCTGGCCTGCCTGATGTGTATGCAAATGATCCTCCAGCCTTGGAACCTACATCATCATCAAAAATTGTGAGGGACAATTTGAATGCTCTTCATTTAGCAAGACAAAGAGTTTATAAAGACTGAATCAGGTGAATGTTTGGCTAGGGCTCTGCGGCACAACATACGTTCGAGTGACTTAAACGACATCCAAAATGGAGATGAGGTCTTCTACAAAAGAAATGACAGTCATGAATGGCATGGTCCTGGTATTGTAATAGGCATAGATGGAAAACAAATTCTGGTGAGACACGGCAGTTTCTAAAGCGAGTACACATGTGTCGTCTAGCACGTGCTCCAGAACGAAATACTACAGTTGGAGACGGCGTCAATAGCTATGAGAAGAACAGTGTAGTCCAAGAGAAGCCTAATGACGATTCTTCACAAGTATTGAATGACTATCCACCGGATGATGAGTCAGAAAATGGTGCAATTCTGGATGATCAGCCTCCCACAGTTTCTCTTCTGGTTAAGGAGCCTCCCAGGGTTTCTGTTGGTCACCGTATAAAGGGAATACATTCAGAAACTGGAGAGTTGGTAACTGGAAGGATTGTGAGTTGGGCAGGAAAAGCCACTGGAAAGTACAAACACTGCAACAATTTGAAGAGGAACTCTGATGGCAATATTGATTGGGTGGATCTGCAAAATGATTTCAGCACATGGGAAGTAGGGGGAGGCGGTGGCTCAATCGGTAGAGAATTGGCCTGCAGTCCTGACAGACCCGGGTTCAAATCCCGCTGGGGCAGGGAACAGTTTAAGGATTTGAATTTCATAAAATCAGACTTTACTGATCTACCAGAAGGCCCGCCGACATGTCGTAAAAATACCCCCGCTAATATCAATACATCAGTCCTGTATGAGACAGCCCTAGCATGTATTCAATATGGACGGTGGGTGTTAGCGCCGAAGTGGTGACATGTAGAGGTGTGCGGTACGTAGGAGGACTACTGGGCCTTGAAAGCAGGCTGTGAAGCCTATGCCCAGAGTCGGACACGTTAAAAAAAAAAAAGAAAAAAAAAAAGTCGATAACGAAACGGAGATGCTTGTACTTTTCAACTCTGAGGACGTATTATGCGCCAAGGAAACAGAAATTACAAACTGGCAGAATAGTGACGTGTATGAGGAATTAGATGATGTTGGGCAAGATGCCATAACAGTTCGATGGGTTGTGACGGAAAAAATTAAAAACGAGAAGCTGATTGTTAAAGCCTGTTTAGTCGCCAGAGGATTTGAGGAAGACACCGTGGATCTCCGGAAAGACTCTCCTACATGCTTAAAAGAGGCTGTGCGTTTGGCACTTTCTTTTTCCTCCATCAACCAATGGGATTGCCACACTATGGACGTGAAAGCTGCTTATCTGCAAGGTAACGACATTGAGCGAGTTGTTCATTTACGTCCTCCGCCTGAATATGCAAATGGTAAGCTGTGGAGACTAAGGAAAACGGTTAACAGCCTTTGTGATGCTGCTAGGCATTGGTACCTGCGCATTAAAGATCAGTTGTTGAGTCTCGGAGCTAAAGTGTCATCACTGGATTCAGCACTGTTCTCTTGGAGTAATAGGGGCAAGATTGAAGGCATTATATGCATTTATGTTGATGATTTCCTTTGGGCTGGTACACGTGAGTTCGAGCAGCAAGTGATAAACAGTTTGAGCCAAATATTCCTCATCGGCAGTTTGGAATCAAAAGCTTTCAAATACATTGGTCTAAATGTCATCTCCAACAGCGATGGCAGCATAACTCTTGACCAGTTCCAGTACGCTTCGTCTTTGAAACCAGTCACGCTGAGCAGACATTGTGCAGCAGTAAAATCAGGAGAGCTGTCTGAGTCTGAGAAAATTGAGTACCGAGCGTTAATTGGGCAGCTCAATTGGATTGCCACACACACTCAACCAGATATTGCCTTTGATGTGTGTGAGTTGAGTATGACTAGCAACCAAGCTACCGTAGCAGATTTACTTAGGCTCAACAAGGTGATCGCAAGGGTGAAGACTGACATCATGAAGCTATACATTCCAAGAATGGGGCCACTCGATGAATGTTATATACAGTGCTTTTCAGATGCCTCTTTTGCCAACCTTGTAGGCAATGGGTCTCAGGGAGGCTTTGTGATCTTCCTATGAGATGCTAGTGAGGCAAGATGTCCCTTATTCTGGCAGACTAGAAAGATCAGGCGGGTCGTCAAATCTACTTTATCTACTGAAACGTTAGCGCTGCTTGCATGTGCTAAAACTGCTGTATATCTCGTCAACATATTGCATGAGGTTTCTGGATGTGGAGATTTCAAGATCAAGTGTTTCGTTGATAACAGGAGTCTGGTGGACGCCCTTTACTTCTGTAGGAGTGTAGAAGACAGAAGATTGCGCATTGATATTGTTGTATTAAAAGACATGTTGGAGCGAGGGGAGACTGATGAAGTGTCTTGGGTGGATACATCACAACAACTGGCTGACTGTCTCATCAAGAAAGGTGCCTCAACCGAGCGGCTGCATGCAGCAGTCAGCTAGGACTAGAAGGATTATATTTCAAGGGACACCACATATATGTATGTGGTTACAGACTGGGTCTTAAAAGTGCTTAAACAAAAGTCAGTGTATTGGATACATAGTGTGTATAGGACCCCAATAATCCATTCATTTTCGTCCTTGGGATCTTCCATCAAATTAAGAAGAGAGGACGGGAGTGTTAGTGCATAGTACTGTTAGTGTGTGTGTGCGCACGCACTTGTTGCGTTCCGAGTGGTGACGTCATTGGATGGGTCATGCGGTATGCAGGCGGAGCCCGCTTACTTGGAAGTGTGAGGCCGGTGAGTTCGGGTGTTTTTATCATTCCAATACTGTACACCAGGTAACCATTTACTATGCTGGGTGGTAACCATATAACCAAATTATGGCATCTGGTGGATTAGTGGGTAATTAAGGCACTCCAGTTGGATTGAGCCTATGTAGGCTTATATCCAAGGGATGGTTGGGGTCTATTGTTCACGTAATGCCACTCAGGGATGCGTGAGACTAGTTACTCAGGACCAACTTGCCTAGCCCCAGGCTCCTCTGCTCCTCATGGGACAACATTGGATTAGATTAATGAATAATATACAGTCATCTCACCTAAAGTGCGTCTTGCCTTATGTGCGGTGGAGGTCTGACAATTAATTTTTTAGAAAGTGCGTTTGCTACTTGCAATGTGAGACGGGCATGAAAAATTGAGGCAAATACGGTATGCTCTTGCAACTCGCGAGCATAATTTGTAGTGTGCGATGGGTCAGGGTGTGGCTGGTGAGTATATGTGGTGGGGTGTAGCTGGAGTGTGAGTGAGTGGTGGCCACAGCAGTGGGATGATGACGTAATGTCTGCAGTGTCTGACCCGGACTTTGAGGGTTTCCTGGAGCAGCAATAGGCAGCACCTAACCTAGTGCAAACTAAGATGTGCATTCCATAAAACTGGCCACACAATACTGTGCTTTAAGAGCATTTGTTAATCACTGGTGCAGTCACCAGGGTTGCCATTTGGTATTTTTCATTACCAAATGTGGGGCAATCTGGTAATGAAAAATTCAATTGGTAATGATTCAGAATAATTCATTACCAAAAGGATTTTTCACATGTATGCGAGAAAGAAGGAACCAAGGGCCAAGAGCCCAGAAACCATTCTTTCCAAAAAAAAAAAAAAAAAGAGAGAGAGAGAGAGAGAGAGAGAGAGAGCCAACACCCCATTAGTAGTGATGAGAGTGATAGTGAGGCATGGGTTGAGGCCCGTGCAGAACAGCTGTGAGTGTTTTGATTGAGCCTCCATGGTACGGCCTCGGGTACCACAACAATACTTCGCATTATCTACCCTCTGTACAATGCTGGTAAGGTCTTGAATTTTCATGATAAATGTACATTATTAATCTTGCATGTTACTATTGTAAGTTTACCTTTTGAATTTTAGTTAGGGATAGGTATTGGTGAATCAATATACAGAATTTCAGGATGTGTCGCCCATAAATCCATTTTAACATGGGATCCTATGCTTCACAAAGTGTGAATTTATAAAGTGTGACAGGCTGTGTCACCCATATTCACGCACTTTAAGCGAGATAACTGTGTGTGTGTGTGTGTGTGTGTGTGTGTGTATATATATATATATATATATATATATATATATATATGCAGTACCCTCGCGTCCGGTAATATTGTCATGCATGGGTCACGTGTTGGACCAAAAACGTGTTCGACTAACAATAGAGCTTGTGGGGAAAAATGAATTATGTCAGCAACCCTAGGAAAAGTCACCCTAAATACCTACCATATACCTATACATATATTGGTACTGTTGTAATTATAATAAATGGTACTGTGCTATGAATAACTAACTAACCTTTTAGGATAGTGTTGGTGGGCTTGCTGGGAATGGAAGGTGGTATCCATGGCTGTAGGTAGTCCTGCTGGGTCCCCGGAGGATGGCTGCTGGCATCACTAGCGGGTAATGGCTGTTGCTCCTCCTCAACCTCCCTCATAAATCCTTCGAAATCACACTCAGAATCACTATCTTCGTCCACAGCCATGGATGGTCCTGCTTCTGCCTGTCCTAGCACTCTGTAATCCTCGGCAAAGGGCATGCTTCTCACACTGTTGCCAGAGCCCCGTTTTGTGACTGTGGAAAGTGATCGCTGTCGCTGACTTGGTAGAGAAAAAGGAGAAGCAACTTTGTTTATAAACTGGTACACACGCCGATGAGAAGGGTTTCAAAACGATTGATATTTATTCTAAAATATTAATATGTATTCATTGTCAGACTAAATGTTCAGTGCTGTAGTACAATACATTCTCTGTCAAGTCGCCTGGGTTTTGGTCACACTGTTTTGCCTGTCGTATCCTCGTCAGGAATCCATCCAGATGAATTCCAAATGCCTGTGGTATCGTCGGCAATTTTACCACGTTACCGTTCCGATTTACCGTCGTATCCTTGGCAAACCTGGTATGAAGTGCCGTGTGATAGCCTTCGGCTGCCAGGATCTTGTCTTGGTTTTTTATTATGGTCCTCACGTTGGCTTCATTCATGTCATAGGCCTTGGCAATGTCAACTTTCCTCTCCCCTTTCTTCTTCCTCTCGATGCTTTCTAGCTTGGTGGCCTGAGGGAGGTGCCGACGCTTCTTGGGGTTCTCAGAAGGCTTCCTAGGCATCGTGAGCAAGGTAAAATGCAGTAACAAGGGCAGAAAATGCAGCAAGAAAAAAGCACCTTCCAATGCGAATTATGCGACTGAGTGGCGTTGTGGCGGGAGAAATTTAAACAAAACATCACATGACAGCAGAAGCGTATTTAATTGGGTGGCATCACGATCACGTCATGATAGCGGGCGGGGAAGGCTACTTGATCAGAAGTTTTCATTGGCTATCATCATCATGGGAATGTCCAGTATGACCGTGTTGGACCGGGGGTGATCGTGCTGGAGGTGAACTCTGCGGATTTCGCCCACTTCTCGGAGCTCTGTGCGTGTTATGCTAACACACTCGTGTTGCAGTAATTAAATCGTATTAAATAATAATAATTATTTGCTCTCCGTGCTGGAAGTGAATCGTGCTGGACTAACGCGTGTTGGACGCGAGGGTACTGTGTGTGTGTATATATATATATATATATATGTATATATATATATATATATATATATACACATACATATATATGTATATATATATATATATATATATATATATATACACACACACACACACGCACACACACACACACAGTCAAGCCCCGGTAACTCAGACTAATTGGGGGGTAACTCGGTCTGAGTTATGCAGTTGTCCAACCTACACGGGTTTGTACTCTAAATCCACATAAATCATCACATTTTCATGCACACAAGTATTAAGACACACCAGAGTACAATATATTAAAACTATGATGTCTGTTAACATTACATTTATGACATTTGTGCAAAGGAAAATGTTTTACATGACGTTACATACTGAGAGATGAGCAATGATATGAGGAATATTCCCATGTGGTTAGTGGCATCCCCAGAGCTGGAATTACTCTGAGGATGACGAGCTGTCGTTCATTTCTATTTCACCAACTGTGGAGGTTGAAGACCTGGAGGGCAGATAGGCCTTGGCAGAGGTTAAAGGCTGTGGTGATGGTAGATGGGCCTCAGCAGAGGTTGAAGGCTGTTGTGATGGCGGATGGGCCCCAGCAGAGGTTGAAGGCTGTGGTGATGGTGGATGGGCCTCAGCAGAGGATGTTGAGGGAGAGATGGCGGGTTCAGCCAGCCAACAGAAGAAAGTGTCTATTTTCATGTGCTTTCCTGTGGTGTATTGCTTCCTGATAACCACCTCCTGAAAGGCTCTTAGGTGATGATAAAAAGCCTGAACCTGATGGTCATTACTATGGTCCACCCACTGTACAATTTTGTCCAAAGCTTGATGCACCTTGGACAGCTTCATCACGGGAGGAGTGAGGGGTTTGTCTTCCTCCTCCTGTTGCATTGTTGCCGCTTCTCCCTCCATCACAGATGCTGCATTTTCCTCCTCCGTCCGAATTTCATATCTAAGCTTGCTGTCATTTACATCCAGCCATTCCTCCACATCCTGGAGAGTGGCTTCAGTTTCCCTGGCCCTGTGCAGTATGCAGTGGAAATCTTCTGCCTCAAAACCTTCAAAGTTTAAGTTTGGGTTGGTGTCCTCAGATTATTTTTTCTAGGCATTTATTAAAGTTGTCAGTGGAAATGAGTTATTTAAGAGGAGCCTGTGGAGTCACATGGAGAGACAGGCTGACGAGTGAGGGTATAAAGGAGCGTTGTGGTGTGGATATGGATGTGATAGGAAGCGTTATGAGGAACACACAGAGGTGGTGTGGCCATGTGGAGAGGATGGAGGGTGAGAGACTGACAAAGAGAGTGTATGTGAGTGAGGTGGAGGGGGGAAAAGAGAGGGGGAGGCCGAGGATGAGATGGAGGGATGGGGTGGAGAGGTATATGAGAGAGGGGGGTGTGAGTTGGGAGCAGGGCAGTGAAATGGTGGGGGACAGGGCAACGTGGAGGCGATTTGTTTATGGCCACCCCAAACGGGATTGAGGCATCTGGCAATAGATAGATAGTCACCTTTACCTCCTTCCAAGCTGAAGCAGAGTTGAAGATGGCAGACCTGATGTTATATGCCCAGATGTTATCCACTGACCTCTGCCCTTGAGTGTCCTCATCCACATCTTTCTCCTCCTCCACCACGGCAAGAACCTCCTCCAGGTACTTGTGCTGATAGGCCCGCTTTGCAGATACAGTTACGCCTTGGTCCATAGGCTGGATAAGGCTGGTGGTGTTCAGAGGGAGGAACATGGCCCAAATTTGACCATCCATGTTATCCAAAACATCAGCTTGAGGGTGAGCGTGGGCATTATCCAGGATTAGCAATGACCGGACTTCTTCTGGCTCCCTATTCAGCTCTGACCCCTGGAATCTTCTCAGCTCAGGGACAAAGTAGTGGTGGAACCAATGTTGAAAAATGGCTGTGGTAAACCAACCAGCTCTAGAGTGGTAGTAATGCATGGGAAGCTTGTGCATTATGTCTTTCAGTGCCCAGGGTTTGGCTGATTTAACACACACCACAGCCTTCAGTCGATAAGTTCCATTGGCATCTGCACTGACTAACATAGACAATTGCTTCTTTTGCTGCTGCTTTCCTGGGGTCCTTTCCTCGTTCTTTTATGCCTGAGTATTTGCAGGCAGTGACCTTAAAAAAAAAAACTGCCTTCATCTGCATTATATATTTCAGCATGGTCTAGATTTCCACTTTGCATCAGTTCCTTTAATTTAAGGCGAAATGGCTCCACAGCACCAGTATGAGCGCTTGCAGCTTCACCATGAAGCTTACGATTCACCTAGCCAGGCCTCCTACGAAAACACCACAGCCACCCGCTACTAGCCTTGAAATTTTTTTTTGCCCATATATCTTGCTAATTTCTCAGCAGCAGCAGTGATTTCCAATCCACGCACATTCATCCCAGCTGCATGCTGTCCCCTACACCACTTAATCACAGCTTCGTCCGTATCCTGCACATCAGACAAGTGCATACGCTTCCTACCTGTACTGTCAGTTTCCGATACATATCCTTCTAAACAATACTCCAAAGCATATGCTTGATATTTTTCCTTTTGCTTTCTGATATCTGACACAGTTTGTTTTTTTCACGCCATATTCCTCACAAATTTTGGCCACGAAAACACCAGCCGCAAGTTTTTTAATTAGCTCAACTTTCTGTGCAATACTCAGTCACATTAATTTTCATTTTCCTTACGACTCCCAGACTTCGAAGCACCGTGAGATGACTTAGTTGGATAGGTAAATCCTGACAAAATTAAGAAAATACTGCAACACAAGAGTACAGTAGCAGGAAACTGTATCACACATGACTGTGTGACTGCTCACAGTGTAAACAGCGAGAGTTTGGTGCCAGGTAAACTCCACTGTGCAAGTGGTGGGGCGGGATTTTTTAATGGAATGGGTGCAGTGCAACTTTGAATTTTTCAGATGCCTGCTTAGTGACCTCCTCCGACTTGTATGGGGATCCGAGTTATGTGTGTCCAACTTACTGAGGATTGACTGTGTGTGTGTGTGTGTATGTGTATATATGTACTGGTGTATATATATACAGTATATATATATATATATATATATATATATATATATATGTATGTATGCATAAAATATGTCACACTCTGGGCATAGCCTTCACAGCCTGTTCCCAGGGCCCACTAGTCCTCCTACCTACAATACCTCTTGTTTTGATTGGCACATGCATAAACTTGCATCGAAGCATGTTTTGTTGGAAAACTGACGCCAAGAAAAATGAAGAAACTGATATTCAATAACTACATGCTTTACCACATTAAGGAAAGATTCTGCATAGTATGAATTTTTGCGTGTGTAACAGTAAGAGATCGGAATGTGCAATACTGTTCTGAAGTGTATTTTAGTGGCAGTATTTCAGTACTTGTTTTGGAACCTCATTCTTCTAAGATCTTGGGAGTTCTTAACCCCTAGGATATGCAATTCAATCGACCGAACTTCCCTGAAAACCTGTACGGTAAGACCTCACTACAACGGACTAATTGGGGCCCAAACCATTCCGAAAAATGCGAAATTCCAATAAAAGCGACTTCTGGACTTCCCCGTTATTCTGGACTTTCTCCGATATATCAGACAGTCCAGATTGCATGAGTGGTTTTAAAACCGTTTTGACTACCATTGTGGTACTGTACTGCATTATAACTTCACTACATTAATCACATGGTATAATATATATAATTGTACTATACACTAATAAACATGTCTTTTATTTACCTTATTGTGGTGAACATAGCTGAAGTGGTTAGACAGTCTGGACTGCTTCTGGCTTTATCGGAATTTTTTCAATATACAGTATAGGAATTTAGTCCAGTAGTTCTCTACGTGTCAACAAGTGGGTTGGTGGAGGGTTAGTGCCCCTCCCCGTCAAACCAATAACTCAAAGTCAAATGGCCACCCCTTACGGGATTATGGTGTCAGGCAATAGACAGATAGATAGCTCCTTAAGTTCGATGAAAGCGAATTCTGGTCTATTGAAGTCTGTTATGTCGAGGTTTTACTGCATATGGAGCTGATTATTCGACTCTTATAGAAGTAAAAAGTTTTATGCCAGAGGTTTAGAGCTTGAATTAACACACCTTATGCTGCAGACCAGAGCATTTTAGACCAACTGGTTCACAAGCTATAGCCTGTCATAAGTTGAAAAAAGTTACCCTTCCAGGAAGGGCTACTCCAGTTTTCTGTGCACCCCCACCCCATTTCTCCCCTCCCATGACCTTCCTCATCCACTTCCATCATCCCCCTTTCTCTTACTCCCCTCCTCCCTACCCCACTATCCCCTGCCTCCACCCTTCAGAATTTTCCTTTTTCTCCAAACAGTAGCATGCACAATAATTATACCAGTGTTCCTCATGCACTTCCAACATCCTTCTCCCCCAACACTTCTCCCCTCACCTTCCCAACCCCCATCCCCTTCCCTCATAGCTGTGTAGCTGTCAAAAAAAAAAAAAAAAAAAAAAAAAAAAAAAAAAGGTGTTACACACTCCACCATCCCCTCCCCAGTCATGCTTTCCTCCCCCTCCCTTTCCCACAGAGCTGTCAAATCAAGTAGCTGTAAGAATTTCAGGGGATAAAAAGCTAGAGCTACCCCCCTTCAGAATTTTCCAGCTCCCCCCCCCCCCAACAAAAGCATTCAAAATATATCGGTATTCGTCACTCACTCCCAACACTTGTTCCCTCCCCTTGTCCTCTTCCCTCATAGCTGTGTAGCTGTCAAAATAAAAAACATACATTCTATATTTCATGCATCATTGTATGCAATTATACAAACAGTACTGTGGTATTGAATGAAAACATGTGACATGAATAGTGACAACGACGTATAACACTCTAGGCGGGGGGGGGGGTAAGCAGACAGCATACTACAGAGGGTGGGGGGTGGAGGTGGGGAGGGGAGAGGCCAGGAAGGATGGTACAGGGATATAGAGGTGGGAGACACCACAAGACGAAGAGGACAGGCAGAGAGGGAGTACTGGGTTGTGGAAGGTGGGTAGCGGAGATATAACCCTCCCCAGGGAGACAGGGAGGGGGGAAAAGGGGGGGAACCACGGTGGTGTGATGGAGGATGGTGGGGGAGGGGGAGGGAGGGAGCAGGAGGAGGTCAGAGGCAAGGGAGGGGGAGAGGGAACAAAGGTATTGGGGTAGAGGAAGGTTAAGAGAGGATGGTGGGGGAATCACCCCCCCACCATGGTTAGGGGCCCAGATCCTCCCCCCTCCCTGCTCAGGACTTAGTTCTCATTGGTTTGCATCGATATACGTACAATCAGGCTGAAGCCTAGTGTCTGCAGTTTTTTACAAAGGCTCCTCTATCGATCACATGAGGCATCTAGCGAAATCCTGAAAAAGGATCGATCGATCCTGTTAGTACTGTATGGGTTAATATAAATCTCTCTCTACGTCAGTGAATAATGGTCAGAAAAATATGTGTGCATGTGTCTCATTTTCCTGCTATTGTTCACTGTAGCTTGGTTTTGAAGTGTTTGGTACTGAGAAGATAAAAGCATGAGAAGTAATTTTATATGTTCAAGAAGTTTAATGGTTATGGCACCTGGTTCATTAACATCTGATCATTGTTCAGAGTTAACAATCATCATCTGCTGTATTTTTTATATTTTACACATGCAGTACCAAAGTACGTCACTGATGTTGATCTGATACTAACAGACCAAATAATTGCAGTATAGTGGAGTCATGACTTAAGACAGAGGGAAGTAATACACTTACAGTAACATGAGCACTTAATTTCTCATTTAATTATTTGATAAACGGCCATGCCACGTTGAGTACACCGCTTCCCGTCCGATCAGCGAAGTTAAGCAACGTTGGGTCTGGTTAGTACTTGAATGGGTGACCGCCTGGGAACACCAGATGCTGTTGGCATAACGTTGTCCCTACGTGTCAAGTGGGGTTGGTGGAGGATTAGTGCCCCTCCCTGTAAAACAATTAACTCTAAGCCCTTGGCCACCCCATTTGGGATACATGGCGTCTGGCAATGAATGAATGAATAACACAGTAGTGTCACTCAATAATGCAGGAGAAATAAAGTGAGTGTGTTTAGGTATTGGATTTTCAGATGGTCATGTTTGTTTACAACCCATGCATTATGCTTTTGTCACTTGCTGCTGGGATTCCATGACCAAAGACCACTCATGTGACCCATGTCGTATACTTGCATGCCACAGCCTTGTTGTGTTAACTGTCATTATGCTGTGAAGCATTTTTCTTGCTCCTCAATTCATCTCGGAACTGATCGTTTGGTTCCAAACTATGAGGTGCTTCTCCTTGCAGTGAAAGTGCTAAGAGCGCACAAAATGCATTTATTCCATAGGAAAAGTAATAATATTGGATGAAGTAGCATGTGGTGTGGGAGCCTAATGTGTGAGAGAGAGTAGCATTTGGACTGTTCAGAGGAATGAGTCAGGTATGTTTACAATCGGGATAGGCTCTTCGTTGAAAAGTGATAAAAACTAAAGAGGTTAATGATGAGGGAGCAGTGAAATTCAGGAATTTTTTGCTTTCACATTTAGTGCAGTGAATGTGAACTGGGTTTAGTTACTGACTTTTGTCATGAGCTGATGGAATTAGAAAATTTGAAGTGTAGATAATTGTGTGTTGACATAAGAATCTAGGGAAGATAATTATGTGAGTTCATTTTTTAAAATGTGTGTTAACTTAATACTGCTTGGTTGATGTTTATTTTTCAGGATTACTGTACTGCACTCATGTTTACTGTAGAAGTTGTGCATAGTCACTCTATGCTGATAGATTCGTTGTGAAAAATTCATTGTACTTTTCTTTTGTTATTGATGACTAATGATCTCTTAAAAAATGATTAGCTGTGCAGTTAGTATTTTATGACTAAACGCAACAAACGTACTTACCCTCAAAATGATGCTGGACAGTGATCTTTCATGGGTTGATTAGGCTAGAAGTTTTTGCTTGATTGGTATTGGGGGCTTTCAAGGTTAGGCTTTGTGGCAGTCCTAGGTGTTTAAAATTATGGGGCATGGGGGAGGGGGGCAAAACCTTGCGGTTAGGTTAGGTTAGGATGCACTGATGTGTACAGTACATTTGGTGAGATTCTTTGGAAACGTACTTTCATAAGCATCTAAGGCGGACGTTGGTATATATTTTTAAGGAAATGTTTGAGGTTCCCAGAAGCTAGTCCCCAATTTACACGTAAATATATGTCACATTTTAGCTTGAACTTGATTAAGCACAAGATTTTACATGACCTGTTTTTTCTTGTTGTATGGAGACTGTACTGTACTGTACTGTACTGAGCAGTAATCACTGAATACTGCAGAATACATCACATTATTTACTTAAAGACTGAAATGCTTTTGGACACTGCTACGTAGTTATTGACGCTCCTTTCTCAGTTGACTTGACAAACCATCTCAGCTAGATGTTGGGAAATTTCCACTTTCATGTTAATTGCATAAGTAACTGTCTTCTTTTAAATAAATGTTGATGGTGAATCCTGTGGTCATTTTGGTAGAATAGCCTTGATAAATATAGAGATCCAGATTTTACTAACTAGAAATAATGGAGGAAAAGCCTGTTTTGGAAGCAAAATAACCCCAGAGGTATTTCTGCACTCACAGGGTTTAGTTCATAAACCGAAAGCAACCTCCAGGAAGCATTATCCACCAAGTATTGCTGCTAATGTTAGCGTGAGTAGCAGCCGTGCCTTGCATATAAATACCGTGAGATTCAACTGAAGTTTAACTGCATTTTAAATCATTATTAATGCATTTTGCATTCATATTGAAGAATCGGTATACTGTATTTGGAAAATTGCATATCCGTAAAATTGGAATTTTACTGTACTTAAAGAAGTGTATCCTCATTTGTAAAGGCTAGTCGTCATTAGTTAGTTGGTCTCATGTTGTGGAACATACATAATTTTATTAGTATCAGTACCATTGTTTATTTTATACTAAATATAAATACAGATATGAGGATGACTATAATATTACTGAGTCACAGCAACTTACAGACAGTGGGTAAAAGTATGAGGTGGTTTTACAGTCTGTGATGAGTGGACATGCCTTATAGTAATGATATTTTTTATTGCAACGCCTGAACTAAGTTGCAGTTGGAAAACTTCTTAAGTAAGGGTTGCAGGTTTCATACCCAAGGACACAGGGGTCCTAGTGTAGATAGGTCATTGTTTTCCCATGGTGGTATTTGCAACAGGCAGAGGTAATATAAGAGTTTGGGAAGTCAGTGATCTAATGTAGTAAAGAATTGGACCATATTTTTGGGGGTAAAGGAGACTATAGGACCTCTCCTTTAACCAGTTTGTATTCAGTATGCATATGACAGGTATGCAGGTTGATATTATGTTGCATTATTTTTGGAAACTATGATGGTATTGAGAAGATATAAACAACACAAGAGAATAGTAAGGTGCATTATGCAAAATATGTAACTAAGGAATAGGTTCTAGTGAGCCTTTTATGCCTGCAAAAAGATGGTCCTTAATTTTTTAGTCAGTGAGCTAATGTAAACTTAAACCCCCCAAATTCTACACTTGTAGGATGTATGTAGTTGTAAGTATTAATGTGTATATGTATATATGTGTGTGTATACTTTGACCCTTCATTACAGCTTATTTTGTTTGGTGGCCAGGTGTGCTAAATCTGGCACTGAAAGTTTTCAACGTTCTTGCCACCATCTAGAGTCATTTAGATGCTGATGGAAAGACTGTTGGTGTGACTGTCTTTCCAGTGTAATGCTTTGAATGTATGGGTATGTGGGTGATTCTTAACTTTTGCAACTGGAGCAAAAAGTTTTCAGAGGTCTCCCAGACAAGGGCAGATTCACCCCCCCCCCCTCACTCTTTAAAATAATGGAAGTGGTACTGTAAAAAACTAAGAACATAATCAGTATGTTTTTCCCTATACATAAACACCAAAAACACCTGTGTAGCTTTTGTCATCTTTTGGCGATGAGTTAAGTATAGTAACTTCAGGCTGTTTTTGCAGAAAGTAATCGTGATATCAAAGGCCAGAATGTTTTTTGAGGCCTAACAGAGCTACTGTTCATTGATCAAGCCAACACCTTATTGTGGGATAACAAGAAAGACACTGAATATAGTGATATTAAAAGTAGGAAAAAAATGGGTGAAAGGTAGAAAGATGTTGCTCCAAGGATGTTGCCAGGGGCATACTCCTTTGTGTGTGTGTGAGGATATTTCGTAGGGTGCAAAGGTTGGATAGTATTTACTATGTCATCATGCAGAAACTTGATTTATTTACACACACACACACACACACACACAGACACACACACACACACACACACACACACACACACACACACACACACACACACACGAGTAAGGTTTCATAGTTTTAAAGGTTGTCATACTTCTTGGAAGGTAGTTTATGTATGGTAAGATGTTGCATAAAAGTACTTGTTGCTTTCAGAGTGAGATTAACACTATGAGGTTACTGTGATTGGATTTGAAATGGTAGTAGATTTTTTTGGAGGAAACCTGGCGTACGTTCTTTGGAGATGTTTTCATAGATGAGAGTTTTTCTATTGATTGTATATACTGTAATGATATTTAGCTTTTACACAGTATTTTGCCAAAGGAATGTGTGCATCTTGCATTTCATCTATGTTAGATAGATGTACAGTATTGTATCTATTTGGTCATAATTGTGTGGCATGAATTAATACGTCTTAGACTTCCAAACCCCCGTTTCCGTGAAGGACAGTCTTGTTCTCACATAGTTAGCATATGACCTGCTTGACTGATGTGCACCTTGACTTGAGAAGTGTATGTTGATGAGTCTACACGTGTACCTGCAGTTGCTTGTATCTGTGGCTGTGACTCTGTGTGCCTTCTGATCTTTGTGTGTGTGTGTGTGTGTGTGTGTGTGTGTGTGTGTGTGGAGTAATTTACACTACCCTGAACTGATATCCACCAGGCATCGTAATTTGTCCATAACTTATCAGTTTAGGTATTCACTCATTTATTGCTAACAAATATTTAGTGATTGTGTATACCAAGATTAATTGAAAATGAGTATCCTCTTTATCCTCTTCAGTCTGAGTAATAATTTTTTGTTTTGTTACCCCCAGATTTTGTTAATCAGAAAGGAGGACCTGTTTAGTGAAGAAATTTTTGAAGGTTGTATCTGACTGTCCATGTATGAAAAATCTCCCTAAGCTGAGTTAAATCATCTAGCAGTAATGAATAAATGTGAAAGATGTCATTAAGAGTATGTTAATTGCTCATCGTGTACCACATTAGTAGGGTGACAGTTTTGATGTATTCTTGCAGTGTCCAGTCAGTTTTTTTCAGCATAGGGGAGACTGAACTGAAAGGATTAGATACAGCCTCCATTACCCCATTCACTACTAGGGGACTCTTGTAAGTTGAGTAAAATCATCTTGAAATAGCAAGAATAAACTTTAGTGTCATCAGACTGAAGGGGTTAGTTAGAAGTTCTGTGTACCCGAGAAAAAATGTTGGTGTCAGTACAGGCAGGTGTGAGCTTGTTCTTGCCAAATGACTCTCATGTTTGACTAAGCGGAGCCCTTGACTAACAGCTGCTGCATCTCAGGCCAACAGAACTGATTGCTTGCATGTGTCAGTTTAATAGCATGTTTACAAGTTACTTCAGACTTTTGTTATGGCTCTTAAGTAATTGCTAGAGTAGTACCAGAACACCGTAAGGGTGTTACTTCAGTGACTGTTACTCTTTTATTCACTCTTGGTGCAACTGCCATTAATCCATTCAGTCTGGCAACATGTTTATTGATTTATTCTTGCTATATCACCCAGGGCAGATCTTTGAGAGGGTGCAGTACTATGTCTTTTCATGTGATTTCACGTGTTTTGCAAAATTGTCGAATCTCCCTAGATGACATACATGGACTCCCTCATTTATAAAAACAACCACTGTAAAACATTTTCCACATGCACCTCTCACCCTGCACTTAGAGCCTTTCACATCTTTACCCCTGCATGAAGCATTGGATAGGGGCAAATCTCTGTTACAGTGATAGAGTGGTGTTCCCCAGCCTTGCAAATCAGCTGCCTTTCAGAACCCATAAAACATGGCTTGAATGTGCATATTAGATCTGCCTGCCACTGTCAGGTGTTTGCGTACGCAAACCATTACAGAATACAGTATACATACAGTACTTAAACCTACTTTCATACATACATATACATATACATATAGGTAATTTTATTTAGCTTTAAGGAAACCTCTTAAGGGATTGGGTCAGTAAGACTATATATAGTGTCTCCTGTTCAAACAATGTCTGCACTGCTGAAAAAAATTGTCAGGAGATAGCAAGAATATAATGAAAATCGTCACTGGATTGAAAGGGTTACTCTAGAGATAGATCTGTTATTATACTTCATTTGCTATCAGGGGTTGAGTGACTAAAGCAGAAATCCCAAAAATGCTCATTAGGTCCTTTAGACTTTTTGGTCATGTGCAAGTTTGTGATCCCATATATATATATATATATATATATATATATATATATATATATATATATTTTTTTATTGCATTGTGTATCATTGAGAGAGAGAGAGAGAGAGAGAGAGAGAGAGAGAGAGAGAGAGAGCAAATGCCAGCCTCCATATCCTTATCAAAGCATGGCAGTGGTTGAATTTGTGGTCCCTAAGGCTTGGGTGTTCATATGATGACAAGGGTGGTCATGGTACCAAATGGGAAATATTAAAATGTGATTTAATACTGCTACAACCATTACTATTACTACTACCATCACTGTGGCTGTTACTACTACTGCAACTACTACTACTACTACTACTACTACCATACTACTGTTACCCAAACCACATGCACACACCAGCTCATGCACAGATTAATTTACTATGCCACAGCCACAATGTATATGTAGAACTATATGCATTGATGCTGAGAGCAGTTCACCACTACCACAACTATGACTACTCACAACCACCACGACCACCACTATCACTGCCTTCCCCTCTCCTTCCTCCCCATATTTCCCCCCCCTCCTCCTCCTCTCGTTGCACAGTTGCTCATTCCCGGGTCTTGATTTTCGTCGCCAGGTCCATAAGGGTCTCTCAAAAGACATTATCTACAACAACAAGCACTTTCGTATCCTCCTGGAGATGGGCTACAAGGTGAGACACTAGCCAAGCCCTGTTTGCTCTCACTATTCTCTCTGTTGGAATCTCAGTCATTTGGTAGCACAATAAACACTAAAATTGCATCAGTCATTTGGATAAATTTTTGAAGCTGCTTTATCAAAATCATCATCACTCCAGAATTGATTTTAATGCCTAAAGTTATCTCTTCATGGATTGATTTTGATTGATAATTTCTCCAAAGTTACTGTATTAAATTTGGTGCTGTTTTCACCACAGAGTTGACAGGAATTCATTTTATATCAACAGTTGAATTATTGAAATTATTTCTGCTATGTTTAATTACATTCTCAGAATTGTAAATTACATCCTGAATTTTGAAAGTGATGATTATGAAATTGAAAGTTTTTCCATGGACAGTTCAGAATGTAATGGCAAAAGTAAAAATATGTTGTTGAATAGGGATTGCAGAATCCATTATATGCTTTCTGTAATTCCTAGGGATAAAAGGTTTAATAATGATTTCTTCCTTTGAATACTGTATGTTCCTGTAGAGTACCAGATGTTGTTGAGAAATGACACAGTGTAGGGAAGTGCAAATGACTCGCAGGGTAGCCAAGAGATGAGTTTGGTGGTTTGACCCTCGTGTCACCGCACAGAAAAAATACAGTACAGTATATAAAATGATATACTAGTGCAATGCCATGTTTCTCATGGCAGACAAAAATCCGCGCTTCTTCCCTTCCTAGCCTCCCATGTCTTTTTCCCCTCCTCAGCTGACTGTGGGAAGCACTGCATTGTTTTCCATGCTTCTTCTCACTTCATTATTTTTGTGTAACCATATCTAACGGGCAGTTTGTAATGTGTGCAGGGTGGCTGTTTGCAGTATTACCCCCCCCCCCCTTATGTAAACATCTTTTCATTTTTTAATGTCCATGAGTGTTTCACGTATGCATACTGTACTTTTTTTTAATCTGTTGGGATTTCACATGTAATCTGCACATCAGGAGAGCATCAAGTTGCCAAAGTTGGCTGTTGTGAAGCTAGTGTTTTACTTTGACAGGGAATGGCATGGAATGAGCATTAACCAAATGATGATGACAGATCTCATGAGTTTTATATTTGCACTTCTAGACTATTTTATTCAGTTTGAATGGTGCCTTGTCATCTAAGGATTAAACAGTCTTCACTGACCTTCTGATGACGGGATGAACCCTAGATGTCATAAATTTACTAACATCAGCTTAGAAGTGACACCTCATCATCTTTGGGTTAATTTTGTAGATTGGAAAGATTCCCCTCCCCCCCTGGATTGGTGCTTCGAGTTGTAGTTTGAAAGTAATGTGAGTATTTCCTTACTATTAAATTAAGGTTGTCGATTGCAAACATTGCTTTTTTGTTATTTGTCAGACATTGTGATTTGTTGCTGTCCTGATCTGTATTGGTGGGAGGTGAAGGTTTACATTGTGCGTGTGTGTGTGTGTGTGTGTATGTGTGTGTGTGTGTGTGTGGATACATTTTATGTACATAAACATGTCACCCCCCATCTAGTTATTCTCTTCTTGCCTGCACCTGTTCTTGTCTTCCCTTCGCCTAATTGCATCTCCCCCTGACCAGGTCACTTGTCTTCTTTTCTTTTCTCTCTCTGTCCCTCACATGACCAATGAGTGCACTGATTTTTTACCAGAATTTCTCGGCATTTGGCAGTATTTGGCTCCCACTTAGTATTGTACTTACAAAGTGCATATTCAGTCATCAGGTTCATGTCCTTGTGAGCTGGGGACCATGACAACAGCACCTAACGTATGTGTATTGTTTTTCATTGTGGCTGAAAGTATATACGAAAGTATTATAGTTTGTCGGTAAACTTTGCCACTGTTTTATCAGCAATATAGGTTGGACATGTATTGCTTAAAAATATTACGAAAGGACCTACAAAATGCATGATCATACTTATTATCAACTTAAGCCATACGGTTAGATTGCTGATGTATTTTTAAGTGCATTTTTAATAATGTGACATACGACCTGGTCGACAAAATTATTGTATTGCATAATTACAATGGGAGCTGTATAATGCCAAATTTGTTCTGAAGATTTGGTGTTAACTATATGAAGGTAGAGTGATTTGTTTGTTTAAGAATAATAAACCAGTTTATTGCTAATGTGTGTGCAGAAGTGGTTCTGTAGGTCTTTTCATGTGTAACATTTTTGCCATTAGATGTTGCACCTTTGATCATATTGTTTAATTCCTTTCAGTATTGATTTTCAAGTTGCTTTAAATTAGTTCAGCTTAGGTTTTCAGAGTTTTATATAAGTGCATTTACCAAGTTGTTGAACACACTCAGGTTCCTGTGAATTAGTTGAATAAAATTGTTTGATGTTAGGTAGAATAGAGTACTAGAATGGGAGCATTTGCAGCAAGGTACAGATACTACATACTGTACCGCCAGAATTTCAGATTTCCAGTTTTCTTTTGTGGGCAATGCAGAATGCTCACATACAGGTGTTCTTTCATAATGTAATGTACTAACTTTCCTCATTCACATAAGATGAGCCCTGTGCCTAATAATGAGGTCACAAAATACTTTGTGATGTTGTTTGAATGTGTTACTGGGTTGGCTTTATACATCAAGAGATGAAGATTTATCAGTCGTACATGTATGACTATTTCTTGAGTTATACTTTTATTTAAATACTCCTAGTGGTCACCAGCAAAGGTATTAAAAGAAAAAAAAGTTAGTTTCACCAGATAGTCGCTGCCTGCGATACGACATGCTCTACAGATCAGAACACAGCCACCTGTTTTCTCATATGTTTCCCAGTCTTTTCTTCTTCTTGGTTCTTTGTTGGCAGATGGGAACTTACCCCAGCCCCTGACATCTCTTGCACCATTCTTTCTTGAGTCTGATCTGCAGTCAGCCATGACACACATAGAGTGTGTCATATAGAATGTTGACAAAAGTCCGTTGACAAACACTCGTACGCCTGGCACCTGGGAGCTCTGGAGCTGAGACCGAATTCATTTTTTTTTTTTTTTTTTTCTCCAGCAAATACATCTGCTAATTTGATACGACAGCAAAATCCATGAATTTACGTTGGTGTGAGTTCATATAAAGAGGAATACAAATACTGTATAGCACCTTAGTTGTCTATCTATCTATAGCCCGACGCCCTAATCCCGCAAAGGGTGGCCGCAGACAAAACGCCTCCAAGTCACTCTGTCACCCACCATTTGACTCCCCTCCCCCCAACTCACCCCCCAATACATAACAGATTCTAGCAGTGGTTATAATGGTTGGTCCTTGTGAAATATAAGCCATATTTTGCATATCATCTCCAAATAACAGTACTTTAGACATATATTAACCATTATTTGCTTCTCGGATAGTGAAAAGTTTCGGCATGCGTGAGTTGAGAGATGAATCATAGATTCTTTGCCAAGAAAGTTTGTTCCATTGACCCTGCGATGTTTGTCTGTAGGAACCGCAGTCTGTTTGATGAAAACATTATTTTTTTTTCTTTTAATACATTTGCTGGTGACCAGTGGGAGTATTTGAATAAAAGTATAAATCAACACATAACCATACATGCGTGTAAAACCAACAGTTCTTCATCCCCTGATGTATATTGCCAAAGCCACATAAGATTCGAACAGCATCACAAAGTATTTTATGACCTCATTTTTAGGCATGGTACTCTCCTTAAATGAATGAGAAAAATTTTTACATAACATTATTATGAAAAAAACACCCATATGGGAGCATTCTACATTGCCGGAAAATAAAATCGGAAATTAAAAATTCTGGCGGTATGTAATATCTGTGTCTTGTTATGGGCTTAATGCGGCATCTCCTATTATCCTGCCCATGAGAGGGATAACGGAGATGCTGTAAGTTTAAAGCATCTTGTGGTCTCATTATTTTGGCTAACACAAGATGATTTTATTCAATATTGTGCATCATAGGATTCTGATGGTGTCAAATCCTCTGCATTTACAATTTGCAGCTGTATGTTGTTGTCCAGTTTACTCCATTTCTGCAAGTTTCAGTGGTGGTTCTTTCATTTCATTGAGCTGGGAAATATCCTTCAGTTAAATAAGTTTAGTATCAGTTCTTTGCTGATCTTTTAATATTGCCTTTTACTAGTGTTTGTTGTTTGTTCTATGTATCATAAGTTTTACCCCCCCCTCTCTCTCTCTCTCTCTCTCTCTCTCTCTCTCTCTCTCTCTCTCTCTCTCTCTCTCTCTCTCTCTCTCTCTCAAACCACCTTGAAATTTATGCCTCACTTGTTTTCTGAATTATTGATCATGTTTAAAACTATTTTGATGTCTGTTTTTTTTCTTATTTTTTATTTATTTATTTATTTTTTTTGCACTTGGTTTTGTCTTTCCAATTGCTTATCATTTTCAGTTTTTGGTAATTTGGATTTTTTAGCCTTTATAATAGTTTTAGGGTCTTTTATATATATATATATATATATATATATATATACACACACACACACACACACACACACACGAGGTGCGACAAAAAAGAAACAAGACTTTGGCTGCTAATCACACTATTCAGCAGCCACACAGTAATGAAGTACATCATAGTGTTGCCCAACATCTCAGCACTGTATGAGAAAAGCAGCACTTTAATTAACCTATTATCTTTCTTTTCACAGGTGGTTTTGTAGCCTCTGTCAAATTCCTGTCACAGAATGAGCCTAGAGCAAAGGATTAACATCAAGTTCTTGGCTAACGTGGGAAAAACTGCCGCTTGGTCTCGGGGTTGTACTGAAAGACTTAGGTCTCATTTCCAGTGACAACGCTATCCAGGAACTCTAGGTTGTCCTTCAGCTGCTCCAAAGTGTCCCATGACACATCCACACGGCAGGTCTTTTGGTCCTCAGAGAGCAGTTTGGGCACCAACTTTGCACAAATCTTTCGCATGCCCAAATCTTTCGATAAGAGGGACCTCACTGACTCCCTATTCAATCCCAGTTGCTCATCCATGATTCTGATTGTCAGTCTGCAATCACTCAGCACCAGTTCCTTGACCTTCTGGATGTTGGCATCATTTCTTGTTGCTGAGGGACGTCCTGGTTTTGGTCATCCTCTACGTCACCCTACCCCATCCTGAACTTCTTGTGCCATTCATAGACATGTGTACGGGACCTCGTTTCCTCTCCGAACACATCCTTCAGCATGGCAAGGGTTTCTGCTGGTGTTTTCCCAAGTTAGTCAAGAACTTGATGTTGATCAATTGCTCAAGGCTCTTTCTGTGACGGAGGGCACTTGTTAGGAGCAACAAAACCACCTGTGAAAAGAAAGATAATAGGTTAATTGAAGTGCTGCTTTTCTTGTACAGTGCTGAGATGTTAGGCAACACTATGATGTACTTCATTACTGTGTGGCTGCTGAATCAAGTGATTAGCAGCCTGTTTTTATTTCGTCACACCTCGTGTATTTCTGTGTGTGTGTGTATATATATATATATATATATATATATATATATATATTTATATATACTGTATATACATATATACATACATGCATTTTGGGCAAAAATTTTTTACCCTTTCCAAATTTTTTATCTTCTGAGTTGCAGGTGCTCAATATTTTATTTATTTATAGTTTTTAGTATTATTTGGTGTGTGATCTTGGCCTTGAATTTTTTTCTTTGGATTTTTTTTTTTTTTTTTCTCCAGTCTCCATTTTCTCTATCCAAGCTTTTCAGTCTGGTTTGTCATTTTTTAACCTATCCAAGTGTTTTCTTAAGTCTGTTTTGTCATTTTTCCTGTATCCTTTTCAGTCTTTTCTGATTTTTTTCTTTATCAAAGTTCTTTCCCCTTCTTTCTTGCATTTTATTTTATATTTTTTTTCTACCATGGAAAATTTATTAAGTAGGATGACTTGATTTTAGTTTATTTTTCCTATCTCCAAATGATTTTATTCAGTATGAAATATAGAAGTTCAGGGGTTAGTGGCAGGTATATCCAACCCCTCCAGTTTGAAAAGTCATGTCAAAACAAGTCTGGAGATAGCAAGAATAAACATTAAAAATGTCGTCTGACTCAAGGAATTTATATCTTCCTTATTCTTTAGTTGCCCTCTTCTTCCACTCACTTCCATTATCCCCTTCTTATTCATTCTTCCCCTTTCCCTTTCTTATCTGCTTACCCTCTTTCTTTTTTTCTACCGTTTATCCTCTCTTTGCAGTCCTCCTACTTTCCTCCATCTTTCTATTCCCACTGTATCACTCTTTTCCATTTTCCTTCTTTTTTTTTTTCCCATTTCCTTCTTTTTTTCCCATTCCCTTCTGTATTCCTCATCCCTGCCCCATCCACTTCTGTTCTCCTTTAAAACACACACACACACACACACACACACACACACACACAATGAATATATACAGTATGTATCTTATCTCTCTGTTTTCACTTCCTTCCTCCCTTTCACTCAGCTTATCTCTCTCTCTCTCTCTCTCTCTCTCTCTCTCTCTCTCTCTCTCTCTCTCACACACACACACACATACACACACACACAATGTATGACTATGTTCATCTCATTTTTTTCACTTTTACTCACTTTCATGCATCTTATCTCTCTCTCTCTCTCTCTCTCTCTCTCTCTCTCTCTCTTTCTTTCTGGACTTCGTGCTTCTCTGCTCCCCTTCTCCATTTCTTCCCTCGGCCCCCTCTTCTCCTCCCTTTCTTACGACTTTTCATTTTGTTCGTTTCCTTTCACTGTTCTCCCACTTCTGTATTCTCATCCCTTGATGGTTTCCTTCTCCTTTCCCTTTGCTACCATTGTTGCTGACTATCTCCTATCCTCTTGCCAACCCACTTTCATGTCATCTTCACAGCAGACTAAGCTTGAACCTCAATTTGTATCACCAGAAAGAGGACATTGAGGCTGCTCTTCGCAACAACAATATTGGGGGTCTGGAGGACACCCTGATGGAGCTGGCTAGCCGTGGGGCAGGTGGAGGTGTGGGTGTGGGTGTGGGTGTGGGTGTGGGTGTGGGTGCAGGTGCAGGTGATGCGTGGCGCTCCAACCCACCCTTGGATGACCACACAGCGCCTTTTGATATCAACAATCCTAACTTTCCACAACAGCGCTTTCCCCCTGGCCCTCACCTCCCCTACACCTCACAGGTAAACTGTGTGGAACTTCTTTTTAGTTTGTATTTTGTTTAGTTTTATTAAGTATTAGAATGATTGCAACCCTTTTTAACTTCTTTGTTATTGGAGTAGTTTGACCCCACAGGATTTGTGAGTGTGGTTTGGTTAAATGAATTGTGCAGTGCTGTAGACTTTTACATATGAGGCAGACTCCAAACCTTGTAATGTTTGAATGATAAGTGAATGGAAACATGGCTCACTTCACTTTGCTCCATATTGATAGCTTCCTGTGTTTATGTATCAGTTTTCATTACAGTAGTCCCTCTCTCTTTATGGGGCCTCCTCTTGCCAGGTTCTGTAATTCGTGGAGAGCTGATAGTTTTTCTTTAAAAACACCTGAGAAGTGCTGGAAAGCATTGATGGGGTTCCTTACGACAAGTTGTTCTTGCTCGTACATCCCATTCCACACTTTCTCACATGGCCTGCACTCCAGTTCCCCTTGCCTTTCGCTCATGGGCTGCACCATAGTAATTATGATGTAACCACCAACACCCTTTTCCATTTGTTTCACATACACTTGCCTGCACACACAAACATATTGCATCACTACAAGATTTCAATGCTCCTACATGATAGCAATAATGCATACTTAGATAAGCGTGCATTATCATAAATATATTATAAACAAACCGTAAACTAAGCATTCTGTGAGTTAGATATGCACACACTAAGGAGCATGGTATGATTCCATCACACCAGATGCATCAAAAGGCTTAAACAACAGTCATCTGATTGCCTGCTGATGAAAGCAAGGCAGCAATGAAAGATACGAGGTGTTACCCATCCAAAGGTGGAAAGTGCCACACCATCTCAAACCTGTTTTTTCACATCTACTGCACCCTCAGACACTACACATTAACACTGTGATGTCGCTTTCTGCCTTTTGGCACTAGCATTAAGGTTTATAAGCCATAGAAAAAGAAGTACTACACGCGACTGTCGGCAGTCAAGTAATCGCTGGGAAGTTTTTGCTTGTCCATAGGTGGAATATCCACTCGGCAGTATGGACAGTGAAGCCATAACCATGATAACACTAATACTTTTAACAACATTAACAGTTTTAACCATGAGACACTTCCTGCGGCATCCTTACTAAGTTAATGTTAGTTAGTCATGTTTATAAAGTCTAGTAATGTCCACCCCTTTATATTAATGTAAACATACAGTACCCTGAAGCCTCTCGTACTCGAGTGCTCACCTGGGATGGTGCTTTCCTCCTAAGCATTGTTCAGCCTTTTTTCCTGATTTTTTTTGGGGGGAGGGCATGGTGGCTCAGTGGTAGAGCGCCTGACTCTGGACCGAAAAACCATGGGTATGCGCCCCACCCAGGTAAGCTGCCATGCCAGGAGAGGTAGCACTTTCCTGTCACCTAGCTGGTTGTAGGAGCCACGGCTCAGTGGGTTAGAACATTCTGACTGAAGGGTAGGAGGTTCGAGCCCATCCAAGGGTCGCTGGTAGACATCAGGAAGGGCATCTAGTCATAAAGTGCTACATGCTCCAAAAACCTGTGGAAATTTTACTATTGTTGGACTTCGGAAGCGATTTGCGGCAAACTTGGTTTGTTGCTTTCAGCCTTTGGATGTGCGATGCCTCATATGTAGTTATAGTCGTGTATTTCCACTTTTAAGTAATTGAATGCAAAATTATTTTCCCAAACAACTTACTGGTGGATGCTAAATACAAATACAGCTGTTGAGGTGTTTAAGAACAGTAGTGGGCTTACAGAGTGTGAGGAAAGAGGCAAGGAAAATACTTTGTGGTTAATAGCATTATACTGACAATTATTGTTAGTCTGAGTCATGAAAATTCATATACAGTACAGTATATGGTCTAATGTCTGATGATGTTTTCAGGCAATGCAGAGGGTTATTAGGCAATCATAATACCATATAGGTTTACTTTTTTCTGTATGGCTTATTTGGGGGCTTTGGGGGGGCCTGACCAGTATTCTTTAATATTGGTGTTTGCTGGAATCTCTGTGACTTAGCCCTCGCAAAAAGGGAGGGAGTACCTTAGAGGCAAGTCCTGTTATACGACCACTCAATATATGGGAAACCGATGATACGACCTGGGTAAATTTGGGACTATTTTAGATATATGATCTCGAAAATCCAATGATACGACATTCAGTCTGGTGCGAGGTGTGAGGATTCTAACTCAGTCATCCCAGCAAACGCAGTCACAGCCGTTTTCTCTCAACCTCAGAGAGAAATAGCGGGACTGCTTGGCTGCCTCATTACCAGATGTGCGGT
>NC_137010.1:27369581-27372081 GCF_032717465.1 Coenobita brevimanus | reverse complement strand
TTCTCTTCACAGTGCGCACTCTTGTCTAACTTATGCTCCTTTGTAACTTACTAAGTGTTGCACTCTGCACTTTAACTTTTCCCACTCTTCTAACCATTTTCTAAAGCAAAAACAAACAAGTCTGTTTACGTTAAATATTGTTCCAAATTTGTCTTTTCACTCACAACTGTAAATCCTTAACACAACACTGTTTTTTTTCACTGCACAACACTGTAAATTCCCGTGTGGTCTAGTGGAGAAGTTCTTGCTGTTTAATCACTGTCAGAGTCCGAGAGTATCACTGGCAGGTGACCTAGGGGTGCGTCGCTGGGTCGTGGTGATGGCGTACCCACTGCAGACGACTCTGAAGATAGACGCAAACTCACGTCGATCGGTGACTACACCATGGCTGATGTGCTGGGCTGTGGCTCGGAGCATGAGGGCCTGTCTTGGGGAGGCAACGTAGTGGAGCCAGGGCTGGGCACAGTGGGGGTCACGGGCCTAAAAAAAACTGTCAGTCATTGATTGACGCAAGGACCGACGATTCTGACGATTGATGATGCGCTGCCTGAAAGCACGCACTTCCTCCACAAGTCCCAAGGGCCCCATCTCCCTGTCGCAGTCCGGGTGTTCTGGGTAGTCGAGAACGAACTCTAGGTGTTCCCGGAGTGCGCTCAGCTTGGGGATGGCTGGAGTAGTGTCATGCTGAGAGGAGTGCGCATCATCGTCGCTGTCCTTGTCGGAATCTTCAAACTGGGTACTGACACCTGCAACTGAAGACGGATCTCTATATTAGACAATGTCTGATACCCAGGATCGCCCTCGTCGTCATCCAACCACTCAGGCACATCGTCCACATCAACATCGTCGCCATGCATACGTCAAACCCTAGAAAATCGTACTCCACATCCGTTCCGAGAAGCAGAGGAGACCAACCATTTTTTAGAGTCTTGACAGGGACTTCCTTCCATGCACTGTCCCAGTTGTAGATTGCAGACTTGATGTTGTAGTGGCAAAGGTTTTCCAAAGTCCGCTGGCCTCGCGTGTCCTGTCCCTTCCTGCGCTCGTCCTCGTCCTCGAGAACAACCATCACCTCATCTAGGAACTTCCGTCGGTATAGGCGCTTTGTTGCCACGATCACTCCTTGGTCCATTGGTTGGATGAGAGCAGTCGTATTAGGTGGCAGAAACATGCACCTAATCCGGCCATTCTCAGTCACCAAGTCCTTGTCACACGGGTGGGCAGGAGCATTGTCGAGGAGAAGGAGGGCCTTTACCTGGTCACGCGGGATTCCCAGTGTCTTTGTCTGGTAATTGATGACCTCCTTGATGAAGTGGCGGTGGAACCAGTCTTTGAAGATCTGTGCTGTAAACCATGCCTTCATGGAATGGTACCAGACGACAGGAAGGACATCCATCACCCCACGAAGACACCGAGGCTGCTTTGCACAGCCAACAATAACGGGCTTAAGCCGGTGCATGCCGTTAACGTGGCTTTAACCTGAAGCAGATATCCGTTGCTTGGAGAGCTTGCGGTCAGGTACACGCTTCTCTGTCTCCTCGGCTAGAGTGTTCGTTGGCAAAGAGCAATAGAATAAACCAGTTTCGTCAACGTATAGACTTGACCGAGAGTGAGGCCCTCCTTGTCAGATCAAGCCCTTCACCTGTGTGCCGGCTCCGTCAACTCCATCCTCGTTAGCGTCCAAAGCTTAACCATGAGGCTTTACGGTTGGTAAGGCCATGCCGTAGCAGGCACGCGAAGAGCCAACCCTCAGGACCACCTTGAAGTCTAGGGCGTCGTGAGAGCTAAGCAGGCTTCTCCTTGGCGTGGCAGCCTTCAGCTCCATTGCACATTACCATCACACCAGCAGCACGTTGCTGTCGATGCTAAATCAACGTGGAGCGGTCGATTTCAGCAAACTTGGGAGTAAACATCACCTTCCTCTCCACATTGCGTTTGCTTCTCGTCGAGAAGTCAGCCGTGTACTGCATGAGTTTGTCTCGGGATCTCTTGATATCGAACAAAGTAGATCGGGCCAGGTTGAACTCGCGGAGGATGTGGGAAGAAGACCACCCCGCATCTACTTTCTCCAATATCTCCCGTTTCTTCTCCAGAGTCAACACACTCACTTCCTCTCCTCAGGCGGCAGGGCCATCATCACACACACTAATAAGAGGCCCGAGAGCAGCAGGAGCGCCTGCAGCAGGTAAGGAACCACCACAAAAGCGAGCACGTGGGCAGCCATAACGACGAGTGTGCACTCGTGGCGAGAGACAGGTGGAAAGTGGGGAGGATGCAGCGGCGCTCTATCGGACGTCGGAGGAATGACGTGCCACAACAAAGCTGTCCCATGCCACGCGCGGCAAGTAAAAATTAGGGGCGGGATTTTTGTGTGTGTGTGTGTGTGTGTGTGTGTGTGTGCAGTTTTCAGACCATTTTGGGAATATTGGATCCCGGTACGATTATGTCAGGTTAGTGGGGATGTTCGGATATTGGGCGTTCGGATACTAGAGGGATTATG
>NC_137010.1:27367861-27369481 GCF_032717465.1 Coenobita brevimanus | reverse complement strand
AATAAGAGACAAGACACCCAACAACTTCATTGAGTGAGTGGATTACATACCACTTATAGATACCCATACAGAATGGAAATATCAAATAAAGATATAACAACAATCTAGAATGGAAATATCATACCAATATTATGTCAGAGCAGAAATTCATGTCACCAGTTGATCTATGAGTTTTGCATGTTACATGACTTTAATGCTAGGCAAACAAAAATGTTATCATTGAGTGAATATATTTAAACATCTCTCTCTCTCTTTTTACATATATATGTTTTCTCCATCCAACATAATTGCTGCATGAGATCGAGGAGCCAGAGACTTCCTGACATTTAAGATATCTGTCACCATCCCTGAGTGATCTGGCTCTCAACATTGGATATAAACCTCACGCTCAACCAAGAATTTCTCACTAAACCAAGGACCAAAATTTTTCATGTAATCCCAAAGTTTCTGTGTAAGGAAATTTTGGCTATCATTCAGAGTCATATACTAGAAAGAATGTAAAGAAAGATAAGATATATATATAGTTATGAATAAAAGGAAGACAGAAATATAAGAAATATAATAAATATATATACCAGATATATACATTGAATTATATATATATATATATATATATATATATATATTATATATATGTATACAGTAATCCCTCCAATATCCGACGTAATAGAGCCATAGGCAGGTCCGGATAGTGGTCCTGTCCGGATATTGGGCCCCAGCTTATGGACTTGTACTTATGGACCCTAACTCAGAGAAACACCTATACAACTCCCTCTGGACATGCATAGCACCTATTTAAGACCCAAATCACACCAATAAGGCACATAAATGACTGAAATAAATGCAAAAGAAGCATAAAATGAGGGTTTAGAGGTAGGTTCATACAATATTAAACATTCTGGTTACTGGCTCCTGGACTGGTACTTATGGACCCTAACCTAGCCTAACTCAGAAAAACACCTTCCTACTGCACATGCATAGCTCCTAACACCCTATTCACACCAATAAAGGACATTAAAGAGTGAAATGAGGTGTTTGAGGTAAGTATAGTATGGAAAAAAGTACAGTATGAAACATTCTGCCTACTTACAGCAAGTCCATGGCCATCTCGATGAATAACCGCCTCCTCTCGGACTCTGACAGTAAGAAGGATTTCCTGAAGCACTTGCAGTACACTGTTCATGAAGTCTTGCACTGAACTTAGTCAATCGCACTCAGAAGTCCGTTCTCTTCACAGTGCGCACTCTTGTCTAACTTATGCTCCATTGTAACTTACTAAGTGTTGCACTCTGCACTTTAACTTTTCCCACTCTTCTAACCATTTTCTAAAGCAAAACAAACAAGTCTATTTACGTTAAACTTTGTTCCAAATTAGTCTTTTCACTCACAACTGTAAATCCTTAACACAACACACTGTTTTTTTCACTGCACAACACTGTAAATTCCCGTGTGGTCTAGTGGAGAAGTTCTTGCTGTTTAATCACTGTCAGAGTCCGAGAGTATCACTGGCAGGTGACCTAGGGGTGCATCGCTGGGTCGTGGTGATGGCGTACCCACTGCAGACGACTCTGAAGACAGACGCAAACTCACGTCGAGCGGTGACTCCACCGTGGCTGATGT
>NC_137010.1:27060361-27360361 GCF_032717465.1 Coenobita brevimanus | reverse complement strand
TCTGTATTTTGTTTTTGTTGATTTGGAATAGGCCTTTGACAGAGTCCCTAGAGAGGTGGTGAAGTGGGCAATGAGAAAGCTTGGCTTGGAGGAGTGGCTGGTTAGGGTGGTTATGGCTATGTATGTGGGTGCTCGCACCCAGGTAAGAGTGAATGGAGATTTGAGTGATGAATTTTCCGTGAATGTTGGTGTGCATCAGGGGTCAGTTTTGAGTCCCATGTTGTTTATCATGGTACTTGAAGCCCTTTCACGTGATTTTAGAAACGGACTCCCGTGGGAGATGTTGTATGCTGATGATTTGGTGTTGATTGCAGAGAACGAAAGGGAGGCAGAGGAAAGGTTTAGAAGTGGAGAGATGTTATGGGGCACAAGGGCTTAAGGGTAAATGCAGATAAAACAAAAGTGATGATATCTAGGGTTGGTGGCGGTACTGTCAAAGACAAAGTGGCCATGTGCAGTTTGCCGCAAGGGCGTGGGAAGTAATTCTATCTTGTGCGGTGTGTGTGATAAATGGGTGCACAAGAGATGTAGTGGTATCAGAGGTAGGCTGCGAAATAATGCTGATTTTATGTGTACGGTGTGTCAGGGAGAGCAGGTGGAGATTGTCAGGTGTGAAAGGATCGAACTTGCTGGTGAATCTCTCGGGTGTGTAGAAGAGTTTTGTTATTTGGGAGACATGTTGTGTGCTGGAGGTGGGGCTGGAGCTAGCTCTGTGACTTGGGTGAGAAGTGGTTGAAAGAAGTTCAGGGAGCTCTTGCCTCTTCTGAGATTGTGAGGGCTCTCCCTACGTGCTAAGGGGTCTTTGTATGCAGCATGTGTTAGGAGTGTAATGCTGTATGGTAGTGAGACCTGGGCAGTAAAGGAGGAGGATATTCGCTGGCTCAGATGTACAGAAATGACAATGATTAGGTGGATGTGTAGTGCGTCCCTGCGTGCAAGGTCCAAGGGGGCTGGGTTTACGATGGAAGAGTTGAGAGGTAGGATGGGACTGGAGTGTATTGGTGTTGTGATGAGGAGAGGTAGATTGAGATGGTTTGGACATGTGGAGAGGATGGGGGATGATAATTGGGTGAGGAAGGTGAGAAGTGTTAATGCTGGGGGTGGGGTTATGAGGGGTAGACCTAGAAAGACATGGGACGAGGTCATTAAGTGTGACCTCAGGGTTAAGGGACTGAACAGGGAGGCTGCAATGGATCGTGCAGCATGGAGTGCCGCCTTTAGGTGACCAAGGCCGATGCATGTAAGCATGTTGGAGCCTTTATAAAAAAAAAAAAAAAAGGTGGGGGCGCTCACCATCCACTCACTCAATGTAGTGATGTGGTTTTGTGAGTAATTATTGAACTCCAATCGGATTGAGCCATTGAAGGTTTATATCCAAGGGGTGGTTGGGGTTGATTGCTCATGTAATGCCACTCAGGGATAGGTTAGATTGGTCACTCTCATCTTAAATGTTGGGACCAACTGCTTAGCCCTGGGCTCCTATGCTCCTCATGGGGCAATGTAGGATTGGATGATGGATGGATGGATATATATATATATATATATATATCCATCCATCCATCATCCAATCCTACATTGCCCCATGAGGAGCGTCGGAGCCCGGGCTAGGCAGTTGGTCCCGACATTTAAGATGAGAGTGAATATTTAACCCATTGGATCCCAGGGGTGCTGGGCGAGGTACGGCACTGGGAGGGTACTAAGAGTACCGCCCTCTGTCCATCAGCTCTTAGTCGCGAAGCTCATAGGTCCCTGCCTGGGGGTTCCCTACTTTATAGAGACTTGAAAAATCCCAGTTCTGTCCAATACTGCGGACACTGGGCTCCAATGGGATATATATATATATATATATATATATCTATTGCCGGATGCCATAATCCCATAAGGGGTGGCCATTTGACTTTGAGTTAGTTGTTTTATGGGGAGGGGCACTAACCCTCCACCAACCCAGTTGTTGACACCTAGGGAGCATGTATGGTTTGGTTATATGGTTACCACCCAGCGTTGTAAATGATTTCCTGGTTTACAGGAAACCATTTGGCTTGTCACTCAATGTAAAGCCACCTGTAAAGGAAAGAAAAGCAATAAGAAGGGACAGGAAAGATGGGAGAAATAGGAAGAGAGGAGGGCAGGCACAGAAAAAGAATGATAAAGGCTAAGGAAGAAGTAGGCAGCACTATGTCAAGTGAGTGGATGATGGTCGCCACCACCTACCACAATATATATATATATATATATATCTATAGAGATCTATCTGTCTATCTGTGTCTCTCTATCTATCTGTCTATTTACTCTCTCTCTCTCTCTCTCTAAAACACACACACTTTTGCTGATTATTGGTAAAGTAATTCTCCTCATTGTTATTTAACCCGCGGCGTCCCGTCGACGTACTTCCACGTCCTCACGTTATGTCACTGCCAATCCCATTGACGTACTTCAACGTTCTGCAATTGCAAGGTTCATAATTTCCACAATTTTCAAAATTCGCGCGAGATTTTCCATTCGCCCACGTACCCAAGCCTCCCCTACCTGTCCCCGGGCGGGCAGCGTCCCAGACCCCGCGTGACCTGCGCTCGCCCTTGTCTCGGTCACTTACCTGTTAGCAGTGACCCAGGTCAGACATGGCGCGTAAAGGTCTCTCAGACGACGAAATACAATCCACCCTGGATGCCTTCACTGGAGATAGTGATTCTCCACTTGATGATGATGTGGTGGATCGAGATTATGTGCAGCCTGAGGAGGAAATAACAAGCAGTGATGAGGAGGTCCCCTCGCCCCGGAAAAAGCGGTATGTCACGTATCGTAAGGCAAGGGAAGGCCAGCCTGCACCCAAAACACCTGCATGGACCTCTCTCCATCCCCTAGAGAGAGATTCTGACGAGGACGATGACGATGACGGCGGCTTAGGACGTGATGTTGCCTCGTGGTTGGGGAAGGAAAAAATCTCACCCCGAGGATCAGAAGGTGGGGCGAGAAGGCAAATAAAGTATGGCCTAGTGTTCTGTCTGGGGAAGGCGAAAGTGGTGTGGTGGGAGTGCGGGGTGAAAGGGAAGTGGTGTGAGGGAGGCAGCACGAGCACGTGGTGCATGTAGGCCTAGGGGAGAGGAGGTGGAGCCACTCCCCAGCACGTCTTTCGCCATACAATATTCCCAAACTTCCTCCACACAGCCCCAGGATGTGGGGAAAGGGAAGGGAAAGGGTAAAGGAAAAGGGAGAGGGAAGGGAAGTGCGAGTGATGAAAGGCGCTGCTCTCCACCTCCCCCACCACCACCAATGTTGCGTTGTGCCTTCAGCCATGTTTCAGAGAGTACCATAACTTCCTACACTACTGTCAGTATGTGCCAAGTCTTATATAAACTTGAAACGGGTGTAATGTTTGCAGGAAAGTAATGTATAAGTTGAGAAATAGTGTAAGTGGAACGAAGTGATATGAAAACTACATCCACTGTATAAATCTGCGAAAATATGACGCTCAGTATAACACTCTGGTCAGTAAATATGTGATAGCAAGAATATAAAGTGGAAACGGGTGTAATGTTAGCATGAATAAAACGTATAAGTTGAAAAATAGTGTAAGTTGTAATAATTGATGTCACGTGTACACCCACTGTGTAAATCTGCGAAAATATTACGCTCAGTAGAACATTCTGGTCAGTAAGTATGTGATAGGAATTATATAAAGTGGAATTTGTTGTAATGTTAGTAGTAAGGTAATTTATAAGTTGAATACTAGTGTAAGATGAAACAAATGATATCGCGATAACACTCACTGTGTAAGTACTGTACGCGCTAATATGACGCTCAGTTGAATCGTAAGGTCTGAAATTTTGTGATATCAATTATATCAAGTGTAAACATGTGCAATGTTAGTGGAGAATTATTATATAAGTACAAAAACAGGTTGTAAGTTGAAATAGTAGTCATAGCGACTTCACCGTGTGTGTTATTATGCGCTATTATTACGCTAAATATTTACGTAAGTCCTGAAATTATCTCAAAACAGTTCTATTAAGTTGAAAAGTGTATAATGTTATTAGGAAAGTATTATGTAAGTAGAAAAAACACAATACGAGTTGAAACAAGTCACAGCGAGTTCACTCACTACGTAAATAAGCGCTAACATTACGCTAAATGTTATCGAAAGACCTGTGAATACGTAAAAACAGTTCAATAAAATGTAAAATGGTATAATGTTATTGTAGAAGTATTATGTAAGTAAAAAAAATGATATATATCATGATTTTCGAATGTTAGCGATTCATCGTGACCAGTCTGCCCGATTTTGCTCGTTTCGCATGATGGTACAATGCTTATTTCAGCTCTATTTTTTTATAAAATCCAATTTACTCTTTTATCACATGTTTTTATGTTTGTAATAAATACATATCTACTTACTTTCATTGGTTTCCCAGACTTATAATACCATAGAAAACGTTAGAGGCTCAGACCACCTACAGAGAACACGGTGCCAGGTGTGACCAAGGCATACCTGTTTAAGGCAATTATGAACCCCGGGGAACAATTTCTTTGTGACTGACCATTGTTTCTGACCAAAAGTGAAAGTTTTAGCAAAAAAAATTTGGGTCCAAAAATGGTCGGGATTGGGGGGTACCATTGGTGAGAAAATGGTCGGGATGGGGCGGGTTAATCACATTGTTTTTTACTGATTGGTTCATTTCACAGAGAAAGCTACAGATGGTTCTTCCATACCTTCCTTGTTTTGGGATCCTACCTCATTCTGACCTTAAGTGAGAGAAAAAGGGTTTGACTGATGATATCACCTTTTGAACTGTCATATCTGTGGTACTAATTGAATTGTTGTACGGTAGACCTTTGCTATAACAGACTTTGGATTTATGGAACAGCACTGAGCTCAGTGAACTTTTGCCAGTATATGGAACTAGAATCAGTAATTGAAGTAACACAATGTACGGTCGGCTCCAAGAGCATTGTTATCCTGTCATCCCGCTCTCGCTTATGTGGCAACGGCGCACTAGTTATTGTGGGAAGGAGGCAGACAGCAGAGATTTTTAGTTTAAAGATGGGGGCACTCACCATTCACCCACTCAGTGTAGTGCTGCACACATGTGCCTGCCCTTTCCTCTCTTTCTTCATTCCTTCCTCCTCTCTCTTTTTTTCCCTTCATTCTTTCCTCTTCCTTCTGTATGTGGGTGACTACACTGAGTAATAAGCCAAATTGTTTCCTGTAGGCCAGGAAACCATTTGCCATGCTGAATGGTAACCATACTGTATAACCAAATTATAGTGGCTGATGGTTTAGTGGGGAATAAAGGCACTCCGATTGGATTTAACAGGTGCACGTTTATATCCAAGGGATGGTTGGGGTCTGTTGCTCACACAATGCCACTCTGAGTGAGGCTGATCACTCTTATCTTACATATCAGGACCAACTTGTCTCCCCCTAGGCTTCTATGCTCCTCATAGGGCAACACTTGATTAGATGATAAATGAAGTATTATAATACAGTAAAGCCCCATAATTTGCCAAACTCATAATTAACAACGTTGCTGATTAGCAAGTTCTACCTAAAAAAGTCCATCACCCAATCCTTATATCTCCCCATGAGGAGCGGGGCTTTGCGAATTGGTCCTGGCATTTAAGATGAGAGTGACCAGCCTTGCTCATCCCTGAATGGCATAATGTAAGCAATAAACCCCAGCCACCCCTTGGATATAAGCCTACACAGGCGCAATCTAATTGGAGCCCCTTAATTACCCATTAAACCATCAGGTGCCATAATTGGGTTATATGGGTACCACCCAGCATAGTAAATGGTTTCCTGGTGTACAGGAAACCATTTGGCTTGTCACTCAGTGTAGAGTCACCCACAGGTAGAAGGAAGTGGAAAGAATGAAGGAAAGAATGACAGAAGAGGAAGGAAGGAAGAGTGGAGAGGGCATACACCCAAAGCAGCAGTACATTGAGTGAGTGGATGATGAGTGTCCCCACTTACCACAAAAAATAGTTGGAAAAATACAGAAAATAAACTGTAGGAATATGAATTGAACTGGTAGTCTTTCTGCCGAAATGTAAATGTACATTTAGCGCTCAATCTATTATTCGTTTTTTGTATGTATATGCAAATATACAGATTGGTGCAAACAGTAATGTATTCCATTAACCCCTTAATAAATCCCAGCGTTGAACAACCCTTTACAGCACTGATGTCAGTGATATCGAGTTAATGCGAGCTACTGTATAAAAAACTGTGATCAACTACGGGAAGGGGACGAAGGTCACTGGTATGTTTGCATGACCCTGTGCCACCATCCCAGGTAGTCAGGTAGTCACTTCATATTGGAAGTTTTCGCCCATATGGTACATGCACTGTAATATTATGAATTCTTCCAGAAATCATAGCGAATCACAGGATGGGTTTAGGAAGTTAAAAAACACACTGCTAAGTGTGCCAGACTATTCTTTTCATGTCTGTAAGAAAAATAAATTGATTTTAGAGCTCTTAAAAAATCATTCCAGGGCCAGCCAGGGATGCCCGCAAATTTCTGAACCCACAGCCATTGAGGGGTTAAGCCGTTAAGTCATACCTACTGTTGTTTGATTCCGGTGCAATGGGAAAAACTTAGTCTGCGTACTTAAAGATAGATTTCATTTACCAGTTTCCCAACTGTAGGTTAGGTTTGGTTTGGTTAAATTGTGGTACATTTAAACTAGGTTAGGTTAGGTTCAGTTTAACACATAGGAGAGTCCTTTCCATTATTACGCTGACGAATTAAACAAGAGTCATCACAGCTGAGCAGCTAAAAACAACGGGGAAACAGATTTAATAAGAAACGTTTATTTATGGGTAATGCATTACAGTATCGGTGGTTCATAGGCTATGCAATTACTGATAAATGTCATTTTCAGGAAGGTGTCAAGAATTAGCAAGAGGGTTTGGAACTTAACCCTCGCTAATATGGGGGGTTACTGTACAGTAAATCGACATTAACATGTGGTTGAATGATCCACCAAGGATGTGGAATCTCTGTGAGGGTATGTGGTGTTACTTACAGTAAGGGAAGGGAGAGGGGGGAGGATCAGGAGAATGGGAATGGCAAAGTGAGAATGAAGTGGCAAAACAGCTTGTGAACCACAAAGATATGAACATCCCAAAGTTTACAACTACTATGGCCTTTCGAGATTTTAGGGTCTGGATGTTCCCTTAAGTTCCTACTCTTCTCCCCCTAGTGGCATGTAAGACTATGACTGAAGAGAGATGCGATCTGTTTGTCTGTTACAGATGCTTGAATCCTGTAGGGGATGGCCACGAACTATTCCTTCCTCTAAAATATCGAGATCGTTTGGGTGTTGTCCCTCACGAGAATTTCCTGGCCTATGGCACTGCCAAACATTGCACTGGGCAAATTGTCAGATTAGAGACAAAGTGCTAGGGACAACCCTCACTCCCACCACACCACCTCTCTCTCTCTCTCTCTCTCTCTCTCTCTCTCTCTCTCCCCCTCTGCATATAAAATGTACATTTTATGTAGAATTATTTCTATAAGAAGTCTGAACGGTTTTAGGAATAATTAGAATTTGAGAAAAAGTCTCCAGACTCTCTCTCCCTTGCTGCATATAAAATCTACATTTTATGTATATTTATTTCTATAAAAAGTCTGTATGGTTTTAGATTCTGAGGAAAAGCCTCCTGACTCTCTCTCTCTCTCTCTCTCTCTCTCAACATTATGTTTTTCTTATGAATGTGATACTTTCCTTAAAGTATGATGTTTTATTTTTTTCTCAAGTTTTTACTTTTTTTTCCACACCACCTTTGAGGTAAAAGTCAAGGTGCATTTGTTTTATAGAGGTTTTCCCCAGGAGGCCTAATCGTCTCTCTAATCTGAAAATTCATCATCAGATCTGTCCGCGATGTTGGTTATAAGCGAATTGACAAAGTGATTGACCGCTATATCTTGTTTTCCATCCTTTTCTTGATGGTGTTCAGCATGTTGAACTGCCTGCATCCAGTTGTGTGGCATGACGTAACTCAAAGCTTCTTTAACGAGAGGTTTTAGGTCGGCCATTTTAAAGGTGTTCTTCTTGGCTATGTAGGACTTTACTTGAGCCCAAATGAGCTCAGTAGGGTTGTATTAGCAGTGGTAAGGTGGTAACTTTACAACCCTATGCCCTGCTTGTGCAATCTTGTCAATGCGATACTTTTTGCCAACAGCAAATTACTTTGCAGGTTCGTATAGCTTCGCTTTTAGCAAGTCATCACTGGACTGAACACCCTTCTTCTCAAGCCAATCCTTTAGCTCTGCTTTCCTCTAAGATGAGCTTGGCACTTTTTCAAGTTGTAGAGAATGATAGAGAGCGTTGTCCGTGACGATTATTGAGTTGGGTGCAATTTTAGGCAGCAACTGATTTTTGAATCATTCTTCAAATACCGTAGAATTTGTCTGCTTGTGATAATGTCTATTGTTTTTAGCTTGAAAAATAAATTTAGCATTATTGACGTAGCCATCTTTCGTTCCCACTTGCAGAATAATGAGACAACTCCCTTTTCCAGTGGGTGGTTGTATTCCTGTGGCTTCTTGAGATGTAGGGTCTGTCCAGCATTGTCCAGCAGTGTAGTTCTGGTTCCCCCAGTTTCATCCAGATACACAATGTTTTGGAAAGAACTGCTTAAAGTGCCACATTTCTCTCAAATATCCGGTTCGAGCAGCAACAACATCGCTCCTTTCCATGAGGAATTTGCGGCCATCAACTTTTTCATACTTGAAACCAATGTCTGTGAGAATCTTGCGCAGGGACTCAATGCATCCATTGAAGGAGATATTTTCCTTAAGTTTTTCCTTTATTGTATGCAGTGTGGGGATCTCATTCCTTTCATAGAATCCTAAGACAGTTTTTTTCACCATACTTTTATCGAAGTCATTTTAATTAGCGACAGTTGCAGAGCGCTTCTTTGTTGGTGAGGGGAATACAGGCTGTTCTGGTGACTTTTGTGTAATGCAAGCTCAATTGAAGGAAGAGTAGATTCGTCTGGCTGTTACTTCGTTGGTAGCTTTTGCTTTTCGGGCAACAGCTTTTGAGAGATCAATTATAGGTCCTCTGCGTGCCTTCTCTTCTAAGAAATGCTTGCTTACACTGTAAATAAGTTCTTTTTCTCGACTGTGGAGCAGACGAGGGTGATTAGGAGGGGTTGGAGCCTCCATCTTGGGTGACGGCCAGAGAGGAAGTGACCTGTGGATTGACACGGTCAGTCTGACCTCACCTGACCAACCCTTGCTGACTCACCCTACAAGCGTGACAGCGTCGTAAAGCAACGTTGCCAAGTGTTGTATTTATAAAATTAGTGTTATTTAAAAAAACAGACATTTATAACACTATAAAGCCTTATTCATCATCATCATCATTGTTTTTTTGTCTTTCTGTTCCCATATTCAGACTGGGGTTGGGCATCCGATGGCTTTTCTCCACTGCTTCCTATCCTGGATTAAATCTTATCCAATACCCAGTCTTTCCATATCTTGCTTTACATCACTTTTCCAGGTCTTCTTAGGTCTTCTTGGCGGTCGACGTCCCACCACCTCCAGTTCCCGTGCTGTTCTCACACAGCTCCCCTCTTCACTCCTCCTCGCATGACCAAACCATCTAAGCTGCATCTGCCTCAAGATGATATCGAGATCCTTCACCCCGCATCTTCTGGCTACCTCCTCACTCAAAACTCTGTCCTCTCATCTCACTCCTCCCATGTATCTTAACATTTTACGATCAGTACTCCTCAGAACATTCATCAGTATATCGGTCAAAGCCCATGTTTCAGCACCATATATCAATACTGGTCTAATGCAGGCCTCATATATTTTACTTGTGTGTCTTAGTGGTATGTGTTTGTTGACCAGTAGGCTAGCTATTTCCTTCCGCTTTAACCATGCTGATGCCACTCTTGTTCTAACTGATCTCTCCACCCCTGCTTCACAGTCCAATACATCTCCTAGATAGCAGAACTGCTGCACTTCCTGTAGTATGCCCCCATTCACCTCTTTTTCATCCTCTGCTTCATCTCCCTCTGCCTCTCTTCTTATGCAGGCTGGGCAGCAGAAATTTTGCACTCAAATTCTGTAGACCTGAACACCTTTTATGGTACCACTTATTACACTTCATGCACAACACTGAGTTCACTCCAACTCCTCTTCCACAGTGTCCACATGACCATTTTCCTGACTGAATTCTTTCTACTGGTTTCTTGCCTGTCACCATTTCCTTTGTCTTATCCCTGTTTATTTTCATTCCCCTCTTCTCCATTCCATTTTTCCATTATTAAACTTTTCCACCACTTCTTCCTTAGTCTCCACTGTCAGCACTAGGTCATCAGCGTAGAGCAATTCCCATGGGCCTTCCCCCCTTCATTCAAGTGTTGCCGCCTCCATTATTATATTGAACAGCAATGGACTGAGTGTTGAACCTTGATGTACCCCAACTCCTATTCCAAAATTTCCTGATGTTCCTGCTGTTGTCTCGACTTTTGATCTTGTATCAATATAGAGAGACATGACAGCTTCAATGAGTCTCTCAGGCACACTGTGTCTTCGCAAGGCCCACTCTGTAACTCTCCTTGGTACTCTGTCGAAAGCTTTTTCTAGGTCCACAGACACACAGTACAAGCATTTCCTCCTGTGTTGAAACTTTTCCTGCAACTGTCTCATGATGAATATTGCATCTGTTGTGGATTTACCTGCACAAAATCCAAACCGTTGGTTATCTGTCTTCACTCCCTGCTTCATCCTTCCTTCCAGCACCTTTTTGAATGTCTTCTTTCCATGCTTCAACAGTCTGACCCCTCAGTACTTTCCTCACAGAAGGGCATCTCCTTTGCCTTTGTAAATTGGCGTTTCCCAGCTCTCTCTCCAGTCCTCAGGTGACTGTCCTCCTACTATGATGTTACTAAAAATCCTTGTCGGTTCTTTTACACCAGTACTTCCAACCTTTTTTTTTATCAGATCAGCTGTTATACCTGTTGGGCATGGAGCTTTCCCAGTCTTCATTTCCTTTAAGACTATCTCCACTTCAGCTTCCGTTATCACTACAACTGGCCCTTCAGCTTTTCCCGTCTCTTCTGTCTCATAATTATTTTCTTCATTTAACAGCTCCTCAGAGTACCTCTTCCACCTTTCCAGTATTTCTACCTCGTCAATTATTATTTCCCCATTTTCATCCTTTACAAATTTAGCTCCCACCACATCTTTCCTCTCCTTCCTCATCTGTCTTGCAATTTTAAACATTTTTGTCCATCCTTGTGCACTCTCCAGGTCTCTATTCCAGCTTTCCCGGGCCACCCTTTTTTCTCTGACCACTTCTTTCTTTGCCTGTCTTTTCTCTTCATTATATTCTCTTCTGTCTTCTTTCCTTCTAGTTCTCTGCCATACTTTAAATGCTCCTTCCTTCTCACTTATCGCCTGCTTCACCTCGTTTCACCACCACCATGTCTTTCTCTCTTTTCTCCTGTGACCCGTTGTTTCTCCACAGACTTCCCTCGCAGCTTCTGTTATATTATCTCTGAAGTGTTTCCAGTCACCTCTCTGTCTCCCATTTCTTCTCTTAAAATTCTCTTCAAATTGTAGTCTTATCTCATCCTTCAGTTTCCACTCTTTTACTTTTTTAACACCCTTCCTCTTCTTTCTTCCTTTCATATTTTCCACTCTCAAGTCCATAGCTAGAAGTCTATGTTATAGTAGACATACGTCACCTGGTATAACTTTAATATCTTTCACTTTTGTAGCTTGCTCCTTTCTCATCAGCATAAAATCAATTTGAGTTTCTGCTCCTCCACTTTTGTAAGTTATCAACTTCTCTCTTTCCTTTTTGAACATTGTGTTTATAATTTTCAAATCCTTACCCTGGCAGAACTCAGTTATCTTCTCTCCCTCTCTATTTCTCTCTCCAAAGCCGAAGACTTCCATAACTTCCTCATACCCTCTCCGATCAGTACCAGTGTGTCCATTCGAGTCTCCAGCAATGATCATTACCTCAGAGTCTAGTACTCATGCTGCATCATCAAGTTTTCCCCAGAATGCATCTTTTTCATTATCTGGTCTACCAATCTGTGGCACATATGCAGAAAAAATATCGCAGACCTTTCCTGCCACTACAGTCTTAACCTTCATTAACTTTGGAGACATTCTCTCCTCTTCTAGCACATCCTTGACTAACTCCTCCCCAACCAACATTCCCACACCTCCGGTTCCTTGCTTCTCCCCTGACCACCAGAACTTGTACCTCTCCTTACCCCCACCAAACAGAGAATTAAAAATATATACAGTATACTGTAAATAAATTTCATTTAGAAGTAGTAAATAGCTGACATGAGACAGAGAGGTGTGTGTTGGTATTGGTTTGGCAGAGAGGCGGCCAGAGGAATTCTCATGAGAGACAATGCCCAAACGATCTCGATATTTTAGAAGGAGATTAATCGCCTCCATGTCGCCCTGTCCCCAAGCATTTCATTGCCCTGCTCCCAGCTGAGCTCACACCCCTCTCACTCATATACCTCTCCACTCCATCTCTCCCTTGGCCTCCCCCTCCCTCTCCCTCCCCTCCCCACCTCGCTCACACACTCTCCTCGTCAGTCTCTCACTCTCCATCCTCTCCACATGGCCAAACCACATCAATGTGTTTCTCCTAATGCTTCCTATCACCTCCACACCACAATGCTCCTTCACATCCTCATTTGTCAGTTTGTCTCGCCATGTGACTCCACATACCCGTCAAATAACTCGATACCACTGCTCTCACCCTCGACTTCTGACCCCCCAACAAGGTCAAAGCTTCACTTCCATACATTAGAATTGGTGTCACAAAACTGTCATGCAGTAACTTTTTCACTTCCATGCTCACTTCCGTTTTTTGTCATTGCTTTCAAAGAACCAGCAACCTTTCTTCGTTGTTGTACGCTTTCAAGCACTTCATTCTCTAAACTTCCATCCTTACTCATCACGGTACCCAAATACTTAAACACACTCACATTTTACATTTCCTCCTCATTCAACCTCACTGAAAAATTCATTGACTTCATTTCTCTTGAAGACCATAACCTTACTCTTCCCTCCATTCACGTTTAGATTCCCAAACTCATTCACCAATCCTTGTCTTCATGTAACAACACAGTATCATCTGCAAACAACAGTACAGGGAGTTTCCACACATTGCCCTCTCTCATTAGGACCACTCCAACCTCCACTGCCCTACCTTGTATCTCTTTTTATAAGTCCATTCCTATACAGATTGAACAACCATGGAGACATGACACATCCTTTTTTCAATAAAAATTACTGAAGACAGCTATGAGAGACGCCAGATTATAATTCAAAGTCGACTACAGCGAGGCAGAAGCAGTTTAATTATTGACTACAAGTGCAAACTATAAATAATATCCAAAGCCTACTCTGTTGATAGTTCCCCATGAAATTAGTTATTATAGTAGTAATTAATTATTATTAAGTATATTTATAGAATGATGGGGAATTGTCTTGGGTGTGAATTGTCCTGATGGGGAATCGTCTATGTTTTGATGGCGAATTTACTTCACGACGAATTGTCTTGGAACTGAGTCCACGTCCCTTCTTGAAGCTTCACTGTACAAGAGGATATTTTCGCAGCTCTACACCTTTTCGTACTGTTTAGATATGCCTCCCAAGCACCCTGCATCATCTCCAGCATCGGGGGAGCTCACTGCAAAGAAGCAGCAGCACCATACTCAAACTCTGGAAAGGAAATTGGAAATTATAAGACGCCACGAGGAGGGGCAGGGAGTCTTGGAGATAGGGCGTGCTTGACTGGGGGTCGTGAATGCATGTATCTGGTAACTGGGGTTTGTGAAGGTTGATAAACTCCTTTCTACAACTTGATCTTTGAATGCTAAAATGCAGGGTGCTCTTTTATTGCATTTTCCTAGGGGAAAAATGTGTCCTGTCTCACGGGAAGTACGGTGTATTATATCCTCTGTGGATCATTCAGCCGCATGTTAATATATGGATTTACTGTATCAGACTACAAGAAAAATATCTTGTCTGCCTCCTGCCCACACGAGCAGTGCGCTAGCTTGGAGTAACACGACTACTGGAGCCGACTGTACAATACATGTGCATTTGTACTTCAACCAGGCTTGAAACTGCCCTCTACTTATTGTGATTGCTGAGTATTAATAACAGATTATATTATTACTGCACTAGTTATGAAGAAGTTGTGACAAAGATGTGAAGTAAGCTGCAAAAGGTGAAATTTAGGGCCAAGTTTGTGTAAAATGGTATTTTCATTTACAGGACAGCAGTATGATATTGTAGTTATTTAGTGTCAGTTGTGTTTAAATTCCCTCTCGGGAGGTGACCCTCAGATTTATCAGACTTTGTCTTTATTGAACCTGGTTTCCTGACAGTTAGTTTGATATAGTGAGAATCTACTGTATTTCTAACTACTTTGAATATTGCAGGGAGGGTCGGGTAATGCACCTCATGTGCGGGCTCTAATGCAACACATCCAGATGGCGGTACAGGCGGGCTACCTCAACCCTCAGATCCTCAACCAGCCTCTTGCACCATGCACTCTCATGCACCTCAACTCCATGCTCACACAAATCAACCTACTTCAGAAGTTTTCCCAGCAGCAGGCAATCTGGCAAGCTCAGGCACATTTAAGCAAGAACTCATCTCAGTCCCTCCTTCAGCTCAATGTCAACATCGCCAAGACCAAACAGCAGATTCAGAACTTGCAGGTCAGTCTGAGATGTTATTTTAAAAGCTATTGGTTGAGCTATTTGGTAAAGGTATACTATATTTGAATGAAATAGCTACATGTAAAGTCACAGCGCAGAATTCATAAGACATTACTTGAATTAGTGGATATGTAGCCTATTTCACATTAGCACTTGATACCTGCTAAGTTTTCTTTTTTCTCATTTCTTGGTCATATCCTTCAGAAGCAATAGAAAATTGATGCTAATGATTTTAGTGTCGTTTGAAAGTGTAACTGAATACACTGTGTTCAGTATCGCATTTGTAAATGCATTGTGTGTGTGTGTGTGTGTTTGTGTGTGTGTGTGGTTGCAAAACAATGATAATATGAATATTAGCTAATGTGTATTTGTGTGCATTATTATGCGAGACTTGTTTGTTTGACTATATAACAAGTGTATTTGAAATGTGTTATAAGGTAAAGTGCACCTCCAAAAAAATATATGCAGCTGATTATTCTTGTACAGTAGACCTAGGATTTTAGGGGCTAGAATATGTGAATATGTATTTGGTCTCTATCTTTGGGCTTACCGGTACTGTGGATAGTTTCTCTCTCTCTCTCTCTCTCAAGCCTCAGCTTTCTTTAGGTGGGGAAAAAAAAATGACCAGAAGTGTGTGTGTGTGTGTGTGCACGCTTATGATTATTAAAGATTTTTTTTGTGTACGTGTGTGTGTTTAGAACCAGATAGCAGCGCAGCAGGCGGTGTACATGAAGCAGCAGCAACAGCACCACCACCAGCTGCAGTCCCACATGGCCAGTGGTACGGGTGGGTCGGGGCCACCTGGCACTCAGACAGACTTTTTCAAGCCCAGTCTTCCAGATCAGATTTATGGCTTCAACCAGATGCCCGTCAACGACAACCTTGCTGCCATTAATATTGGGGTGAGTTCAATATTGTTAACATTTTGTCTGTGAAATCTCTTTCTCAGTAAATTAAAATAGGCTGGTTGTAACAAGTTCGATAAACATTGTTTTGAAGAGGTTTGTGGAGGCTTTTGCTATCTTGTTTTCCTGATCTCTTCACCTCATTTAAGTGAAAATCTGATGGTACCAAGACTGTGATAGGCCCTGAGTAGCTGAGGGGTTTACAGTAGGCACAGAAAATATGAAGGCAGTAGGGTCGGTGATATGTATCCCCCCCCCCCTCTCTCTCTCTCATAAAAAATATAAAGTAACACGCACCCAAATCGCACTGTAATCATATGAGAGTGGCTGAAAATGTTATTTTATATTGTGAATTACTGTGATAAAATACAAGTGATTTAGTAATATTTTGCAATAATCCGAGAAGTCATATGCTAAACCCATTAGCTAATGAACATTTTTGCAGTTGCAAACTGTGTAGCTATGCCATGATATGACTCATGGCATTATATCAATAACTTTTGTAGAAGTATGTGGTAATAAAAGTCATTTGTGAAGTTTTATAAAGTTTGTAATGGTTTTCCTCACATCGCAACTGTTTCCCTAAAGTCTAGCGTAAACACTGGAGTATCGTAATAAAATCATACGAGACTGGCTAGAAGTGTTTTATTTTTGTTGTTATTGTAATTATTGTGATGAGGTAATGGGGCAGTAACCTTATTTTTTATGGAAAAAATCTTGCAGTTTGGTGGAAATTTCTGCCTCACTGTGCTATTTCCTGCGATAGACAGTCAAAACACGCCTTGTATTCTCTCAAATTGTTTTCCAGGCTTGGAATACCTATGAACATGCAGTTTGTTGCAAACAATAGTAGAAAGATTGAAGTTTGTTTGACATAAATTTCAGCCCTTAACATTAGGGGTAAGTGGGTTAAAACATGAATTGAAAACACACTATTTTTTCCTATTTCTCTGCACTGAGCACATTCAGTAGGTTGTCGTCATGGCCGCCGCAGCCAAAGGGTTAAGACATCTACAGCAGCCAAGATTCGGCTGATTTGCATCATGGAGAACTCTGCTGGTGTTTGTGGTGTTTGCTGGCATCCGTGTAACCTCCTCTTGTCTCACCTCCTGTAACGCGTCCTTGATAGGTGCTGCAGTAATCACATCATCTGCTGTGGTGGCTTCACCAGCATTGTTAATTTCGATGTGGATATTAAGAGACAGCTCACACAATTTGGGAATCGTGCTATTTGATCACGCACTAATTGGAACACCCAGGTATATATAATATATATACATATATATATATATATATATATATACAGTGCTCGTCAGAAGTATCGAGCGCTCTGCGTCCCTCCTACGAAACAAACCTTTCAACATTGAAAAAACATGTAAATAATTCATTATATTTACCTTTAATGCTTGGTAGGGTATCCTTTACGCTTCTTCACGGACCTGAGACGTCGTGGAAGTGAAAGGGCAAGGTTCCTCAGGTGTTGGGGTGGTATTTTTGCCCAGGACAAATGGCTGCTTCCAACTTAGGCAGAGAGGTCACGTCCTTCCCTTGGAGATTCTTCTTTACGAGGCACCAGAGGCTTTCTATCGGGTTGAGGTCTGGGCTATTTCCTGGCCAGTCTTTCATGAAGGAGGCCTTGCAGTTGGGAAGCCAGTTGGTGACCGATTTGGCTTTATGAGCAGGTGCACCGTCATGCTGAAACACTCGTGCACCTGTGAGCTCGAAGGACCCAGGTAAATGATCACAAAGAAGCTCCAGGTAAACGTCCTGATTCACTCTTTATGTTCTTGGGAAGCACAACAAGCTTCCCCAAACCTTGATCAGAAAAACAAGCCCATACCATGAATGAATCAGGGTGTTTAACTGTGCTCTCCACGTAATGGGGGTCAAGCGGGTCACTACCTTTGCGCTGGTACACCCATGCTCCTCGATTACAGGTGACACTAAATGTTGCCTCATCAGACCACAACACTGACAACCATTGGTCCTCACCCCAGTTAAGGTACTTGTTAGCAAAGGCAAGCCTACGAAGTCGCTAGTAACGTGTAAGAAGAGGCTTTCTCACAGGCCTGTGACTTGTGTAACCAAGTTCATGGACTCTTTGAGACACCGTGCGCACAGAAACCTCACCAAACACTTCCGGGTTGCTCTCCTTAATTTTCCTTGCACTCACACGAGGATTAGACTCCACTGCACGTTTTAAAACATTAACAGACCTTGGGGAAGTTTTCCTGGGCCTACCAGACCGCGGTTTCTTTGTGGGAACGTCACCACTATTTTCCACTCGAATACGGGTGCACCACCTACACACTGTCGATCGAGCCACACCAACCAATTCACTAATTTCCTTCGTGGGGTGGCCTGCCTCCTTTAGAGCAATGATCTGGGATATGATTTCACTCGAAAGTTCACGGGTAGGGGTCATAACAAAGTGGCGAAAGCCAAAACACTGTGGGACACTAGGTAAAAAATGGCGCAATAAGAGAGGGAGACGTGGCGGAGTTCCTCTCTCTCACGCAGCCCGTAAGGCAACTGAGGCAGGAGCCAACCAGTGGCCAGTAAGGCCTCAAGCTCCCATGACATCATGCCAGCGCCCCAAACATCTGGCTCAATTTTTAGTACCAAAAGCGGGTGATTCTTTTTTCGCCAAAAGTATTGCGTACCCTGCCATAGGCGCTCGATACTTCTGAAGAGCACTGTATATATATATATATATATACACATACATACATATATACACACTATATGTACGTGTAAACAACTTTCCACCGTGAAACAAGAAGAAACAGGTAAATTCTGTAAGAAGTATGTCGTTTGGAACCACGAAACTTGGAGAAGGGTACAGTATGGTCACGTTATGCAGCTATTCGTATGGAATGAATTGCTGTAATGATGATTCAGAAATTATACCCATTCTCAGAATAATATTTAAAAAGTTGGTAGCAGTTTTGCGAGAATGATATTTTCAATGGCCACCTCTGAGAGTTGTGTGCAGACGCAGTGATGCTCACAAATGACAATCAGCTGTCAGAGCCAAGAATGCCACGTAGTGTTTACATTTATTGATCGTCTGCCTTTTGTTGTATTTTGTACATGAAAAGCCACTGGCAAACTCCACATGAGAGAGGGGGGTGTGAGTTGGGAGCAGGGCAGTGAAATGGCGGGGGACAGGGCGACTTGGAGGCGATTTGTTTGTGGCCACCCCAAACGGGATTGAGGCGTCTGGCAATAGATAGATAGAAAAGCCACTGAAACAACATTGCTATTTTCAAATAACTGTGCAAATGCTTAACATAAAGTGTATTATGTGATAAAGTATTAACCCATCGTGTCCGGCACATTCCCATGAACCTTTCCCACAGCCGAGCATTCCTGAGAAAAGAACCTATTTTTAAACATTCATATCTCAGTTAATGCTTAGCCAGATATAAAAAACAAAGTGTCATAATACATACCAGTTCTTCAACTTAAAGCTGATTGCATCAGATGGTCCGTGAAGTGCGTGTAGGGAGAGTTTGTGAGTGGGGAAAAGCGGGGCAATTTTTGTTGTTTTTGCCAGTGTCCGTATGCATGGCAGAGGTTCGGTGACAACTAAGGTATAGACTAGCCCTGCACAATAATAACACTCAGATAACACTTCCAGAAGACTGCAATCCACCACAAGCACTATTTCTGTGAAAAATTTTCCATAATTGGGGATACTTGCTGCTGGGAGGCCAGTAACCATAGCAATGGCCTTGAGGCAGGCTGCCTGCTTGCCTCACCACCACCACTGCCTTACAGACACTCTCTCTCTCTCTCTCTCTCTCTCTCTCTCTCTCTCTCTCTCTCTCTCTCTCTCACACACACACACACACACACACACACACACACACACACAAGGAGATGTATGTTTGGCTTGCATTGTTGCCCGATTCTGGCACTGCTGGGGAGGCGGTGGCTCAATCGGTAGAGAGGTGGCCTGCAGTCCTTACGGACCCAGGTTCGAATCCCGGTTGGGGCAGGGAACAGTTTAAGGATTTTGAATTTCATTGAATCAGGCTTTACTGATCTACCAGAAAACCCGCCGACATGTCGTAAAAATACCCCCGCTAATACCGATACACCAGTCCTGTATGAGACAGCCCTAGCAGGTATTCAATATGGACGGTGGGTGTTAGCGCCGAAGTGGTGACATGTAGAGGTGTATGGTATGTAGGAGGACTGCTGGGCCTTGATAGCAGGCTGTGAAGCCTATGCCCAGAGTCGGACAAAAAAAAAAAAAAAAAAACTAGACGTCTGGGTATTACAACTATCACAAATACTACTATTATTACTACAGCTACTGCTAATACAACAGCTACCACTAGTACAACTATCACTACTCATACTACTACTACAACAGAAGACCTAAATAAAAAATATTGTGGACAAAGTAGTTATTCATGTACTATCCATAATCGAAAATATTGTATTTTCCACTATAACAGTATTTTTTCCCCATGATTTAGACTTTTTCATCATAATAAATATACACACAAAAACTTTCAATAAAAAATAAGCCACTGATTTCATCATGAAACAAACTTTCTGCTTCCATTATTCACATAAATAGACATAGTTTTCTCCTCCCTCCTCCATGTCTCCTCCCTTCCACTCCAATATATTTTCTACTATAACAGTTTTTTTTCCCGTGATATGACCTTTTTCGTCATAACAAACATAGATGAAAACTTTCAATAAAAAAATAAGTCACTAATTTCATCGTGAAACAAAGTTTCTGCTTCCATTATTCACGTAAATAGACAGAGCAGTGGCACAAGGCTTGGCGCACCGTGTTTCCTCCCTCCCTCCTCCACCTCCTCCCTTTCTCCTCTCCCTACCACCTCTTCCATCTCCTCATCTGTGCCAATATCCCCCTCTCCAGGATCGCCAGTACTCTCTCAACCATTCCCATCATCAGAAATAGCAGATGAATGTCCGGGGGGAAACTATGAGCTCACAGTGGAGGACTCACGTCCTCCGCCCTCCTCACACGACGCATAAATATCGACACTCATTGTGACGGTTCCTTTCCTGAGAGAGAGTCACTTGCTTCACTCACAGTTGGTGATAATGTCACGTCGAGTTCTCTCCCTATCACATTATCACTAAGGCCTTTTTTTGCCCATGGATTTCATTGGTGTTGAAGTAGATGGCTATGGGCGCCCAGCAAAGGATGCAGACAAAGGGAAAACTTTTTGCATAGGTCTATCCATTACGGAGGTATGCAGGTAACTGGAGCATGACTCAGATGTGTGCAGGAGGGTTGCCAGTGGCTGCATTTGGGGAAAATAACCCACGGAATATTCAGACAATACCACGAAACACTATATCATGTATACATGTCACCCGGACGTCCCCAGGGTGTCACGTATACATGTCACCCGGATGCAATGAGTTAAGTGAAATGATACCATTGTATGTGAAATACTGAAACTTGTGACTTGTAAATTGTGTCAGCCATATGTACCCAGCTTCCCCATGGTGGCCTCCAGTCATCTGATGGAGGCAAGATGGCTGCATGTATTTACATTTGCTGTGATTGCCCTTTGTTTCATTTTGTGCATTAAAGACACTGAAACAACATTGCTATTACCACATAAAGACACTGAAACAACATTGCTATTACAGCATAAAAGTGTAAGTGCTTAACAAATAGTGCATTGTGTGATGAGTGAAGTGATTACTTTTAGTGTGAACATCCAGGCCCTCAAACTGTTCCTCAGCCTTGGGGGGGGAGGTGGGTCCCGTGATGATAACTTGTATTGGCATAGGACATACTTTAGGTGGGTGGCAGTTTTTTTTTTTTTTTTTGGGGGGGGGGGATAGAGTCATTATGCGATAGATCTTCACTGACACAACCCTACCACACAACGGGACCGGACTGTATTGCGGTCAGATGTCGATGTTTAATGTGACTGGTAGTGGAGGGTAGTGCATTTACTGTGTCCCCCCTCCCCCCATATGACCTGCACCTGCTTCAGTACACAGTCAAGACTGTTAAGCACCTTGCCTTGCTTATGGTTTGGGTTTATTTCTCTTATTATGGCATAGGAGACTTAGTCCCTAGGAATCTGATTATAAATCAGAGCAGTGACTGTATACTATTTGAAAAATCCACTGCACAAACCATTATGCAGGAATGTGCTCCGTGCAGCACCACCAAAGGTGTCACACACTGGCTGAAAGTTTTTTTTTTTAGTGAAATGTCAAGACCAACTTGCCCAGCCCAGGGTTCCTATGCTTCTCATGGTACGACATACGATTGGATGATGGATGGATGGATGGGATTAGCTATGGAGTAGGCCAGACTTTAATCCCTTGCAAACGCGTTGGATGTAATGAAATGCCTCAGTGACATGGAACCCTCATCCATTTCCAAGCAGGAGTACACAATTAAGGATATATGGGCCAGTTTAGATTCTTGCCTTCTGCATAACCATGTTGATAGCATTTCTAGATGGCTTCAGTAGTGCCTCAGATGGAAAGAAAACTCTTATACTAGAGTGGGAGGTAAGTTCACTTTACCACGCTGTGTATGTACAGTATATATACAGTTTAATATATATATAAGCGACACCAGGACTCCCCCCTGTACTTCCTCCTCCTTTTGTTATGCACAGAGGCTTGCTTGTCATTCATGCATTTATTCTCTCTCTCTCTCTCTCTCTCTCTCCCTCTCCCCCCCCCCACCCCCACACTGGGCACTTCTGTTTTACCTCATATTTTTGTCTTAGTCGTCACCTTCATCTTCACCTTCCCATTCATTTTTACCTTCACTTCAGTTCACTCTGACATTCACATTCACTTTCATATTCTCTTCCATGCTCATTTCAAATTCACTTTCATATTCTCTTCCATGCTCATTTAACATTCACCTTCACACTCACTTTCACTATCACTCATTTTGAATTTACCTTTCACCTTCACTTGCAACCTTTCTCATTTCCACATTTACCTTTACAATTATTCACTCGCCTTCACTTTTGCCCTCCCTTTTACTATCACATTAACCTCCACCTTCACTCACACCATCACCTTCACTTTCACCATCTTCACTTTCACGTTCATTTTCACCTTGGCCTTTACTTTCACCTACACTTTCACCATCTTCACTTTTACATTCATTTTCATATTCACCTTCATTTCATTCATTTTCACATTCACCTTCATTTCATTCATTTTCACCCTTACCTTCACTTTCACCTTTATGTTCACCCTCACTTTCACCTTCCACCTTCGCTTTCACTTTCACATTCACATTCACGTTTACTTTCACCTTCACTTTCACCCTCACTTTCACCTTCCATCTTCACCATCACTTTTGACTTGACTTCACTTTCACATTCACTTTTACTTTCACATTCACTTTCACCCTCACTTTCATTTTCAACATCACTTTCACCTTCGTCGTTCACTTTTATTTTTGCCTTCACTTTCACTTTTGCCTTCACTTTCGTTTTCACTTTCACCTTCACTTTCACACTACCTTCACTTTCACCTTCACAATGCCTTCACTAACCTTCACTTTTTCTTTCATTTTCAGCTCTCTCTCCCAGAGAGAGAGAGAGGGAGAGAGAGAGAGAGAGAGAGAAGGGGAGGAAATATAGAAGGAGAGAGGGAGGAGGGACCAAGGTTATGCCTATCTCCCTCATTTGTTAATGCCAAGGGGACGCCACTTGTCATGTGTGTATTTATTCTCTCTCTCTCTCTCTCTCTCTCTCTCTCTCTCTCTCTCTCTCTCTCCATGTTGACTTTGACATTCCATATTCACTTGTGTGCCCTCTTTCACCCTCACTTGTACACTCATTTTCACAGTTATTTTCATTTTCAATTTTACCTCTCTCTCTCTCTCTCTCTCTCTCTCTCTGTCTGTCTCTCTCTCTCTCTCTCTCTCTCTGTCTCTCTCTCTCTCTCTCTCTCTCTCTGGAGAGGGACGGGGAGGAAGGGAAGGTATGGAGGAGGAGATAGAGAGGAGGGACCGATGTTGTGGTATCTCTCCCGTTTGTTTGTTTATTCGTTTATTCCAAGAGAGGACTGGTTCTGGCTTGATTGGACTTTTCGTGACGCATAAGAATTAAGTCCACTTGGCTCCTCGAATCCGATAAAAGTGAATTCCTCTATATTGAAGTCCATTATATCAAGATTTTACTGTATATATATGTGTGTGTATATATATATATATATATGTGTGTGTATATATACAGTATATATATATATATATATATATATATATATATATTTACACAGTCACAGTCATTTCGCGTAGTGTGTGTGAATATGGGCGACAACCTGTCACACTTTATGAATTAGCTCTTTGTGAAGCATAGGATCCCATGTTAAAATGGCTTCATGGGCGACACATCTTGAATTTTCGTATGTTGATTCACCAATACCTATTTCTAACTAAAATGCAAAAGGAAAACTTACAATAGAAACATGCAAGAGTAATACTGTATATTTATTATGAAAATTCAAGACCATACCAGCATTGTACAGAAGATGGACAATGGTCTTGGGGAGGTGAGGTGAAGCTGCCCAGACACTGCCGACGTCACTATGTGCCTCGCTGTGACGTCACGGCACTGCCACCTCCCTCACCACCACTCACTCACACACCAGCCACATCCCACCACACATACTCACCAGCCCTACCCTTACCCATCCCACACTTCAAATTATGCTCGTGAGTTGCCAGAGAGTACCATATTTGCCCCAACGTGTGATGCACGTAGCAAACGTACTTTCTAAATAATTAATTATTGTCGGACTTCCGTCGCACATTAGGCGAGACTCACTTTGTGATGGCGCACTTTAGGCGAGATGACTGTATATGTATACTATCTATCTATCCATCTATTGCCAGACACCATAATCCCATAAAGGGTGGCCATTTGATACTGAGTTAGTTGTTTTACAGGGAGGGGCACCAACCCTCCACCAACCCACTGTATATAAATATTAATAGCCAGTGTCTATTTTCTGTACCTACTTTAGTTTCTTATCATACTCTTTGAAAATCTGCTGTTCACTATTAATTGAGACACTCAGGATTAAAGGTTGCTGACAATATTTTTACTTGTAACCAGCTGTCTAGTTTCAGTTATCCGGATGTACTGGTACTAAGGTTCCAGGATCATTGGTATGACGGATGTGGTATAATAACGAGATGTGCAGACATTTCTTTGAATACTTGGATTTGGCATTCTAGTCACTTAATTCCCAGTTCTCTTAGCTGTATTGGTAGAAAAACTAAGCCCTAACCTGCTCTTATGCACCACAGAGCAGCCGACTTCACCAGTGGAAGCTACCATCACTGGAGAATGATGATGATTTCATCCGAGCTCCAGGTGCCCCGGGCAAGCCAGCGATGCCCCAGTCACACTCTTCGCCCAACCTCACACCCAGTCTTCCCACTTCCACCAAGTATGTGACTGTTTGTCTTGTCATCTTATGAGGCCCTCTTAAAACCTCCTCCTTACTCATTATTTCATTGGTCAGATCCCTCTTGTTGTTGCAGCAAGTCCTCAGACACCTGTTGCTTACCAGCTTGTATGTCAGTACAGTATTGTATTTTTTTATATGCTGTTTATGAAAATTTTGCCTAACAAAACAGGAAACCACTTACTATGCTGGGTGGTAACCATATAACCAAACTAGGGCACCTGGTGGTTGAGTGAGTAATTAAGGCACTCCAACTGGATTGAGCCTGTGTCAGTGTATGTCCAAGGGGGTGGTTGGGGTTTAGTGCTTACATAATGTCACTCAGGGAGGAGGAGGCTGTTCACTCTCATCTTAAATGTCAGCACCAGGCTCCTACGCTTCTCATAGGGCAGCACAGGATTAGATGATGTATGTATATGTAAAACTATATAAAGAACACTGAGTGAAATATGGAAGTTTAATTAGAAGAATAAAATGTTAAGGAACAGGTGCTAGAAAGCTTCTCAAATCCATGAGAAGATTTCCTTTGGTCCCTCTCAACTTTGTTATTTTTGAGGAAGTGTTTCCCCCCCCCCCCCCTTTTTTTTTTTTTCCCCAAACTCTGGGCATAGCCTTCACAACCTGTTCCCAAGTCCCAGTAGTCCTCTTACATACCATACACCTCCACATGTCACCACTTTGATGCTGACACCCACTGTCCATATTGAACACATGCTAGGGCTGGTGTATTGGTATTAGTGGGAGTATTTTTATGACATGTTGGCGGGTCTTCTGGTAGATCAGTAAAGTCTGATTTTATGACATTCAAATCCTTAAACTGAACCTGTCCCAGCGGGGATTTGAACCTGGGTCCGGTAGGATTGCAGGCCATCTATCTACCAATTGTGCCACCACCTCCACCACTTTCCTTCTTGCTGGATGTTTCATGATGGATTCTGTCAGTATGTGTATAAGTTCTTGTGTGGCATATTGTAGTGTAAACTGGAGATGCATGAATGGAATGAATGAAGATTTCAGTATGCTCTTGTCACATATGTATGGTCCTGCCTCACTTTCTGAGCCGAATACTGGAATGAACTTTTAACAGCTGTGCAAATAAATGTAAAGTACATTTCTCTGGGCGTTTTATAACAGTATTTGCAATTCTTGTTTCGGAATTTTATCCACCACATTTATGGTAATCGTGACTGTGGTTAGGATGGTGGATGCTTTTAGTGGCTGAGAAGTCAACTGTTGTCTGTAGGGTCACAGACATATCTCAGCTGTTGCACTAATGGTATGTGAGTTAATTATTCATGTAACAAGTTTGACCTCTCCATAAATCTCCACCTTCACTAATACCATCATTTCTGTGCTGAATATGATGCATTTAGCATGTCATAGCAGATATGGTGATACTTTACCGAAGTAGTGATGTGCGGACCTTTGGAGATCAGCCCTTCATTTGTGTATATGAATGGGCAACTAAACATCAGATTGGACTTCCAAGCATATGGTCAGGGTTAGAAATAATAGCAAAGGACACTTTACTGTATGTACAGTACCTATTAAGAGTGTGCATTAATAAATCAAGATCTAACCAGCAGAATTGCTGATTAAGTGCAGTATATTATTCCGGAAGTTTTAATACAGTGGTTCTAATTAGAAATGCTTTGAATGAATAGTGTGTAGTAAGAGTTCAGTAAACGCTTAGTTATCCAGTGTAATTCAACCAACCCCCCATACTGGATATTGCAGAACATCGGGTATTGTATAGTACACCCCCCCCCCCCCAATTGGCTCAGCATTTGATGCTGAGCTGGATAGTGTGTTATTATCTGTTACAACCCTCTGTCCTAAAAACTTTCTTGTGAGTAAAAGATGAAAATTAATCATAAAATACAATACGGTATTGATACAGTACAGTAATACAGTACATGGTGTTCTATGTACTCACCTACTGTTGGCATTGATGGAGGGCAGAGTTGTACACCATGCAGGACAGTACAGTGAACTTAATCCCGTGTGGTGTAGGCATCATGTGTACAGTAATTTCAGAATCACAACAGAGCACTGAGAGGCCACAAGCTTTGGGACAACAACTAGGCATGGAAGGCCACAGAAAAAGTCACAGCACAAGGGTTTTGCCACTGCATGGTTGCAAGAGCAGAGTGCAGAAATACTTCTTCACTGTATGAGATCCACAGGAGAGAGCAATGTTAAACCCAGCGCTCCAGGTGCACCACTACTGTAATGCATGTTGATTGGCTGGTGCATTGCTGGAGTTTTCCTAGGCACTGGTTGGCTCCTGTGTCTGAGCGAGATGATAGGCCTTGCCGCAGGATATTGCATAGGACTGTCGGTTGCCTCCCATTTTAGGGCTGGATATTGCTTTAATAGAGCCGAGGAAAAAGCGCCAGGTACTACATTGAGCCAGTTATTGCGATGACGGATAATTGAGTTTACTGTAGTAGTTTTAAGTAACTGGGGTGGTCTTCATGTCCTTGCTTAATGAACAGAAACCTGGAGCCAGACTAATCTGGTATAATTTTATTGTTTCATATACAGTAATCTATTTAACCCTTAAATACTGAAGCACATCAATGTACGTGTTCACCACTTTATTCCTCTCAGCCGAATCACATCAATATAGCTCGCCTTGTAAAAAAATGCCTGCACGTTGCTCCGCCTCGATTGTGACGTATATCCCTTCAAGCCAAGGAGAACCAACCCCTCCGGCCTCGGGTTGGGTGATCTGGCCACTCTGGGGGCAGGGGGGGGTCACCCCCTCTCTCGGCCCACCCATTGCCTGAATGTTTCGTCATCTGTGAAGTACTAACCCTCTCTGAAGACCCTCCCACCCCTCTGTACGCCCCAATAGGACGTTGTTAGTCAAAGTTTACTCCTCCCCCAACCACAAGGCCCATTCGATCACCCTCCAGCCCCCCCCACCTTTCTCCCCTACCTTGTATACCCCTACCTACCCTACCCCCTCCCTCCCTTTTGGCCCCATACTACCCTCCTACCCCCAGTAAACCATCGAGTGATAACGAGCACGCAGTTTGACTTGCTTCCCCCCCCCATGCCTCCTCTCCCCCACTTCCTCCACCCCCAACACATGTACATGTGCTTATATTGCTTCCCCCCCCCCCCCCCCCAACATAATAAATGCTTCTCCGTATACTATTCTGTACATGCAAACAGGCAATCACAGGCATCTGAGCCCCAGCCCCCCACTACCACCCCTCCACCTTGATACATCTATTACTCCCCATATATGAATTATCTCCCTACACCTGCAAACACACCTGCATGCATGGTTGATATGCTAAATCACATAGATTTTGTTTGTTTCAACTAGCCAAATTGGTTGTTACCATAAATGATCTCCCAAGGTTCAAAGTACTCGTGGGCCTTCTCCACGATCGAATTTTATCTCCACACATGTATGTACACATCTGTTTTCATAGTAGTTGGTCAAGAACAAACTAAAGTGCTCTACTTTGATGAGAAAAGATGGTTTTATCCAACCTCCGTACCTAAAAACCTTCTCCCCACAGGGTACTTTATCTCCCCAAAAGCTAGTAAACTTCCCACACCCCAAAACACCTGCTCTCGGGCTTGATGTGACATATGATATTGCAATGACCTATTTCAGTAATAGAAATAGTTACGTATCAAAACTATTGGGGCTTTTGGAAATTTTTTGGGGTCACTTCCCCCCCCCCCCCCCCCCAACTTTGACCCTCGATTGTGCAGTAACCATTAGGCCTAGGGGGGTGCAGATTGCGCTGTCAGGTGTGTAAATTCTTCCTCTTGAGCCAGAACATATTGATTTTCCTCTTGGTGAAAGTAAAAAAAACACCCCTGAAGTGCGGCTCCAGTGGCAAACAAGCCAGATCGAATTACGGTATTTAGGGGTTAATATCTGGATGCCCAGTGACTGGACACCCCAGTGTCTGAACATATTGGGCCAGGACCTCCGGAACTCCTATTAAAAAAAAAAAAAAAAAAAAAAAAAAAAAAAAAAAAAAAACATAATTTGACGGCGCTCAACGCCAACCATCTGTGTTTACGCACGGCCCCTTGGCTTCCCTCCCCAGTTACTGCCTAATTACCATCCTGAGTAGACACCCATCACAGTGGATGCCACGTGCTCGTTTTTGTAAATAAACAGTGAATCAACAACAGTACCTCGCCACTAGACCACATGGAAATTTACAGTGTTGTGCAGTGTTAAGAAATTAGAATCTTTCTAATTGTCATTTCTGTACATTTACTTTATTTCCCCGATCTCACTACCATACAGCATTACACATAACACGTGACACATGCAGAGATTCATTAGCACAGAGGGGGATCCCTGTCAGTGTTAGCATTGGCAACAGCTCCTCAAACTATCTCCAGCCACATAGATCTCCCAAGGTTCCCACCTCCAGCTTATAACATGTTCCCTAAGTAACAAAACTCTTAAAATGTTATGCTGTTATTATTTCTACTTTCTACTTGAAGGGAACCTCACAGTTAAGAATTGAGAGAAATAGAAAGTTACAGAGATTGATTATAAAAAGTTAGTGGTAGTGGTAGTTATTCCCCCTGGCAGTCTGCCCAGAGAGCTCTGAGTCCTGAAGGAAGACCAGGCTTTCCCACAGAGCTCTCAATGAGTGTATGTTGTGTTGTTGGTGTGTCAGGACTCCATATTATAAATACAGTTCATTATAGAAAACATGATAGATAGATAGATAGATATACAGAGCACCAGGCAAGCCTGGGAACAGGATATGAGCTTGCAACTCTAAGTGAAGGAATGTTGACAATACACTGGAAGCAGCAAGTCAGGGGATGAGATAGGTAGTGTGTCATCGAGATAGGCACACGAACAATGCATCGTGACCATACACACATACTCACATACAGGCTTCTAGAAACTTCACATCAGTTTATTCCATGTGACACAACCCCTGCTAAAATGAGAACGTAGGATTTTCAGGTCAGAAGGAGACAGACCATAGAAACGGAAGGTAGTAGGGAGAAGTGGGTTAACCCCTACACCGTGGGCATGTTTACCAATGTTTTGCATGTGCCGCGGGGTTATTCGGGCTCCGACAGACTCTCAAAAAATATTTGCCAAAAATCAGTTATTAGTCCTAGAATATTAAAATTACATATGCTTATGGCACCTACCTTCAGCTTTCTCCTGGAATGTTTGTTGAGCCTTCGTCGGTTACCGTAGGACTTGTGGATACCTCTGAAATTGGGTAACGAAGTCTCCACTTTACACTTCCCGACAACCCGTAATATGATTACCACAGCCAGATATTAACACTATAAACACTACTCTATGATTTTCAAGTAGTTTGGGATCCATACTCCAAAAAAAAACCACTGTGAAAGCAATGAAAATTACGAGCGCGTCTGACCGTCGCACTTGCGCTAGTTCGCTTTTGGTACTCTGTCATTTATTATTTGTAAAACCCCTCACACTTTATATTTCTATTACTATATAACACTTATATATATCTACAGTCTTTATCCATAAGTTTCCTTCAGTAGTATTAGTTTATTGTCACTGTAGGGATTCAATTTCTTTCAGTAAAATACGTAGCATTCACTTTCTCGTCCTGTATACTAGCATTGAGAGTGAATGTCACTTTCACCTTCACTCTCATAACTCAGACATGCTAGAGTGAAACTTTCACTTTCATTACTCCTAGGATATATACTCGTATTCTTATAATACTACTCATTTACATTTCTGTTTACGTTCTCTATTTTATTTACCTTATTTACATTTCTATTTTATTTACTCTGTTATGCCTTGTCACTTGAAGTAACTTATAAAACTATTTTCCACTGTTCATGTATATTTACATTCAGTACTTTCACTTGCTGTTTACACATTATTTACACATTATTTACAATTCCACTTGCACTGTTTTACTCAATAGAAAGATCGTAGGCACTCTTTTATCAATTGTCAGCCTTTTACCTCTTTCCTCACGAGGTTTAGTAGGGGGTAAAGGTCACAGGGCCCCTTGCATCAGGATGAAAAGTCCCTGAAGCTAGCAAGAGCGAACAGACGTACCTCCACTTTGGAAGATGAGAGAAAACTGATAAGGGTGGGCCGGGGTGGTGGCCTACCTAGGGAAATTCATTACTACCAACGTTAGCCTCTTGACACAGCTAATTTATAGCAGTAAAATGATTGGCAGGAAATCTAGACAATACATTATAAATTAGGTAGCTCCAGGTGAATGTAAATATCACTTAGGCTTCTCCCTTCCCTCCTTATATGTATATTTATTACGAAAATAGAATATACGGCATATTTCAAGGGAAAATAAACAGCGAAAATTAGCGAATGAGTGCACGTGAGGTGTTGTCAGGTGATAATTAGCCAACTCCAAGTGTATGGCACTCTCACTTACCTTATTTCTTTCTTGTATATATTATTTGGTATAAGAATAGGGCATAGGGCTTATTTCAATGGATGAAATCAGTGAAAAATTCCAGGGAAGATTTACGTAGCATAGCACGGCCGGGCAGGCGAGAGGATAGGGTAATGGAGGGGGGGGTAGGGAGGGGAGTCAAGAACGGGGAGAAATGGCTAAATTGTCAACAATGGATGGGAGTACAGATGAGATTAGGAGTGCTGACTAGTTTTGGACATTGGCAGTACTGAAGATGATACAAGCCCCCACTTGGAAGCCCGGGTGAATTCAAAATAACACAGAATCACAAAAGCAACGCCCCGTGGTATGATCCCTTGCTCCCAAGCGTCACGAAAGTGACGCCCCACGGTTAAGGGGTTAAGAAGAGGGGTCCAACTAGACTTACTAAGTATATTGTTTCTGTATTATATGCTGCTCAACTTAAGACTTTCTCTGAAGATAATAAATCTAAGATCAACTCCCTGTATTCATCTTTAATGCTCTTCAATGAAAGTCTGAAGATAATAAATCTAAGATCAACTCCATGTATGCATCTTTAACTCTTCCTGCTCTTCAATTATCAAAATTCCAATAAAAACTCAAGACTCACCTATTACAAGCATTGAGAGTTACATTCCAAGAATTGAGAGTTACAGGTGCAGGCAGTAGATAGATAGTAAAGTAATTATAGTGTTGCATGTGACATTGGTGTGTATCTGTGCAGCACATGGTCTCTGAATCGGACATCTGAGTCTGGTTGGCCAGAGAGCAGCGGTAGTGGTGGTGGCGGTGGTGGGGGGACTGCTGGTAATGACAACAGCCCAGGGGTGGTGGACAAGGTTGGAGTGCCAAACATGGACACACAGTGGGCTGCCACATCATCACAGACCAACGCATCTGGCTCCTATGGCCTCGATATCAAGCCCTTTGAGCCTGGCAAGCCCTGGATGGTCAGTATTTTGAAGTTTCTCGTGTAGTGTTAACTTTCAGCCAGAGGATTATCTTTTATGTTCTGTTCTTGCAACAAACAGACAGTTTTGTTCAGTTCCAGTGAGATTTTTTGACTTGAAAGGGTTGGATACAGCCTTCTTTAACCAAGAGAGACCCTTGCTGAGTTGAAAAAACTAATTTGGAAATAAGAAATATCAGCCAATCAGATACATTATGTATGTCAAAGAGTTAATATTTCCAAAGCATAGGGGGCAATACTACAGTCAGAAAGTGAAGTTTTGGACATAACAGTTGAGTTAGGCTTTGTAATATTAAGTTCATATGGAGGCTAGCTGTTAGTTACTTATAAAATTCTGTTACTATGATTTGGATCTATTGATATTGATAACTATTCGTTTATAATTTTGGAATGAAGATATCTTACCATTAGTTCCTTATTGATAATGTTTTGAGATGCGTGTCTAGTTATCAGCCAGCTTGCACAAAACCTGTAATTGGTTAGCAGCTACTGGCCTGAAGTAACCACAAATACGTCATTATGAAGGGCTCAGTACAACATAAAATGTTAGGTTGTTATTGTTTAGGTACCTAATGGTCAGGTGGAGTATAATGACTTATCAGTGAAATTTGTACTGTGCTTGTAGTGCTGTACCAGTTTTAATTCATTAAAGGATGTTTGAGCATGTGATACCATGAGAGGTGTAGAGCAGTCACTTACCCTTAAATATTCTGGACTAGAGTAACCTAGCCTCCTGTCTGTATGCCATGCAAGCTGTTTCTCAGCTTCTCTACTGGCTGTTACCATTAATTTCCTCTAGGCTGAGGTGGTGCACTGACTCACCTGTCAGAATCACTTGAAACATAATGGAAAACTCATACCTGCAAATGAATTCCCTAAGGAGGGTTCCAAGTTGGGCCAAAACTGTTCTGTTTTCTCAACAAACAGTAGTTCCATATGTGTGTACAGCAAGCCTTTGTTATATGCAACCCCCCCCCCCCAAATATTGTACTTACAAAAATAATGTATTGCCAGTTTCCCCAATATGCAGTAGCAAATGTACAGGAAATTTTGGAACATATGTCCAGTATATAGTCAGTCCTTGTTTAAAGTTGTTCTTTTTTCATCTCGCTGCTGAATGAACCCCTATTCTTCACTTAGAAATTGCTTGTTATTTATTGTAAGGTTGTTTTAAAGTATGTTGTCAATACACATCCTGGACTTTAAGTGAGGATTGACTGTATAAAGAGGATTTAGACTGTAATTCTTCCATTTGAGCATTTTTTGGCTCTTGGATAACATTATATACTTGACATATAATACTTACATTGGTGCATTGATGCAGATGAAGAACATTGAGGATGATCCCAACATCACCCCCGGCTCTGTCACCCGCTCGCCCCTGTCCCTGGGCATTAAGGACTCTGAGCTCCTGTCCTCCTCCATCTCCAAGACCCCAACCACCAACACTGTCTCTGATATGAGCAGCCACCTCGCCACACTCTCTCTGTCATCCAACACCTGGAGCTTCAACCCAGGTCCTGGTGCTCACATTGCTACCAACTCTCCACTCTCGGGGTGAGTTTTACCATCATCCTCTCTCATTTAAGACTCTCTCCCCCCCCCCCCCTTCCCTGTCCATTTTACCTCATTTTACTTTTTAACCATTCATTAACATTTTTTGCATCTCATTTTTCTTTCAGCCTCTTTCTTCTTTTATATTCTCTCTTTTTCTGTACTGCTTTATCCTGTCCATTATACCATGCTGTGTACCATCATTTGTCACACAGCTTCCTTCTTCTTTATCTTCCCATTCCAGCCTCTGCTTCTTGGTCATCTTCAGGTCACCATTTTTCTCCTTCATACTATTCCTTTATCCTACCCATTTTTTCCCTTTCTTGTGTATCCTTTTATTATGCATTTTTCTGTCCTGTCTTAATTTTTTTTTCTTAAATATTTAATTTATGCCCATTTTACTTATCTTTCTACATTCACATCAGTTTACACTTACATTTGTACCATTCTCCCTGAACCTTTCAAAGTTTTGCTTATCCTTCCATATTGCTTCTCCATATTTACTTTTCCCTACTCAGCTGTCATTTAGTTTGCCCTCTTTTTACTGTACATCTCACCTTTACCCTCCCCTTTTCTGCTCCCTGTATTTGTCCTCCCCCCCTTCATATATATATATATATATATATATATATATATATACATACATACATACATATATATATATATATATATATATATATATATATACATACATATATATATATATATATATATATATATATATATATATATATATATATATATATAAGTACATACATATATATATATATATATATATATATATATATATATATACATACATATATATATATATATATATATATATATATATATATATATATATATACATATATATATATATATATATATATATATATATATATATATATATACATACATACATTATATATATATATATATATATATATATATATACATACATACATTATATATATATATATATATATATATATATAATGGTGTATACACACACACACACACACACACACACACACAAAATCTCTCGATTATCCAACATAATACACACACTAATCTCTCGATTATCTGACCTAATAGAGCCATCGGTGCATCTGGATATGGAGCAAAACCCTAGCTACTTATAACCAACTTATATGTATAGTTCCCTTCCTTATTGTAGCAATGTTCTTTGGTCTTTATTATTTATGACATCAAAACACACATGGGAATATCCAATTTAATGCTAGAGACTAAGAAAACAATGCTTAAGCAATAAAAATCCCCAAAAAGCAGTGTGTAAACAATAAAAATTCATCCATCCATCATCCAATCCTATGTTGCCCCATGAGGAGCATAGGAGACCGGGACTAGGCAAGTTTGTCCTGACATATAGGATAAGAGTTACCAGCCTCACTCATCCTTGAATGGCATTATGTAAGCAATAAACCCCAATCACCCCATGGATAAAAACCTGCACCAGTTCAGTCTGATTGGAGCGCCTTAAGTACTCACTAAACCACCAGATGCCTTAAATTGGTTATATGGTTACCACCTGGCGTAGTAAATGGTTTCCTGGCGTACAGGAAACCACTTGGCTTGTCACACAGTGTAGAGTCACCCTTAGGTAGAAGGAAGAGGAAAGAATAAAGGAAAGAAAGACAAAAGAGGGAGTGCAAAGTCACCTGCAGGCAGAAGGAAGAGGAAAGAGTGAATTTGCAAATGATTAAATGAAGAGTGAGAGTGTCACTCTCATCTTAAATGTCGGGACCAACTGCCTAGCCCTGGGCTCCTACGCTTCTCATGGGGCAAGGTAGGATTGGATGATGGATGGATTAAATGAAGACGAAGGTTGCAAAAAGAACTTTAATAAAGTAGTGTAGTGTACAGTACTTTCCACCCAGTGAACGGCGGACAGACGTCATAACCTGCTAACCTCCAGCCAGTGTGCAATAATTCCATGTGGTCAAGTGGCTAACAAAATCACTTAATAAATGTCAAACCACCACCACCACACCTCCTGCTCCTCCTCCTCCTCCTCTTCCTCCTCCTCCTCCTCCTCCTCCTCCTCCTCCCCCTCCCCCTCCCTCCTCCCCCTCCCTCCTCCCTCCTCCTCCTCCTCCTCCTTCTCCTCCTCCTCCTCCTCCTTCTCCTCCTCCTCCTTCTTCTTCTATCCACTGGAGCTGGATGATGGGTGGGGACATTTGGTGATGTGATGGAGGCCTACCCACTTCAGAAGACTCTGAAGACAGCCACAAGCTCACGTCTAACTGTGACTCAGCGGCTATTGATGTGCTCGGCTGTGGGTCCAAGAGGGAAGACTGGGGATGAGGTGGTGATGGCAGGGAGAACGGGCTCACATGTGTGGGGGTGGCAGTCTGGAATAGTGAGTCAGTCTTGGACTGATGATAGGTGCAATGATTCTGACAGAGGATGACGATGTACCTGACTGCCCACAGATCCATCGCCAGGTTCAGTGGCACCAGGTCCCTATCACAGTGTGGGTGCTTGCCATATTTGAGCACCTGCTTTATGCTGGCACATAGTGCACCAAGATGAGAGAGTGATAGAGTGGCGGGGTGCTCAGAGTCAGGGTCCTCATCACTGTCCTCGGTCGACCTCTCAGAGACAGCAGCAGCGATCTCCTTTTTAGACAACTTCGATCACCAGGATTGCCGCCATCATCATCCAGCCACTCCCTCACATCTTCAATGTCCACATCCTCGTCTGCCATATGTAGGTGAATGTGGATATCATCCACGTCAAATCCCTCAAAGTCGTGCGTGGCCCCTTATCCCCACAGGAGACGAGACCAACCACTTTTGAGGGTTTTGATGGAGACTTTCTTCCAAGCATTGGCACAGTTGATCACTGTAGACTTGATGTTGTAATGGTGAAAATTTTCCAAGGTTCACTCCCCATGTGTGTTGACCCCTTGCACATCCTCCAGTACCATCATCACCTCATCAAGGAATATCTGATGGTACAGTCTGCTTGCTGCCACTTTCACACCTTGATCCATTGGTTGAATGAGAACAGTTGTATTAAGTGGCAGAAACATGCATCTGATTTGACAGTTATCAGCAATGAATTCCTTCTCAAATGGATGTGCAGGGGCATTGTTGAGGATCAGAAGTGCCTTCACCAGGTCATAAGGGATGCCAACTTCCTCTGTTTGATAACAGAATGGATAACCTCCTTGACAAAGTGATTGTGGAACCAATCTCTGAAGATCTTTGTGGTAAACCAGACCTTCACAGAATGGTACCACACAACAGGCAGGCAACCCATCAACCCATGGAGACAATGCGGCTGTTTCACGCGTCTAACAATAATAGTCATGAGGTGATGCACCCCATTAGCATTGGCACAGCTCAAAACCAAGACACACTGTTGGGACAGCTTCCGACTAGGCCTAGTCTTCTCCCTCTCATCTTCCAGGGTATTGGTGGGCAAAGAGCAGTAGAAGAGGCTAGTTTCGTCAGCAGTGTTCACTTGACTGAGAGCAATGCCCTTGACCTCGATCAGGTGAAACAACCCTATATCCTCCTTTGTTGCATCTAAAGCCTCACCGTGTGTCTTACGACCAGTAAGTCCATGTCGAAGTTTGAACAGGAAGAATCAACCTTCAGATGCCATGAAGGTTTGCACATTGTGTAGGTGTGCAGATTTTATGGCTGCCACCTTAAACTCAGTCCCACGTACAAGCGCTGGCACCCTGTTGTTGGTGGAACTAAACCAAAGTCAACTGGTTGATGATGGTGTGGCAGGGCTGAGACACCACCTTCCAATTGGCATTGCCGTATTATCTCTGTACTAAGTCAGCTTGGCCTATGATTTCTTGATATCAAACAAAGTTGAACGGGACAGACCATATTCACACAGAACGTGTGAAATCGTCCAGCCTTTGTCATCTTTGCTCAGTATCTCATGCTTCTTCTCCAGAGTCAAAACTTTCCTCTTGTTTCTCGGGAGGTGGTGGGGCCATCATTACAAACATGAGAATGCTGCAGAGGAAAATCAAGGCCTGAAGAAGGTAGGGAACCACCACATATGCAACAAAGGAAGTTGCCATGGTTTCAACTCAGTCAAGCACGTTCACACTTGAGAGAGAGAGAGAAAGGTGGGAACTGAGGTGCGGTACCACCACGTGAACGCAGTGTTGCCATGTGTCTACCTTTGCTTGGCTATGAGCACAAATAAAAATGCCAAACTGACCTACGAGCGCAAGGGTCATTTTCACTCGACCAGGCAAATATTGCCACCTGTCAGCAACACTGGATCTGCTGTACATCATGGCGTCAGGGAGTGTCCGAGTAATCCAGCTGTCCAGACAACTTTGGCCATTCAGTAGGGAGGTGGATGGTTGCATTTTCCTAGGAGCGTCCGAATGATCCAGTCAGCCAGGGGACTTTGACCATTCATTGAGGAGGCAGATGGCCATTTTTGCTTAGCATTTGGGTTAGGGTCTATTACTTAGGTGCAGCCAGGAGCGAACGAGTGATCTGGGTGACCGGGGGTCATTGAATGTTAGGTGAGGAGGCGGATGGCCATTTTGCTCAGCATCTGGGTTAGGGTCTGTATTACTCGCACATGTCCGAGAGCATCCGAGTGATATGGGGTTAGGGTCTGTATTACTTGCGTGCAACTGGAGCATCCAAGTGATGTGGGGTTAGGGTCTGTATTACTTGCATGCAGCTGGGAGCATCCGAGTGATCCAGGCAGCCAGGGGACTTTGACCGTTTGGTGAGGAGGCGGATAGCCATTTTTGCTCGGTTTGTGGGTTAGGGTCTGTATTTCTTGCACATGGCCAAGAGCGTCCGAGTGATCCGGGCGGCTGGGGGACTCTGAACTTTCAGTGAGGAGGCGGACAGCTGTTTTTGCCCAGCTGGTGGGTTGCGATCTATTACTCACTCGTGGCCAGAGAGACCAGCCGGCCTCCCAACCAGTTTTTTTTAATTTGTAGGCTGCTCAACTGGTGATCTCTGAAATTTTGTTTGGATACTGATAAAGAAATCCGCATACTACCATAATAGAGCCAAGGCCTAACATTCAGATATGGAGTGTCCTGATAATCAAATGATTACTGTATATATATAAAATTCTCTCTCTCTCTCTCTCTCTTTAAAATCCTCATATGCTTTATTATGTGTTCCCTTAAATTTCTTGTAGTTTTGCACACTTCTTTTAGTTCCTCCTCGTTTTCTTAGCTGCGTCCTTCCCGGTAAATTTTTAATCTCATCCATTGATCCTGAGTATATTTATACTGTATCATCCTCTCCAATGATATTTGTCCTCTTCAATATCCTTGAGCTTTTGCACACCCTTTTCTGTTTCTACTTCCTTTCCTCTCCTGAAATGTCTCCTTCCTTCTCTTAAACTCCCTTTTCCTAGCTTTTGCTTTTAAGTTATTTAAGTTTTCATTTATCTTTTTGCTTTTATGCAGTTTTCTTCAGTTTTCTTTATTACCGAAATAGTTTTTTAGGGCCATACTATAAATCAGAGGCATATTGTATTTTCCTCGATATGTTACATTCCTTACCCTCTTCTCCTTTTTTCTTGGCCTGTCACTAACATACCTTTTTCTTCATTTATGTTGTTCTTTTAATTTCCCCCATGAATAATGCCCTTGACACCTTTTATGCAGGTCCATTATTTTTTCTTGGGGTAGTTTCTGATATCATCAGTACAGCCCCATTCTTTTTCCTAATTTCATGTCATTCATCCTGTTCAATAGAACAGTTTTCACGACTCATAATTCTCCCTGTATGTCTAAACTCCATCATTCATACAATATATTTAATTCCTTCAGTATGAGAGGTCTCTGGTGTTGTGAATAAAATCATGTAGTAGTAACAAGGTTATTTTAAAGACATCATTTTAAGGGTTAATGGTGGTTGTTGCCAACCCCTTCAGAAAAAGATGTCTAATCTGTGATGTAAATGATCATCCTGTGGTAGCAAGAATAGGGCCTAAAGGACATTATTGTACTGAATGAGTTAATACTTGTTCAATAAAGAACCCTTCCCCAAGCTGGGTATGATAATCTAGCAGTAACGAGAATAAAAGACATCATCATACTGAAGGAGTTAATGCATGGGATGTTTTCACTGCACTTACATCACCAGTACCATACTTGCTCCTTGTGATGTTCCCACAAATGATGGTCAGAGTATATCAAATGGCTTTTTATTACCAGTTCAGTTAATATTCAGATTTATGTGACTTATTCTGAGCTGAATTATCATCTAGAATTGGTGGAATTGTTTTCCAACCATGAGACAGAGTTATTGATGATAGTATTGATACTCACAGGTTCCTTTGACTCACCCACAATTGCATAAAATCATCTGGCAATAATTGAAATAGAATACTATTGATATGTTAATGATTAGAGCCTTAATGGTGACAGTATTAACACTTTGGGCCCTATGACTCACGTGGCAGAAAGTAATCATAGAATACTAAAACAACCATGAGAGGGTTATTGATGACGATATTAACATGTAACCTGATAACTTGCCATCAATTTAATAAAAAGTTGTGTGGCATTAGTGAAGTTGACAGGACAATGGGACCATTAGCACTTTCGCGGTCTTTCGCCGCGGATCCGCGTCCGACCCGAAAGTGCCTAATCACCTCTTTAGACACAGATCCACGTCCAAACAAAGAAACATTCACCATAAATCAGGAATTGTGTCTAGCGTCCTGAAATTTGGTCTGATATTAGCTTGATTGAATTTCCAATTTGGTGATATTATTTTCACCAATGGGAAAATTTAAAAAAGTGACCATACAACGCTTGGGGAAAAAAAGTGGTACGGTATAAACATTGTTTTGTGCTCTTTCAGCTTATACTTGTCATAACTATTTTATGTTATGCATTATCTCTCTCTATTTTCTTTCATCTTATTCTACGAAAGTCTCACTTTTCTAATGGTATAAAGCCAAATCTGCTAATCCAAATATTTCGGGGTGAAAAAATGATCAGAATAGAAAAAACTTGAGCGCATGGATTTGGTGTAAACATTCTTGGGCGTTCCTTCAACTTATATTCGTCATAACTGTTTTACTTTATGCAGTATCACTTTTTGTTTTCTTTCATCTTATTCTGCATAGTCTCAGTCTTCTAGCAGTATGAAAACAAATCCGCCAATCCAAATATTTTGGGGGTGAAAATTGATCGGAAAAAAATAAATTGAGTGCATAGCAAAGGTCAAGGGAAAGCCAGAGGGTTCTGCTGGCTGCAGTGGAGTTGGACCGCAAAAGTGTTAATGAGTCTTTTTAAGTAGTACCGGGTAGTAGTAGTAGTAGTAGTAGTAGACCTTTGATAACCATGAGTGCATTAAAAAAAAAGAAAGTATATAGTAAGTTTAATGTAGCAACTGTAAATTTTCGTAGTTACTCCACTGTATGTTGTAAAGGAAAGAAAATCAGAGTATTGAATTAATGCAAGGGTTTTTTTTTGCCATCTTGTTGCATTGCAAGTTCCCATTGTTGAATAACAATTTGTTAATTAAAAATTACTGTGTACTTGGTTGTCAGATCTACCAGCCAGCTGATCTAGTGTAAAATATATCAGTATACCTTTAAATGACCAGAATGCAACCATCATCATCATCGTCAAATAATGCCATGCTTCTTCCTAAGGCCATTTTTCCTGGAGTTGGTTATGGGTTACCTGAAGCATATCTACAGGTTGGAAGTTTTAACCAGGCACAAAGATAATTTGAATACTCATCAAAATTGGTTAGGGTAAAGGGAATCACAGATGTGTAAGAAGAGTTTGGGTAATCACAGATATGTAAGAAGAGTTGTAAATGTGATATGTAGTCTCATCTTGGAGTGTATAATTTTGGCTGAGTTCATTGCCTAATAGCCATGACTGTGGGAGGTTACTAAATTTGTAGCCATTCATCACTCAACTGGTAGTACCTTCCATGAAGGCCATGGTCGATGATAGCCAGTGAAGGATTAGTGAACACTGGGCAGTGATGTCTTAAAGGCTGTAATGTCAGTTATGAGCTAGATAAAATAGCCAGACAGTAAAGAAAACTGCAGAATCGTGGGTCACATAATGGTACTGCCAACTTTTTGTTGAAGGATTGTTGCTGGTGTTCTGTATGTGAAGTAACAGTAATTGTAGTAAGAGATAAATTTTTTGTCATGTTAAACATATCATCATAATGAAGAGGATAACTAACTAACTTACCGAGTAGAGGTTTATCTGATGAAATACAGTCTAGTGGTAGCTGTATTGAAAATAAAATTGTCTGGTGGTAAAAGTGTTGTTATTCATTGAAGTGAAAAAGTTATGAACTGTCACTTTAAAATGTCAGTATGATGAAGCTATAATATGCTGGCATTGCTTAATGTTTCTGCTGAGGGAATGGTTTACTTTAAAAAAAATAAATAAATAAATAAAAAAAAAATAATGAAAGTGTCATTGTAGTGAAAAAGAATGCTTTCAGTGCCTAAACAAGGTTTCAACTGATGGAAATATTACTGCTTTTGAGAGAGAAAGAGGAAAAATGAAAGTAAAAAGAAAGACCTTAATGCAGGAGAGGTTTAATGCTGTCACTAATTAATATGGTATCTGATAGTAAAATGGCTTGCTCTGTGTTTTTATATTATCAGTCATGAATACTTTGGAGTTATAGTCATGCATGACATTTGATATGCTTGCCATTGGGGTTCACCAGGATGCTCAAGGATTCATAAACTGCTTAGCTACAGTTAGTCCTCATTTAAAGTTGTTTGATGTAAGGTTTAAGTTATCAAGTTGTGGATGATTTAATACTTTTCCTTCATGTAAAATTGCTAGTGATTCATTAGAAATCTGTTTTAAAGTTGGAAATGAGCATTTCTTGCTTTTTACTCTACGAGCCATAAACCAGAAACATGTCTCACTTGAAGCTGTGTTGCCTAAAATAACATTTTGTCAGGACTCATCCTAGACTGTAAGTGAGGACTGATTGTATTTCTCATTTTTCCCTCATGTTCCATCATCCATGTGTCTGAGCTAGTACCCAGTGTTGTCATTTTCCTGGTCCATGCACTTAGTTTCACTTCCTTGCCATATAAAATTTAGTCTGGTGGAAGTTACTAAATTCGACTTTGAAAGGAAAGAAAAAAAATTACTCTTGGCCTCAAAAGACAGATCCAAACAAATCTATTCTTTCAAGTGTAAATCATCATTTGTAACATGTTACAGTAGGATAGGAATTTGTAAGTTGAAATTTAGTGTGAGTAAAAATTTCCCCATGCACTTCAGTCCAGGGAGAATGCTAGGATAGAGAAGTAGGGATGAGTGTGTGGTAGTTATGTTGCATATGTGCCTGTTGTAAAATGTTATTGTGTAATGAAAGTACAACAGTGAATATATGTTGATATTGGAGTTAGGTGTGTATGTCATGGTACGGTAGTGTATTGCGTGTTATGATGCAATCTGTTTGTGATTCTCTATGATGGTTCCATTGGACTCTGTGGGAGGTCAGATTTAGCACATTGATGGCCATCCTGTTAAACTAAGAAACTACTGTATTAACTCTTTGATATCTGGAAGCCTCCCATGGTGTGGTAAAATAATGTAGCATTCATCACATTCAGAATACTGAAGTTATGGAGAGCACTTAGTGTGTTAATGATGTCAAATCAGTGTCAGTACTTTTCAGTGTATGGAAACTAACATTATATACAGTCGGATCTTCACTTGTGTGTGGTTGGCTTGCATGGATTTGTGATAACATGGCCAGCTAGTTTATACCCTTTTTTCTTTGCTTGTGCCAATAATTCTCACTAGTTGTAGTTCCATATATTCATACCTGATTGGGAAGTACCATGTGGTCAGTGCTCAAAAGATATAGAAGACCCACCCTCTCACCCACTCTGTGAGTTCCTACCAGCCTTGGAACTACCCCAACCACCCATCCCCTCCACATCTGCCTCCTTGGTTAGGTATTGAAGCATCCTTTTCACTTACTTGTGTTTTTATGTGTTCTGTCAGTTTGCAAAGATTCTTGAAATATTCTTTGTTTATGCTCTGTTTAAGAAGTAATGTTTGTAGAATGTAAAAGTTTGTAGTGGATGGGGTTGAAAAGTTACAGTAGAGTGAGAGCATAGGAGCCATGGTCTCTGCTGAACTTTCATCATGAGTCACTGAGTTTGTTTTGCACAGTTTTGCTTCATGTGCTATTTCTGTGGGTTCCACAGATCATGTAGTGGAGGTCCGATTGTATTATACAGTAAAGTGTTTTGATCAGGAATGCTTATATGAAATACTGCCACATTTAGTATCTGGCAGCCTGAATGAAATATTGTGAATATCCCAGTGTTGGTAAGAGTGATAGTGTTGGAATGATGTTGAGTGATGTGGATTGTAGTGATGATGACAGTGCATGTTGTGATGATGATGGTTAGACAGTATGTGGTTGTGTTGTGTTCTGGTGGTGTGTGTGTTCTGTTGTGGAGGGACCAACGGTGTGTGCTGCAGGGACAGTAAGCTGGGAGGCGGCAGCAGCAGCAACGGGAAGAGCGGGTCGTCATGGAGCGAGGGCAGCCACGAGGGAAGCACCACCCTGGCCTCAGAGCTGTGGGGCGCCCCCGGCAACAGCAAGATACGTGGCCCTCCCCCAGGGCTCATTGCTGGCAGTGTGCAGAAGAACAGTGGTGTGGTGAGCGGAGGAGGTGGTGGAGGAGGTGGTGGTGGAAGTGGTGGTGGTGGAGGAGGAGGTGGAGGAGGGGGGTCATGGGGGACCCTTGGACGCTCCACCTCCTGGTCAGGAGAGCAGCATAGAAACCCCCCAAACAGTGCCTTACACTCTGCTGCAGCCGTCGCTGCCTCAGGAGCTTGGACCAACTCTCAGCTGCCCTCCACCTGGCTCATCCTTAGGAACTTAACACCTCAGGTAACTCAACACTTCCCCTCTTGTCATACCAGGCTCTAACAACAGTATTATCTTCTCTAGTTCACCATTGTCAGGTGACCAGGGTCTCTTTAACAATTATCACCACCCTCCCTGAATTCAGTGTTTGTTTGTGACAACTTTAACCACTGGTGGGTGCCAGGACTGGTGCTGGCCCAACTTTGGCACCTTTGGCTGGGCCAGTGGTGAGCTGGCACTGGCTCCTCCTCCAGTACTTGGTTTTCATGTGGGATGAGAGGAACCATGTGAGAGTGACAACAACTAGAACATTCACCCAGGAATTTGTATGAGAGTGGCTGATAGGAATAGGAAGATATGATTTTGTAGCTAGCACATTTTCATTATTATACCAGTTCAGGAATTGGAATATTTTTGAAGTGTTGAAATTATCTGTGTACTGTACTTGGAGGCCATGATATCTACCCATTGCTGTTTTGTGGATTATACTGAAAATTCCATTCTGTGGCTGTATTTATTAATTGAGTCAGTAGAAGTGATCAGAACCTCATCTTCCACCTGCCAACTTGAAGTATTTGCCTTGTCATTTTTTAAACTGCACTTCCTTCAACCACATTCCTTTCACCCGAGCTAACAAATTGATGGTCAGAACCTAACACTTGTGTAGAACAATCCTCGTGTTGTAATGTTCTGTAGAATTTGTGTTGATGTTTGTCCTGCATCAGTCCTCCCCACCGTCTCATGGGACTGTTCTTTGGAAACTGCAGTCCTGCTCATGGTCAGCTTTGCCTAGTGAGTAAGAGGCAGATATGAGCAACATTTTCAAGCCTTTTTTTTTTTTTTTTTTTTTTTTTATTTTTTTTTACCTAATGCCATGTCCCTTTGTGACCTGGGTGGTCTTGAAAGGAAACGCCTTCCATGCAACCTTTTTTCTAACTCAGCTGCAGTCCTTCATTCCATCCCAACCTACCCTGAGAAATCATTGAAGTGAAATGGCACTTTCTTTTGTTTTACACTTTTTGTCACTGCTGAATTCATGAACGTGTTGGGTCATCACTTACTGCAAGGCATATCTCTGACCCACACACCCTCTGTAGAAGTGTGTTGAAGGGAGTAGCTATGGTGCAAATTCTGGCTGCTTCTGTCGCTCAGTCCTCACGTTGGCTTGACTCTGAGACGTTTTCTTGTGGGCTTTAGGAACTCCTTAGCAGCTCCTCCCTGCCAATTTTTTTCTGCATATAGCATGTTGATATTCTCTTGTATGTTATTGTGCAAACTATGTTGATATTTAACTCATTACCTGTAAGATGTTTCTCCTATGGTAATTAATATTGTCTGATGGTAGCAGGATAAAATTATAAAGATGTTACCATACCTGTGAGATTAGTGCATACATACTTTAGATGCAGATAAATGATGCCATGCTTCCTTTTAAGGAATATCCCGTATCAAGGGTGCCTGTGGTACAGCTGAAGCTTTAATGGACTAGATTCTAAATCAGATGCCAAAACCAGCTAATTGCTTGCCAACAGTTGCTGGAAATTGTTGGGAAAAAAGAAACCCGATATGTGTAATAAGATACTTAGCTATACAGTATTAGAATCATGGCCCTGACTTAAGAATGTTAAATGGTGATTGTTTTTAACCCCTTCTGGAGGAGGGGCCCCTCATAAGTTGAGTAGCATTAATGGTAGGAAGAATGAAATTTAAATGTATTTTATGAAGGTTTAAAAGGCATTGGTAGTGCAAGAGAATAGTTAAATGTTGTATGTAATTTAATTGCTTGGAAAGACAGTAAGGAGCCTCATAAGTCCACAAGAATGCAGCTCTTATCCTGGCTTTGGCATGTGGATAATGTGGTGGTGTGTCCTGTAGGGGGCCCAGTTTTTTCACTAACAGACTTGCCCAGTCCTACACCATGATGATTTTATTTGCAAGTTCACAGCCATTGCACTTGTTACTGTGTACTGTGTGTTCATCTTGCTCACCACAGACGCAAGAATACACAGAAGTTAAACTACTTTTTATTTACATGTACCATGTTTACAGTATGAGTAAATAGTTTAGAAGAAGGCAAGGAAGTAGTTGAATTAAGTCCTTTGTAGTCACTTAGAATATTAATTTCAGAATGGTCACTATTTTAATTCTTTGAATGACAGTTTAATTACTAGTTTTATGAAACTAGTCTTAACCTGTTGAACCCAGGGAGGTCTTCATTTCATTGTGCCATCTCTTGAAGATTTTATTCAGCTCAGGATATTCTTTCTGAAAGTGGAGTGTTAGATATAGCCTTTAATATACACATTCTAGAGGCCATTTCTAGTTTGAATAAAAATCATGTGGTAACAGCAAGAACAATCTAAAAGGTCATCACCCGGATTCAACAGGCTAACGAAATGCAGTACAGTTTATGGTTGAATGAGCACTTCACATATTTGCATCAAGCACACTGATTAGAGATAAGCTTAACTTGTCAAGGGCATCAGAAATGCCATTGAAAACACACACACACACACTATAAAATACAGTATCCCTACACCTCACACTGCACTACATCCATACACTGCACACTACACCCAGTACTGCAATGCAGATAACCTACACCACCCTAACACCTCACCCTTCCATCCCACAAAATACCTCACCCCACAGTGTACTATTCTTTCCACATCCCATCCTCCACCCAACACCACATACAAAGCCCTACTCTGAACTCCACATTCCACCTCACCCCACCCTGCCCCACCCCTGCACTGCACAACACATTTCACTATATAACTAGAGGGACAGTCAGTGGAGTGCATCTCTCTGACAAGGGCAACATGATTTCCAAACCACTAATCATAATGGGTTAGGTTTTATCATCATTGATTAGGGTTTCACAAAAAATGTTTTCTGGATCCAGAATGTGTAATACAGTATGATCTGGATCGATCTCAAAAGTTAAATAATTTTTCCCTGGAACATGGGCTATCTGCCCACCAAATTTTTTCCAAATTTGTCATTTATTTATTTATTTTATTTTTTTAGTAATCCTGCTAACAGACAAACAAACTAACTGACGAAAACATAATCTCCTTGTTGGAGAGAATATAGTACACCCTCACACCTCCATCCTCTCTCCTTATCACACCTCACAACCACACACTCCATATCCCATAGCACACATCCCACTCCACACCACACCACTTAACACAGTCCTACTTTCTTCACCACTCCTTACACTCCACACCACTCCTTGTACTACACTCCTTGCTACTCCCCACTTTGCACTCCCCACATCATCTACTACACCACTCCACACATTACTTACCACACCATTCACGACATTACATACTACACCACTCACTTCATCCACTCCGCTGCCTCACACCAATCTCCTTGCTCCACATCACTCCCCCCACCCCACATCATTCCCCCCCATCCCACATCTTTCCCTACATCACAGTCCACACTTCATATCTCACACCACTCCTCACATCCCTCTCTATATGCTGTTTCCCACACCCATCACTTCATGCTGCTCTCCACACCCACTATCCTGAACTGCTTCCCATACCCCACACCCCTTGCTGCTCCTTACATCACGTCCCATGCAATGCCCCACACCCCACTCCTGTCCCCATTTCCCTCACTCCATAACCTTCACCACACCCCACATACGACATTAATTCCCACATTTCTCACCACATGATCAGCCTTCTTACCTTGAATCACTCACCACACTGTACACACCACATTGCTCATCACACACGATATCACTCCTCCACATAACACTAACCCTTACTTTCTCGCTGCATCCTCACATCCTACCCCACACACCACACCAAATCCCCATACCTCTCATGACAGTACAACCTCCACACTTCATCTTCCACACCACTCTTCATACTTCACACAATACAACTCCACATCACACTCCAGTATAGCAAAGCGCCACACACTCCTATACAGTACTACACAACACCACACCACATACCTTCCCAACACACCACACCATATCCCCATAACTCTCACCACACTACACCTCACCCACACCTCACCCACACCTTCAACACCACACTCCTATACTGCTCCACACACCACACCCCTACCCCTCACCCCCCACTCCTACTTACACACCACATCATTACACATCACACACACCATCACATAACATCACACACCAGCACATCACACCATCACATTACATCACAGTCACATCACACACCACCACATTACACCACACCACAATCACCATACTACACTTCTTCCACAACACTATTATCTGCCCCAAACCCCACTTCGCACCTCACACGACAACTACAGCCCACACCATACTTAAATCCCACACCTCACCACATTACTACACACCACACCACACCACACCACTACACTCCATTCCATATCACTATACACAACAATATACACAGCACTCAACATCACACCAGTCCAGGACAGATACACCAGCACCACCCACCACAACACCACATCTCACCTCCTTATACCATACCACTGCAACCTCCAGCACTTCACACCACACATACTTCACACCATAAGTCATATCACAACTTCACACTCCATGTCCCTCCTAGAGACCTCATCCATCTCCACTTACCTCCTACACCTACCCACATTCTCACCCATCTTCTACATAGACCCCATCCAAACCCCACACTTGATCACCACTTTCTCACCTAACCCCACCTCAACCCCACCCACACCCTCATCACAGCCCCGTGACAGATGTACAATACTTCATGCCTACACCCCATATCCGTGCCTAACTCAGCCCTTTCAAACTTCGTACTCCTCACTTCATACCACCCGTCATATATCCCGCTTCACTCCCCTTCCATGTATTAGCCCTCACTCAGTCCCCTGCCACACCTCACACCCCACATCTTCAACCACACCTCACACTCTACTCACTCCTCTACCACATCTCGCACTCCATTCACTCCTCTACCATATCTCACACTCCGCTCACTCCTCAACCACATCCTCACACTCCACTCACTTCTCTACTACATCTCACACTCAATTCACTCTCAACTACATCTCACTTATATTTCCCTTTCCACACCATACATCACTTAAGCCCCTCAATCCCCTCCCACACCTCACGCCCTACTCAATCCCCTGCCACACTTCACACCCTACTCACAACCCATCCACACCACACACCCCACTGACTCCCTTACCACATCTCACATCCCACTCATTCCCCTACCACATCTCACACCCCACTCATTCCCCTGTCACACCTCATATCCCAGTCATTTCCCTTTCCTCACCTCACACCCCCAATCATATCCCTTTCCACACCTTACACACCACTCACTTCCCTCCTACACCATATCTTACTCACTGTTCCTACACCACATCCCACTCACTCCTCTCCAATACTTCACATTCTATATAATTCCTTTGTACACCTCATGTTCCACTGACCCTCATCCCTTACCCCATTTATCCATGTCACTCAACATTTCCCTTTCCACACCTTACACACTACTAACTCCCCTAACACACCACATTTCTCTCCCATACTTCACTTTACCCACTCCTCTCTCATACCTCACACTCCACTCCACTCCCTTTCTACACCCTATGCTCCACTTTCTCCCTCCACACCCCATTCATTCATGTCACCTCACACAACTCTTTCTCGTTTCATGCACCATGGCTCTGTCATCTCCCACATCCATTGTTTTCTCCCATGCAGATTGATGGTTCGACCCTGAAGACTCTGTGCATGCAACATGGTCCATTGGTCAACTTCTACCTGTCCCTCAACCATGGCTTTGCTCTTGTTAATTACGGATCACGTGAGGAGGCTGCCAAGGTCAGTAACTGTAATTGTTGGTTTAAGGTCCTTTTGTGTGTGTGTTTGTGTTTGTGATAATTCTGTCGGTTTATTTATTCATGGCAGCCAGTGGCTGAAAATACACAAGTTCTTAATCAAGTATCCTAACCGAAAGGGGTGAAAAGGCTGACCCTGGCTGCTCCTGAGGAGCATCAACACAGTTCTGAGCCTCACCAAGGCAGGAGTGAGGTGTAGGCACAAGGGGACACACTGCCTAATCTTTACACCGTTGAGTTTCGAACCTTTGCAGGTCTTCCACCACAGCATGCCTTGACCTACACCTGACAGATGAGAGCTCACTTCACCCACGCAAGTAGCATGGTCTGAGCAGGGCTTGAACTTGGGCCACTTGAATTGGGAGTCGAGTGCTCTATCAACCACACCACCTTTTTTTTGTGTGTGTGTGTGTGTGTGTGTGTGTGTGTGTGTGTGTGTGTGTGTGTGTGTGTGTGTGTGTGTGTGTGTGTGTGTGTGTGTGTGTGTGTGTGTGTGTGTGTGTGTGTGTGTGTGTGTGTGTGTGTGTGTGTGTGTGTGTGTGTGTGTGTGTGTGTGTGTGTGTGTGTGTGTGTGTGTGTGTGTGTGTGTGTGTGTGTGTGTGTGTGTGTGTGTGTGTGTGTGTGTGTGTGTGTGTGTGTGTGTGTGTGTGTGTGTGTGTGTGTGTGTGTGTGTGTGTGTGTGTGTGTGTGTGTGTGTGTGTGTGTGTGTGTGTGTGTGTGTGTGTGTGTGTGTGTGTGTGTGTGTGTGTGTGTGTGTGTGTGTGTGTGTGTGTGTGTGTGTGTGTGTGTGTGTGTGTGTGTGTGTGTGTGTGTGTGTGTGTGTGTGTGTGTGTGTGTGTGTGTGTGTGTGTGTGTGTGTGTGTGTGTGTGTGTGTGTGTGTGTGTGTGTGTGTGTGTGTGTGTGTGTGTGTGTGTGTGTGTGTGTGTGTGTGTGTGAGAGAGAGAGAGAGAGAGAGAGAGAGAGAGACCTCTTTGTAGTATACAGGAATTGAGCAATGCTTGTGTTGTCCTGTCTCCATATCCACATTTATCTAGTCCACTTTTACACACATGAATGTTTTTCTCCTGCACAACCTTTTCGTCTAAGTTGTTCCAAATACTTATGTATTTACCTAATATACCTAATTGTGATACACACGAAATGTGCTATGCTCATGGGTTCCCGTCGCTGTTTCTCAGTAAGTCAAATTTAGCTTTAAACTCGTTTAAGTTTTTAGACTGGATGATCTCTTTGTCCAGGCTATTCCATAAGTCTATACTTCTGTAAGGAAAGCTATATTTCTTGATATCCTTCAAGCAGCTTGACTTTTTCAATTTCATTCCATGTCCTCTTGTTGCTCTCTTATCCCATAAAAACAGATCTTTGTCAATTTTATCTACTCCCACCATGGTCCTGAACACTGCAATCATGTCTCCCCTCTTTCTCCTTTCCTCTAAGGAAGGCAAATCCAGCTTTTCCAGCCTCTCTCTGTATGACAGATCTGCCAAAGTGGGGACCATCTTAGTTGCTGTTCTTTGTATTCTCTCAATCTTGTTTATATCTTTCTTTTTGTGTGGGGACAACGCTACTGCTGCATATTCCAACTTGGGACAGATCATGGCCACTTTCAATTTTTCATCATCTCTTCATCCATATAATGAAATGCTACTCATGTTAGTCAAGAGTTTATAAGTCTCTCCAACTATCTTGTTAATGTGCTTTTCTGGTGACAAACTATCTTGGACCAGCACTCCCAAATCTTTCTGTTTTCTCATTTTTGTGATTAATTCATTACCCAACAAATAATTTAGTGATGGTTTCCTGGTACTTTTACCCATTTCCAATATTTTACATTTCTTTACATTAAATTTTATTTCCCACGTCCAGCTCCAATCATGTATCCTATCTACTGTAGATCCTCCTGCAGCATCTTACAATCCTCCTCAACCTCTACCTTCCTCAAGAACTTTATATATCAGCAAACAGACTTGCATAACTGTTCACTCCATCTATCATATCATTTACGTAAATCAGGAACATTACTGGCGCCAACACTGAGCCTTGAGGGACTCCACTTGTTACTTCCCTCCATCTAGACATCCTATCCTTTATTACTGTCCTAATTTGTCTCTCTCTCAAAAAGTCTCTCATCCATTCCAGGAGTTTCCCTTTCAGTCCTCCTATATATTCCAGTTTCCACATTAGTTTCTTATGAGATACCTTGTCAAAGGCCTTCTCAAAGTACACACAATCCACCCAACCATCTCTCTCCTGTACCACGTCAGTCGCTCTTGAGTAAAAGCTCAACAAGTTAGAAACACATGACCTTCCACTTCTGAATCCATACCGACATTCAGCCAAAATATTCATCTCTTCTAGATATTTTATCCATCTGTCTTTCAGGATTCTGTCGCACAATTTTGCGACCATGCTGGTTAAAGACACTGGTCTATAATTCAGGGGTTCTTCCCTGTTTCCTCCCTTATAAATTGGTACCACATTTGCCCCCTTCCATTCTTGTGGCACTTTCCCCTCTTCCAGAGAACACACGATTAAACTGTGAATTTTATCCGCCAGTTGCTCTCTGCAGTCCTTTAGTACCGAATTAGAAATTCCATCAGGTCCTGGGGCTTTCTTTACATCTTGAGTTTCCAGTAATTTATACACTTCCTGTACCTCCACTTTTATATCTTTTATCACCGGTACATTTCTAATCACTCCCTCCCCGTCCACAAACTCTTTTTCATTAGTGAAAACCGATTGGAAACATTTGTTCATTATTTCAGCTTTCATTGCTGCATCTTTATAGAACTCCTTTTACTTTCAGTTTGGTGATTCCTTCCTTTTGTTTCAGTTTGCCATTAACAAATCTATAAAACAGTTCGGGTTCATCCATGCATTTGTCTATTATACCTTTTTCAAAATTCCTTTCTTCTTCTCTACGTATTCTTGTGTATATATTTCTAATTCTTTTATATTCTTCCTTTGTTCTGTTGTTACCTCTCTTTCTCCAATTGTTCCACGCCTTCTCTCTCTCTTTTTTTTGCTATCATACACCTTCTATTAAACCACTTCTTTTTCCTGTTTTCTTTCCCTCTTACTCTTGATACAAATTTTTCCACTCCCAGATTATAGAGGTCTAGAAAGATATCCCACTTCCTTTATCTCTCTCTCGTTTCTCTGAATTTTCTCCAATCTGCATTTTCAAAAAAGTTTCTCAATCCTGTAAAATTTGCTTTCCCAAAGTTGTATCTTCTCTGTCTATGGAGCTCGTCTCTTGGCTCGACGTTCCATATTATCATCTGGAACTCAGTGACCACATGATCACTTTTTCCTATAGGACAGAAATATTTCATTGATTCTGTTACATCGGGTTCTTTTGGTAAACAGTAAATCTAACCTTGCTGGTGTGTCCTCACCTCGAAACCGTGTCTCTTCTTTGACCCATTGCGTCATCACATTATTCATTATTATATTTAATAACATAGTGCCCCACGAATCCTCACTGCCTCCTGAGTCCCATTCCTTGCAGTTCACCTCTTTACAGTTAAAGTCACCCACCAAAATTATATTATTGCTTTTCTCAATTATTTTTTGTAAATAACTAGCCATATCTGACAACATCTGGTATTCTTCATCATTCCATGCTCTCGTCTTAGGGGGAACATACACTACCGCCATATCTCTCTTAACATTCTCTCCAGTTTCTAATTTCATATATATCACTTCAGCCCTGCCTTCTCCCATTTCCACAGTATCTACATTTATATTGTTCTTCACTGCTATCATCACTCCTCCAGTTTTTTCTTTTCTGTCTCTTCTCCACAGTTTGTATTTACCATCTCCCAAATGAACATCAATATCTTCTCTTAATTTGGTCTCTACAAAGCACATGACATCAGGTTCACGTTCTCTCAAGAAATCGTTAATTTCAAGCCTTGCCGATATGAAACCATCAACGTTAGTATATATCACCTTCAAATTATTTTTTGATGTTTTTTATACCCGCTTCTCTCCGTCAGTACCACTTCCTCCATTTCTGATCTGTCATAGCCATCCCCCTTAGTTTCCTTCACTTCTATTTCCTTACATACCACTTCCTTACTTCCATATCCATCACGCTGCAGAAAAAGTATTACATTCTTCCTCTGTCCTCTTATCATTTTTTTCCTTTACTTGTTCCTTCAGTGATTTTAAAACTTCTCTTTCTTCTTCATTCAGATCTTTTCTTATTATAATATTTTCCATCCATGCCTCTTTGCTTAATTTCTAGGTCACTTTAAGTATATCATTTACTGCACTTTCTGATGACAACTTGATTCTCATTGGTCTTGTTTCCCCTTTCTTATAAGGCCCTATCCTCCTTACTTCCTCAATTTCTTTTACCCACTTGTCTCCTTCGGGATCAATCTTGCCTAATATTCCTCTCACCAGGTTCGTGTCTCTCGAGTCTCACGGATCTAACCTTTTCTTCCTCCTCCCTGTTTCCAAATATTACTATGCATCTGTTCCTTTCTACAGTTTCTGTCACTATTTTCTCTTTTTTCTTCAGTATTTTCACTATATTTTCTTCCATTTTTTCTTGTTCATTTCTCTTTCTTCCTGGATGATTTCTCTTAAGCTGACCACTTCTTTCTGTCCTTCTTCTACATGTGCTCTTCCAATACACTACTCACCTTCTCCATTTTATTAGTACTCTCTTCTAGTTTTCTCCTCAATTTGATATTTTCACGCTTCAAATTTCTGATCTCCTCATTCGTTGTCTCATTAGACTGGATCAGACTCTTTATAGTAATCTCCGTATTCTCAGACACATCCTTTAACACTAGATTCTCCACTTTCTTTTCAAGTTCACTAATCCTCATAATCAGTGTTTTAACAAGATCCATGACATTAGTATTTCTATCAAATCCTGGAAATTCGAGTCCCTCAGTGTTTACATTTTCGGTCATGTTTGAGGTTGGTTACAGTACCAAAAACAGCTGTTACCGAAAGTACTACAAACATTCATGTATACTCTTGCCAATAAATCTTTACATTTTTGTTAGTCTGTATTAACTTAGAGTATTTTAAACTTAAAACAAGACCATAGGAGACAGGACAAACATAATTCCTGAAAACTACTTAAAGTTTGCAGCGGTGGCTGGGCCTGGGGCTGGGAACAGTCAAGAGACGTCCGTTCGCTGTGGCTGTTCGCTCTGTGTGTGTGTGTGTGTGTGTGTGTGTGTGTGTGTTTACCTAGTTGTGATATACAGGAAATGAGCTATGCTCGTGGGGTCCCGTCTTTTTTTCATTGTCAGATTTTGCTCTGAACTCGTTTAAGTTTTTAGGCTGGACGATCTCTTTGTCCAGGCTGTTCCACAGGTCTCTGCATGTATATGGAAAGCTATATTTCATGATATCCTTCGAACAACTTGGCTTTATTCAGTTTCATTCCATGTCCTCTTGTTACTCTCCCATCCCATACAAACAGATCATTTTTATCAATCTGTCTATTCCTATCATGGTCCTGAACACTGCAATCATTTCTCCTCTTTCTCTCCTTTCTTTTAGTGTAGGCAAGTCCAGCTTTTCCAGCCTCTCTCCATAGGACAGATCTGCCAGGCTGGGGACCATCTTGGTTGTTGTTCTTTGTATTCTCTCGATCTTATTTATGTCTTTTTTCTTGTGAGGGGACTACACTACTGCCACATATTCCAACCTAGGGCGGATCATGGCCACTCTCACTTTTTTCATCATTTCTCATCCATGTAATGGAATGCCACTCGTATGTTAGTCAAGAGATTGTATGTCTCTCTAACTATCTTGTTAATATGTTTTTCTGGTGACAAAACTATCCTGGACCAGCACTCCCAAATCTTTCTCTTCTCTCACTTTTTTGATTGGTTCATTACCCATCGTATAATTCAATGATGGCGTCTTGATACTCTTACCCATTTCCAATATCTTACATTTTTTTGCATTAAATTTCATTTCTCACATCTGGCTCCATCCTTGGATCCTATTCAGGTCTTCCTGCAACATTTTCGGTCTTCTTCGACTTCTACGCTCCTCAAGATCTTTGCATCATCAGCAAACAGCCTTGCGTAACTGTTCACTCCATATACCATATCATTTACATAAATCAGGAACATTACTGACTCTAACACGGAGCCTTGCGGGACTTCACTTGTTACTTCCCTCCATCCGGACATCTTGTCCTTTATTACTGTCCTCATTTATCTCTCTCTCAAGTCACACATCCACTCCAGGACATTTCCCTTCAGTCCTCCTGTGTGTTCCAATTTCCACATTAGTCGGTTTTGGGGTACCTTGTCAAAGGCTTTCTCCAGATCTAGACACACACAATCCACCCAACTGTCTCTCTCTTGTAACATGTCAATCACTCTTGAGTACAAGCTCAACAAATTGGAAACATATTACCTTCCACTTCAGAATCCAAACTGGCTCTCAGCCAATATGTTCGTCTCCTCCAGATATTTTATACATCTGTCTTTCAGGATTCTCTCGCATAATTTTGCAACTATGCTGGTCAGGGACACTGGCCTGTAATTCAGGGGTTCTTCCTTGTTTCCACCCTTATAAATTGGTACCACAGTGGCCCTCTTCCATTCCTGAGGCACTTTCCCTTCTTCCAGAGAACACACAATTAAATTGTGAATCTTATCTACCAATTGTTCTCTGCACTCTTTCAGTACCCAGGTAGAGATTCCATCCGGTCCTGGGGCTTTCCTTACATCCTGAGTTTTTCCAGTAATTTATATACTGTACTTCCTGCACTTCCACTTTAATGTCTTTTATCACTACATTTCTAGTCACACCCTTCCCCACCACAAAGTTCCTCTCTTGAGTAAAAACTGATTGGAAACATTTGTTCATTATTTCAGCTTGCATTGCAGCGTCTTTATAGACCTCTCTTTCTACATTCAGTTGGGTGATTCCTTCCTTTTGTTTCAGTTTGCCATTAACAGATCTATAAAACAATTTGGGTTCTTCCTTACATTTGTCAATTATACCTTTTTCAAAGTTTCTCTCTTCCTCTGTGCTTATTCTTGTATATTCATTTCTAGTTCTTTTATATTCTTCCTTTGATTTATTATTACCTCTCTTTCTCCATTTGTTCCATGACATGTCCCTTTCTACTTTTGCTATCATGCTCTTTCTGTTAAACCAGTCATTTTTCCTGTTTTCTTTCCCACTTACTCTTGGAACAGAGAGAGAGAGAGAGAGAGAGAGAGAGAGAGAGTGTGTGTGTGTGTGTGTGTGTGTGTGTGTGTGTGTGTGTGTGTGTGTGTGTGTGTGTGTGTGTGTGTGTGTGTGAGAGAGAGAGAGAGAGAGAGAGAGAGAGAGACTAATATTTCAATTACAGTATTTTACATGACAGGTTATGTTTCCTCTGTTGGCTAATATTCTTAAGCTGAGAGAAGTGATGTATATACCAGTAAATATTTTTTGACAATAAGTGATTCTTTTTTGATATTATAAATTAGGGAGGAAAGGATGGACATGCCCTGAGTTTGAAGTAGACACAGTGATATAGTTAGTAGATTCATATGTGATGGACAGTGAGGAGTTAGTGTAATAATGTTTGTGTTTGTGTCTCGTGGAACTTGTCCATGACTTACATGTAGGAGTTAGTGTACTGTAATAATGTTTGTGTTTGTGTGTTTCAGGCACAGGGTAACCTAAACAATTGCCTGTTGAGCAACACGACCATCCTAGCTGAGTTTGCCAGTGACAGTGAAGTGAAGCAAGTGATGGGACAGTCCAGTCATCAGGGCCAGACTGCCCCACCCACCCCTGCTCCTAACACTTCAGCTTGGGGTGGGTCAGGCCGGGGCTCTACTCCCACCTCACAGCCCTCATCTGGGGCCAAGGTGGACTCCTGGGGCAATGGCAACGGGTCAAATCTGTGGAGTAGTGGGCCGGCTGTGGGGTCATCATTGTGGGGCGGGGGAGGGTTGGGTGAAGCTGACCAGCACCGTGCCACCCCGTCCTCACTGAAGCCCTACCTGCCTGATGGTCTGCTTACCTCAGAGTCTATTTAGGCTGCTCTGCCCTCATCTAGCCCTGCCCCCCTCCAGTCTCTCCTGCCCTCGCACCGCCCCATCCCATACCGTCCTCCCTGAACCATACCTGCCCAGTGATCTGTTTACCTCAGAACCCCAAGATTGCCCTATCCTATACTTGTGTCCCTTGCCACAGCCTGTTTCCCATCCTCTCCTTCTCCTTTGAAATTCCCAGTTGCCCTGCCCCTCCATGCCCCGTCCTTCCTACCTGCCTGACAAACTCACCAGACAAGCCCCTACCCCACCCCGGCCTACTATGCCCCAACCAGGGTAAGCTCACGGTCGTACTCACACACCTTAATGTTTGATGCTGGTCCATTCGTGTGTATATCAATCCCACTTTTATTAAGACGCATTGCCTTAAAAGACTTAGCTCCAAGCACACACAAGAATAATCAATCATTTTTTGATGCTCTTAATGGTTAAGGTAAAAAAGTAAATGAATAAATAAACCATGGAGCTAAAATAGTTCATGTGCTGTGACTTAAATACAAAGTTACTTGTATTGACATGCTGATGTTGACCATTATTTTAGGAGAAACAAAGGTGCAAGCCAAACCGAGGCACTAGACGACCTGCCTGCGCTTGTCTTCTTCCTCGGTTGCCAAACTGGTCCTACTTTTAAATGCCAATATTATCTAAGTCTGTTCTTACCATGAATCAAGTCTTACTATATGATAACAAAAGATTATACCTAAATAACAGTTTTTGCAGTGTTTTGATGTAAGTGTACCAAAAGATAAAAAGTTAAGTTATATTTAGTTTTAAGAGATATTAATAGTAAGTTGTAGGTTAAAATATAATTAAGTTTATAGTTAAAAGTTGCAGATGAATTGTTCAGTGATAGCACTCCTCTGTGTGATATTTCCTATATGGATAATTATATATACTTTAAATGTGCTTACTTATGTATCTCAAGTTCCACCACAGACTCTAGTGCTGGTAAGATTCTACCACTGTGCATCATCCTCCACGTTAAGATCTGCTCACATGTACAATTGAGCTCTCCAGGACTCATCAGATATTCCTCAAGTCTAGTGATTTAGGTAGAGGAAGGGTGGTGTGGGAAGTTTGCCAGCTGTCACTTTGGTCCCAGTTCCACCCGACTTGTTGAGGCTTCTGCTGTGTATGTGAACATTTAAGCTGGGATGGGTCGATGGATATCAGCATGATCTGACTCTGCATCATAATACAGGCTTCTGAATATGCAGCACAAGCTTCAGCCCACTTAGATGGACCTGGAACCATTATGGCAGAGTTGTCGTGCTTCTGCACATCACTCGACTTCTAGTGATTTAGGTAGTTCCGGGGGCACCGCTCCCTCTGATCGTCCAGTAGCGTCGCCATCGCACTACCCTCTGTTGCCATACTGGCTCTTCTCAAGGTGCCCATGTCAGCCAGATTAATTTGTGTCGTTGATGTTGAGTGTTGTGTGGGCTAGGGGTCGGCTGTGATTATGGGGTGGCAAGTGAGCGGTGTTAAACATTGTTTTTTTTTTTTTTTCCATAAATTGATGGTAGAAGGTGGTGACAGAACAATGGTAATTCTGTGACCTCCCTGTGACATATGTGGTAAATCTAGTACTTTTGTGGTTCCTTGGCTTGTGAAGTGATTTTGACCATTGTGATGAGTCATGTCTCATCTGTGTGGTCCCAAGTTCTGCAGTGCTGAAACCTCTGTGGCCAGTGAAATCATGTAGTATGGACAAATGTTATTTGGGAAAGACCTGTGGATGGATCTGCCAACACCAACCACCATGCCACCCTAGTCAATCTAATGCCGTCGCCTTAATTGGTCGTCCTGGCGTTGAGTGCGCCGTCTCTCAAGCTCCTGTCCCCTGACACTGTCTTTGTCCTTCGTCCTGGCGTTGAGAGCGCTTTCTGTCAAGCTCCTGTCCCCTGACACTTCGTGCTTCCTTAACTCCACCTAATTTACATCAATACTTGTACTGTCTTTGTCCTTCCTTAACTCCACCTATTTTCCTTCAATACTGGTACTTCTTAACTATTTTCTTATATACCACTTCATCCTATCACCTCCCTAGTCGTGCCCTTATCCTACTGACCTAGCCTCCCCCCCCTAACCCCCACCCCTGGCGACCACACACAGCCCCACTCTACATTATGTGTTCTTGTACCTTCCGGCAAAAAGTTTTGACAACGTTGTGATATGATAGTCACCAGTGGTCCAAAGGTTATGGTTGGATGTTTACAGTCCTCGCTCAGGCAGCCCTCCAACCCCCTCTACCCAGCCATATCCAGCACTGCTCTCCAAACATTAATTCCCACTCTCCTCCCCTCTGTGTCACTGATGCATACCGTGCTCCCTGTCTCTATAAACAAGCCCCACCCAACTGGCCGTAACACAGACTGCAGTAGATTGACCTCAGTGTTTGTCTCTCTGATTTGGGTTGGGAGGATGCTAAGGGCTATTGAACCCACCTGATGCCATCCAAACTGTGCCCTCTGAGTGGACGAGACAGTTGCCTATTCTCAAGGGCAGCAGCAAGTTGACGAGGCAGACAGTTAATCAAATCTAGAGAGATAGGATGTACTCTTTGTTTTGTTTTTATATGGTTGTTGTTATGCCTGGCATGGAACTGGATGGCGTCAGGTGTCAGGCGCAAGCGAGTCAGCAGCGAACCAAGAGTGTCAGGTCTATGGTGCTGCATACGTGTTTCTTAAAACCCGTAAAAAAAAAAAAAATCATGCTCTATGTGAGACTTAGTGATAGGTCCAGTCCACTCTTTCATAATGTTACTATAATTCTCCTTGTCGCTCAGCTTTACTTACTATTTTTATCCCCACAAGGTTTAAGAAAACGAGACAAAAAAGCACAAAAAAAAAAAAAAATGATTGTTGTAATTTGTTTCTATCAACTCAAGTCATGGTGTAGTATTTTCCGTATTCAGTATTTTGTACAGATTTGTAAAGGAGTATAAACAAGTGCCACCAAGAATTTTTTTAATTTATTTTTGTTTCTTTTTATTGAGGATATATTGTAAGTGACAGAGCTCGTATATGTCTGGATATTATCTTGAACTCTAGATGTAGTGATACTTCGGAGCCATATCAATATTATAGCTTTCAGAATAATGATCTAAATACAATGAATAATCAACCCAGTCTGCCAAAAATCTTAGACACTTAAGCGAGGCAGCGAATCATCATAATTGAGACTTACAGGCCCGATAGCTCAGCGGCCAAAGTTTAGACAGCATGATGAAGCTACTTTGTCAGAATTCCAGCTGTACTCTTGAGAATCAGCTACGATGATTCCTTGCATTTCGAGGGGCGAGCCATGCTTTCCTCTCCAATGTGTTTAATTAGTTCTTAGTGGTATGTGTAGTTAAGGGTTGGGTCATTATATAGTATTAGAAAACTTGTGTAAAGTCAGGGTCAGCAGGGTGAGGTGGGTAAAGGGTGCATTACGAGGGCATCTGGGCGCATCAGAGTTCTCGTCCCTCCCATCTCTTATTCCCCATCCCCCATGTGTCCCAAAGCTATTAGTTTCACCCGGCATCAGTCCTTCATGATTATCCGCCCTGCCTCACTACCCCTCCACCTGACCTAAGCTGACCCTGATTCCCTGCTTGTTAGCTTGGCCTGTTGCCTGGGCAGCACTTCAGAGGAGCACCCACGCCCCACCCCAGAGCACCGTCACAGTCATCCTGAACAGAATTTGATGCTCATATGTTCCAAGTCCAGCCTTCGCATTTTAACTTTACTAGCTGGACTGAGCCAGTCATGGTGTACATTAAATTTTTTCCTGTCCAATTGATCATCACAACACAGTTGTGCATGAATTAGAAATGGCGCTAATTTTGGTGTGTGTGGGATCAATGAGGTGCAGTAATCTCAGCTGGTGGTGTCGCCGCCTGGTGGGTATGTGGCATTGCTCCTCTGACACTCAGCTGCCCTCAGAAATAATTCTTCCAAGATTATTTAGCCAGTTAAGATACTCGCCTTCTCTCCCTGTGTTAACTATGTACAAGAACCAAACTTTTAATTTTTGTGGTTATTGTAAATGATTACTATCAGCACTGTGTACATAGACTGTGCTGCCAGTTGTACAAGCGTTAGATGCCACCACTGCCTGCTCTCTTGCTGAGAGGGATCTCTGGGGTGTTTCATCATAGTTGTAGGGTTATGTAGTCTGTGTCCCAAGGTTTACCTGAGGTCAATAGTCATCTCGCATTTGCTAAGTTGTAGCTGCCGCTACACTCCTCTTGCAGTTGTGATTTTTGCTAGGGTGATTGTTATTCTGCCTTTAAGAAAGAAGTAATTGTTACAGGTAGGTTTTATTTGATAGGCACTTGTTTAGTTTGTTTAAGGTTAGGTTGCATAGTATTTTTAGGATGACAAGGTCAGCTTCTGGCATTTTCTCAGGAACCTTTGTGACGCAGGGGACGGATCATCTGCTCAGCGCGGGGCCAACACACCCCAGCGCACAGTCTGTTGTTGTGCATGCCAGCCCCACCCTACCCTGGCCCTAGGGGGGGAGGAGGCTGGCCTCGTACAATGGTTAAATTTACGTTTCTTGGGTTGTGGAATAGTTGGTTCCTTAGGTTAATTTACCAAGTAGTCTCTCCAGTTATGGGAGTAAACACTCTACTTTAGGGATTATGTGCATAAATAACAAAATGCAAAAAATATTACTGTGGTCAGTATGTTGCAACTTTGTGTGTCAGTGTCAGCCAGAATGAGGTTGGCCAAAATGGTTTTGCTCCCATAACTGAAATTGCGACAGTGCTGGTTTGCTTAACGACGAGTGTGCTTCCCTGGCCAGGGCACTAGGCCAGGCCGGGCTCTTAGGGCAATAATGTTAAGAGTGTGAGGAGGACTTGGGACCAGGGCAGGAGCCAGCTGCTGCCTTGCTCTGCCGTGCCCTGATCTGCCCTAACCCCCCTCACCCTTGCTAGTTCACTTGCTGCAGTGCATTTCTCTTTAACTATGCAGGATTCCCATCTCGAGTTTCCCAATTTTCTGTTATGCTGTAGGGCCAAACTCATTCATGACAGTCATTGATTGATATAGGTGTTAGGGACATCTGTATGTCTGTCTATAGGTGGAAACTCCGTCTCCTGCATTCATTCTCATTATTAGTGCAATATGTTATCAAAATACAAAGATCATAAAAAAAAAAAAAAAAAAAAAAAAAAATCTGATGCATAGAAATTGATGCACATATAAAACTCAAGGATGTCTTGTGGACAATCGTACATGTGCATTGATGCGTTCATGCGCATTGATGACCGTTCAAGTGATCGCATGTCTTACACTCATGCTGTAGGGTGAAAGTTAGTGATTATTTTTTGGGGTGACTATGGTAGGGAAGAAAGCGCAATGCCTTATTCATTCCTCTTGAGAGAAAAGTGTAGTTATGACTCCGTAAATGACGGCAAGTCGACTACCCACTTTTAAACTACCGTCCTAGCTTGCATCTTGAGTGTCGGTCGGCCCCACCAGCCTTGCTCCACTTCCTATGTGATAAACTGGTCTTCACCATTGTTTTACTGGCAGTATACTAGAAAACTAAAAATAAAAAAAATAAAAAAAAGCTGTGTGAGGTGGAGAGGTGGTGGTGCGTGGAGGGAGGCTGGTGTGGCCGCTTCGGTTACATTATGTGTGCACAAGCCGTGTTTGGTGCTACGTGTGTTCCCTCAACTCATTTGTTTTTACTTTTTTATTGTTTTTTTATTTGATAATGGTGGAGGACCAAAGCCTCTGTAGTTGGCCACTGGCATCCCCCAGCCCCTAACCAGCCCCCCACCCCCCACTGTGCTGCCTCCCACACTGCCTGCCCACTGCCACCTGCCCCACTCACTGTGAGGACTGCGGTCACCAGCATAATTTTAGTTTTGTCTGTGATGTTTTACTATGTTTCCTGACTAATGACTGGTGATTTTTCTTGTTTTATGGGTTAACTACATTATATAGTACTAATGACTAAAAGACTGTTAATGTACTCAATTTATGGTGTGGATGAGTATTAATATATAGATATAATTATTGAATATATAAATATATATATATAAATATATAGATATACAATACTAGGACATAGGTGTGGGTAATGTGTGGGGATGGCAAGGCAAGAGTGGCAGTATGGGGTGAGCAGCTGAGGAGAGATGGGGGTTGGCAGGGTGTGCTGCTGGGACCAGCCTCCTGCCAGCACACTTCCTCTTTGTCTTATTTCATGTGACTTCATTTTACTCCTCTCTCCTTTTTGCCTCTTTTTCTTAATATTATCATACTTTTCTTCAGTCATCTTGTCTCTCCTCGCCATCTGGCTTCTCTCTTGTCATCTCATGTTTCTTTCACATCTCTTCATTCCCATCTCTCCATTCATCTCACTTCTAACATTTCTCACCCTCATCTTATGTGTCTTTGTTCACTCTCCTTTGTCACTTCTCTTCACTTTCATTTCTCCTTTGTTCTTTCAATTCTTTCATTGCCCCTGTGTCTCTTCTGTTAATTATCTTGCATCTCATCCCTCATTTGTCTCCTTTTTCACTTCTCAGTCTCATCTCATCTTTTGTGTGACTTCTCATGATGCCTCATGTTCTCTCTTCAATTTCATCTCTCATGTTGTTTCTCATTTTATGTCGTCTTTCACTTTTGTTCACACATTTTGCCACACTGTCATTTCTTTCATGTTTTTTTTTTTTCTCATTATTTGTATTTGTATTTTTAGAAGTGTATTAGGCTAAGAAAAAAAAGTGAAGGCAGGAGGCTGGTCAAACACATCTTCCTAACATAAGGGGCCTCACACAAACTCATTGTAGTGGAAAAAACAGAAAGTATATATATATATATATACATATAATAGTCAGTAGTCCTACTTGGCATCTGTAAAAAAAAAAAAAATGACGAGCATTTAATAAGGTTTATGTAAAAAAAAAAAATGGATTAAAAAAAAAAAAGTTTGCCAGGTAGTTTGTACGTAAGGTGGAGAGTGAGGTACCTAGAAGTCGTAATGGTTGTGAGATGAATCCAAGTGTGATACTCCTCCCTCTCTCTTCTTTCCTTTTTCACTCCTAACCTCTCTTCCTATCAGTCCACTCTATGGTTTTTGACACAAGGGCCCCAGCAAGTGCAACGTTACATGTGCCTTGTGTTCGAGGATTTTGTGGTGGCCCGCGGCGAAAATAATAGTAATAACATACCTCCCCACCTGTATCCCCTTTCACCACCGCTACTGCTTCAATTATTTGTGGGCCCTTTTTTCTGAGTGGGCTGCACAAAGATATTATTTAAACCCCCGCACGGTCAAAAGCACGGCAGTAGAGACTTAAGTAACAGATATCACCCAAAGGAGCAGCACTTGAGGGGGAAAGTCAAGTGGTAGGAAGCCTAAATTGATTTTAGTGTTGGCAGCCTTGGAGTTCTGTGAGGTAATAAGTGACAGTTATTTGGGGCAGTTCACCTGAGCTCCCCTCTAGTGATAAACAAGTGTCTGATGCACTGTGGAACTTTATGGTGCTTCTGTGCATGAGTATGAAGGCTGTGGCGACCAAGGCTGGCAGGCAGGCAGGCAAGCGGCTAAGCAAGCAGGCAGTGGCGGGAGGTGTGTGATAGTCCACTGGGCCAGTCTCAGGGAGCCAGTCAACCGCACGTATCAGGAACGAGGGGGCAGTAACCATGATATAATCACCCGCTGAATATATTAGGACGTTCTACCAGAGTTGGCTAAAGGCCTTTGAGGAGTACTTATGGCCTCCCCACCTCACTGCTGCCTCGCCGCTGCTACTGCCTTACTCTGTTTCTGCCGTTGCATGCCGCGCCGGGAGGTTGTGTCCCAAACTGTGGTACCTCTAAGGTAGGGTCGCTCAGCACCCACCTCAGCGTGCTAAGTAATTCCTGTTGTAAAAGTGTCCCTATTCCAAAGATCCTTGGAGTTCCAGTTAAGGCTTTTGGGTGATAAAACAATGTATTATGATTTTTTGTACCTGACTATGTACAAGTCAAGATATTCTTTTAATGATGCTATATAGATTAAAATATAATGCAGTCGATTCCATGAAGTGGTAATAACTGTAGCTTAAACGAATCTGATGGCCGACTCGACCTGCAGTCAGCTACCCACATCTCTCCTTGTCAGAATAACATGCAGAGGGATAGTTGGTCTGGGTTCTGCTACTACCATGTCGGAGAGTTGATAGTGAAACACAGCGGATGCGGGCCGTTGTTGGCTGGGGATGGGGGTGCCGGGGACGGGTGAATGGGCAGGCCAGATGCCTCCCCACTCTCCTTCCCCCTAAGTACACTCAGACACCCTCCCTCCTGGCCTCCTGTGCGACACAGTAGTGACAGCGCTGCCTCCACCTGGCTTGCGGTGTGCTTACGTGTGTAGTTGAGAGTTGCTGCCAGCGTCACAAGACTGTCACAACCCCATGCTACCTTGTTGCTTCCTGCAGCTCCCTCACCCTCTTTATGTTACACTCTGAGGCAGCTAGAGGTCAAGTCACTTATTAAAGGTGAATGAGGTCTGAGGAGTGGGTCTGGGTGGGTCTTACGTCCTGCTCTGACCCACCCCTCATCACCCCAACCCCCACCCGCACGGTCCTGCCCACCCGCTGAAATGTTCTGCGCCTCAAAGACAATTGTTGCAGCTTTTGTCAGCACTGAAATGCATTTCAAATATGAGATTCCAAAGATACCTTGAAGGAAGTAATGGGTGCCATTTAGTAGCAACTGATGTATAGGTTTATGACTTCTTGGTTTTGGTGCCAAATTAAACTAGTAATAACTGGATATGATCAATAGTGAATATTTCTCTTTATAATTATAGCTTGAATGTAAGTTTCTTTTAGTTTAGCCTATCTGGTCATGTTGTCTTGTAGGAAAATACACAAAACAATCTAGGCTGTGTTCCTTTGTCACCGATTCCAGTGTTGCTCTTAATCACCTAGATGTAATAATATTAATGAATGTAATAATAATAATATAATAATAATAATAACAATAATAATATAATGGTAATATTGACAGACGTGATGGTTGCGTTTCTCGCTTTTTTTTTTTTTTTTTTTCCAACTAGGGACTCGTATTCTGCTGAGGGCATAATAGTTGTATCTCCTGGGTACTACCATCAAGACATATCGCACACCTCACTGGCCTGCTGGGTCAAGTGTGGGGGTGAACCAAAGCATTTGTTGTGGTGTGTATTAGATTCAAACCGCCATGCTCCTACTCCCAATCCTCCCCTGTCACCCCAGCCCGCCCCACAACCCCTCAGTGGGTGTGGTGGCAGGAGGGGTCGAGCCCCCAGCTTCCCTCAGCACTCAGAGCCTCATGGTAACTGGGGGCTCCCTGGGGGGGGGGGTCCAAGGGCTGGCGGCAACCTGCCATAGCTCGGACTGAGGCTAGACAGGCAAGTCTTTCCATGTAACTTAAATGGTATTATCACATCAGCACTGGTAACAAGTCAGAATTTTTGTATTAGATGAGTGATGTACGTTTTATACTTATATTTTTAGATTGTGCGAGGCAACGGTCAATATGGTGCAGGATTATAAGCGCAGTGTCCTGACTCGTGCCCTGTCTTGCTTGATGCTGCCAGTATTTTTCCTCAAGTAATATGAGATTGAATCACTGGTATATTATTGGCGAATTGCTCATACATGTAGAATGTGTTCAAGTCTGGTCTAAGCTCTTTTACAACAGGGAATTATCTTAGTATCCTCAGAGGTAAATTTTTGTTGTCATTTTGTTTTAATGCTGTCATAGGCATAAGTTCTAAACTAATGGCCAAGGACGTGGTCTGGAGTAGCACCGGTGGTCCGTATGTTGAGGCTTTCACTTTAAATGTAAAAGAGCTTAATAGTGTCTCTCTATTGCTGTGTAGTGGTGGCATCTAATACGTGACTTAAGCTAAGGTAAACTTACTGATATAAAAAAAAAAAAGAAAAATACAAAAAATGAAATAAAAATTGTACTTGCTATTGTGAAGGGATGGTTTGTTGCCTGCTCAGGGTTACCGCACTTAACTTCTGATGTTGACGTGAGGTGTAGGGCAGAGGCAGGCAACACAGGATGGCTTCATCTGCAATTCCTGTCCCCCTCCCATGATTTCATACCCCTCTCCACCATCCCATACCAGGATAGAGGGGGTGTGATGGCCTCTTGTCCAGTGAGCTTGTCTAGTCCTGAGGGTTCTGTGGCCAGATGAGCAGCCTGCCAGACTGTAAGCCTGACCATAGGTCCTCACCTTCCAGGAGGAGTCACTGCCCTTCTGTCCCCCCCCCTCCCCCCCATGACCCACCTTGGCTACATCCAATATCACCTGCAGCTTAAGGATACACATGACATGCACATGGGTGTGTGTGATGCAAACACACACACACACACACACACACACACACACACACACACACACACACACACACACACACACACACACACACACACACACACACACACACACACACACACACACACACACACACACACACACACACACACACACACACACACACACACACACACACACACACACACACACACACACACACACACACACACACACACACACACACACACACACACACACACACACACACACACACACACACACACACACACACACACACACACACACACACACACACACACACACACACACACACACACACACACACACACACACACACACACACACACACACACACACACCACACACACACACACACACACACACACACACACACACAAACACACACCACACATACAAACACACACCACACATACAAACACACACACACACACACACACACACACACACACACACACACACACACACACACACACACAGTCCCAGGCCTGGGGAGCAGCCACAGCCGCTGCAGCCATGTCAGGTGCTCCCCCTGTGCCTCTCTTGTGTGTTCAGTGGCCCCGGCCCTGCCGTATGCAAGCCTCAGTCTCCACCACCACCACTGCCGGGGCCTCACCTCTCTGTGACATGACACGCCGCAGCTGCTGCCTGGCTGCTTCCCCACCTTTCTTTTCCTCTCCAACACCCCCCCCCCCTCCCAATACCTGTGTTGCCTCCCCTTGCCACCACACTTCCAATGTAGCAATGAAGCCAGGAGCAATAAGGTGAGCTGTCGTTTTCGCCGTCTTCTCAGCCTTGCATTTTCTGGCTGTCAGCCGCAGTCCACAGGCTGAGAATGTTGATAATGTAGCGGCGTGTGTCCTGGTGGTCACCATAGGTCACTGGGCCAGGCTGGGAGGGCGGTGCCTGCGGCACGCCCCACGTATCCACATGTTGGTGTTGTGTTGCCGTGTTAGCAGGCGGCCGCCAGGTTTTACCGTGCTCACTTTGCCGCGCCGGCGGTCACCTGTGTCTCCCTGGACCCACCCCCTGGCAGCACGAGGGTTGGGGTAAAGGGGGTAGTAGGTGGCCGGCACGGCTGGCCTGTCCTTCCTACCGTACCACTGCACATTCCCACAAGCTAGTCAGGGCGGGCACCACGACACACCCACCGTGGTGGGCAGGCAGTGGCCTGTCATATGACTCCACCCTGTCCCCCACCTCTGTATTGTGTGGGAGGAGGAGCCAACCCGCCCTTGGCACCTCTTGTTAACCATGCCACTTGATGCATATCCTAGCTGGTCAGTGTGCTTGGACAGGTCAGCGATGCTTTTAATATAATTATTTATACAGGCTTTCTTGTACTGGATGTTCCAATATGCATAAATAAATTTGGTCTCAGTGTTTACACCTATAGATGACTTTTATTATCCTCTAGGAGTTTTTATTGTGATTGTAATGCTGGGTGTTTTAGGGTCGGCATCCCGTCCCTCTAACGCCTAGTGTATAGCTGGGTTCTCTTTCTAGACCGGAGCTTAGACAAATGAGAGAGGCAGGGCACAAAAACTCGAGGCAACAACCTTACATGTGCATTGCTAAATTCTACAGTGGAACGGGTAGATGTCAAAAGAATAGTTATGCTGAACAATTATAATCCTAAGGCCTAGATTATGGGTATTAGTATCGCACAGGATACTATTTAGGACTAGGTCGGGTAAGGTGAACAGCACTACAATCGGGAGTTTTAGGGCAGTGAAGCTAAACTATTATTTGGGGGAAGTCTAGGTTCTGTATATTGGGTGGAGTTCGTGACATTGTTGTCACTGCTGGCAGCCCAACTGTTTGTCTGTCGTGTCATTAATTATTTATTCTTGCACTGGGGCCTCCGTACGATAAGGTGAGGCTGTCACTTGTATGAGGCGTCTAGAGCCACAGGGGCATCCCCGCCAATATACTTCACGCTTTAGGCCCAGTGTAAAATATTAACGTTACCCTGGGAAATTGGGACAACCACCACCACCGGCCTAGGAAATCGAAACTCCCTCACCAACATAAGTGTCTAGCTCAAGTGTTGTCCCCCCTAACCAATCTGGTCTTGTACAGTATCCTGCGTGATACTGTTATTCCATATCTGCAGCCCAAGGATCATAATTGTCCAGCTGGTTTGTATTTGTGACATTTGCTTGCTCCTTTGTAAGATTTAGTAATACACATGTAAGATGTTGCCTTGAGTTTTTGTGTCCTGCCTCTCTTATTTGTCTAAGCTCCTGTCTAGAAAGAGAACCCAGCTACTCATTAGGTGCTCTAGGGACCGGAGGCCGACCCTAAAACCTAGCATTACAGTTATAAGAGTCATGTCACTGTTTTCTGTTTCTTGATTTACTTAGTGTTATGCTGGATGTTTTTAGACCGACTTCTCGTTCTAAAGACACCAGCGACTGAGCGGGGTCCTTTTCTAGACCGGAAACAGAACACTTACGAAGGAACAGGGCATAAAAACTCGGCAGAACACCTTAACACATCTATTGTCTTAGTTCAATTCCCTTACAATATACATACAAAGATACACTGAATATGGATGGGGTAAAGTGACAGGTTAAGTAATATTAGCATAACGTATCACATGGGCACAGTGTTTACACCTGAGTTAATACACAGAATATCACACAGCCGTAGTGACACTGTTCATACAATCGGTCTCTTTGGACTGTACGTGGTAGGTTGGTCTCTTGGCCACACACTAGTATATTACTCTGGTTCTGGGGTGCTTAGACATACTGTACACACAGCACTCTGGATAAACTGGAGTCGAGACCTTTATGGGTAGTGTTTCTGTCTCACTGTTTCTCTATCACCTACAGTCACTGTCACTGTCAAGTCTTTTTTAGCACGACACTGGGGTCTGGAGGCGTCGTCACTGGGCTGCTGAGGTCTGGGCTTAACGGAGCTGGCGCCCTGGAGTGGGAGGGAGCCCTCCTGGGGGGCCCTCCTGCAGAAGACACGGGACAGCTCTCGGGGGCGTCACGGCCTGGGCGCATGTCTGGTCTGGGGTGCAGGGAGGCCCTTTTCTGCTCGGGCCTTGACCTGGTGAGGGGCCCTCGGGACTGGGACCAAACAGCATCAGGAGTCGGGCCTGCCGCTTCTTGCTCCTGGCAGAGAGCTGACGGTGAGTGAGGCCAGAGTGGTCCCGTCCTGGGGTCCGGGGACTGGCCCTGGAAGGAAGAGGACTACGGTCGCCGCTGGGTGGGGGTGCCATCAGGGGTTGACTGCGGCACCTCGCCCGCGGGGCGTTCGTCAGGATCCGGCGTCGTCCAGGGGCAGACTGAAGGGCGTGAACCCCACCCTCAGTGACAGGACCTCGCCACCACTTCTGGAACGGCAGCACCTCTGGGGAACCACACCTGGAGGGAGAGACAGAAGGGCATCCCGCGCAGCCAAGGGGTGGAGAGTGGGCTGCACAAGGGACCTTCTCTGGGAGAACCTTCGGGACTGTGGACGAAGGGCGTACAGTGGCCGTCCCTTCCCCGACGCGTACAGTGGCCGTCGTCGCGGTTCCACAGCCCCTTGGCGTAACAGCGGAAGGACGTACAGTGGCCGTTCCTTCCCCAACGCGTACAGTGGCCGTCGTCGCAGGGCTGCTCCCGAAAGAGGAAGAGGCAGATGAGGGACAAATAGTGGCCGTTCCCTCCCCGGTACGTACAGTGGCCGTTACCGCGGGTCTGCCTGCCCAACGAGAAGTAGCTGAGGAATATACAGTGGCTGTTCTCTCCCCGGTATGTACAGCGGCCGTTACCACGGGGCTACTCCCGTAGGAGGCGGAGGAGGTGGATGAGAGACGTACAGTGGCCGTTCCCTCCACGACGCGTACAGTGACCGTTGTCACGGCTCCACTCCTCCTGCCTTTGCCTGTCGGTGTGCGTACGGTGACCGTCACACCGAGGCGGGCTTCAGATGTGGCTGCAGCAGAAGGACATACAGTGACTGTTCCTTCCCTGATGCATACAGTGGCCGTCGTCGCGGAGCTGCAGGGGGAGACAGCTGAGGGACGTACAGTGGCTGTTACCGCGGCGCTGCCTGGGACTGTATCTGGAGCAGTCCCACCCCGATCCTGACGAGGGCTGGTCTGGCTGAGAAGTAGTGTCGCATTCCTGAGACGTCGTGGTTGGGCAGGTTGAGGGGAAGAGGGACACAAGGTTGGGACGCCCCGGCACCCGTCTTGCTCTGAGCCAGTGTCGCACTCAGCTGGCCTGCCATGGTGTCCTCCTGGGGTGCGGGTAGGTCTGTGGCTCCATAACGGGGTGGGGGGTCCAGCAGCGGGGGTGCACATATTACATAGGGTGGCAGAACACTGGCAGAGTTATAGGAGTGACACCGAGTGTCTGCCTCTCGCCTTACACAGAACAGATATGCACTGTTTCAGGTAATTTTCCTAATTTCACTGAATCACACTTACCACTTATACTGCACAGTCCTGGCCTTTCATTGTCAGACTGTAGGAGCCATATATCACTGTCACTATTAGGGAATGTCACTGATCGGGCAAAGGGGAAGGGGGTGGCCTGCGGGACTCACGGTCGTCGGCCTGGGGTAGGTGGAGCCCCTTCAGGAGTCCCTTCATCCCGTTGCCACGGGACCGCTCTTGGGGGTGTCGTCTCTCATTGAGGGTTTGGGCTGGGCGTGGTAAAGGGCCCCTCACTGTCGGGACTGGGGTCTGGTCCCTGGGGCTTGGGCAAAACAGATCCTGGAAACGTTCCCTCAGGTGCCTGGTGGAGGAAGGGCACTGCCTTCGTCGGGGAGGGGTGAGGTCTCCCCCTGGGGTCCTGGGGGTGCACTCAGAGGCCCATTGACCGCAGTCTCCTTCTCGTGGCATCACCATCAGGTTGGGGCTGCGGCGTCGCTTCCGGCTGGAGTCCGTCAGGTGGAGGTCCTCCTCAGGGGCCGACTGGATGAAGCAGAGCCCTGGAGATAACACCGGGCCTCTCCACCAGTCTTCGGGGCAGAAGTCCTCCTGGAGGTTGCCTCGGTCTGGGTGAACAGAAGGGCGGCCTGTGCTCCTGCAGGTAGGCAGGGCTGACCTCAGGTCACCCTCGCGTCGTGGAGTCACAGAGGGTGAGGGGCTTTGGTGTCCCTCCCCAGCGCGGCTATGGGCCGTCACTGGGTTCCCTTGGGCAACAGACGGAAGGCGGCTATGGGCCATCCTTTCACTGTCAGTGCAGCTTTGGACCGTCACCAGGGCCCGACTCTCTGACGGGATTTTTTTTTTTTTCTAATGCGAGGATGAAGGAACCAAAGGCCCCAAGCCCACGATTGTTGTTCCAAGAGAAAAACAAAATACAAGAGAGAGCCAGATTCAAGATTCGATTATTTCGAGATGCCTGGACACACTGCGTTTGAAAGACTGGAGATCATAGGAAGCAGGAAATATAGACAGAGGGAGACAGTTCCAGAGTTGACCTGTTGCATAAATGAAGGACTGGGAGTAACGGTTAACTCTTGCATTAGAGAGCTGGACAGAAAAGGGATGAGAGTTTGCTGCTAGACGGGTCCTATGCGCCCATCGTAGAGGTGGAGAAATGCATGCAGATAGTTCAGAGGAGCAGTGACCTTTGAAGTAGCGATAGAAAAGAGATAAAAATGCAACAGTGTGACGAAGAGACAGAGGTTGAAGAGAGTCAGTAACAGGAGGAGAGTTAATGAGACGAAAAGCCTTTGACTCCACCCTATTGAGAAGAGCTGTATGTGGGGAGCCTCCCCACACGTGAGAGTTGTACTCTACACAGGGGCGGATAAAACCCTTGTATAGAGTCAACAATTGTGCAGAGGTAAAGAAGGAACGGAGTCGGCTTCGCACACCTAATCTCTTGGAAGCAGATTTTACGAGATGTAATATGATTGAATGACTGGTTAGTAAGATTGTTGAATGTGTGCTTTGAGAAAGGTATGGTGCCAATTGACTGGGCAAGTGCTTGTGTGGTCCCGTTGTATAAAGGCAAGGGTGATAAGTATGAATGTACTAGCTTTAGGGGTATAAGTCTGTTGAGTGTTGTAGGTAAGGTGTATGGTAGAGTGTTAATTATGAGAGTTTGAGAGGGTAAAGAGGGAGTGATTGGTGATGAGCATTGTGGCTGTAGGAGAGGGAGGGGATGCGTTGATCAGGTGTTTGCTGTGAGACAAGTGTGTGAAAAGTATTTAGCAAAAGGCAAGGATATGTTTTGGGCATTTATGGATTTAGAGAAAGAGTATGATAGAATTGATAGGGAGGCTTTGTGGATTGTTTTAAGATTGTATGGACTGGATGGTAGGTTACTAAAAGGGGTGAAAAGTTTTTATGTAAATAGTAGAGCGTGTGTAAGAGTGGGAAATGCTGTGAGTGATTGGTTTCCCGTGAGAGTGGGGCTGTGACAGGGATGTGTGATGTCGCCTTGGTTGTTTAATATTTACATGGATGGTGTTGTAAGGGAGGTGAATGCAAGAGTTTTAGGTGGAGGTCTGAGTCTGGTGAATGTTGATGGTGGAGAGTGGAATCTGAAGCAGCTGCTGTTTGCAGATGATACTGCACTGGTGACTGATTCAGAGGAAAGATTGAGACAGTTGGTAGAGGAGTTTGGAAGGGTGTGTGAAAGAAGGAAATTGAAAGTAAATGAGAATAAGAGTAAAGTGATGAAGTGTACGAGGTTGATAGATGGTAGGGGGATGAATATAGTTTTGAATGGTGAGTTGCCTGAGGAGGTAGATTGTTTTAAATATCTAGGGTCACATGTTGCTGTGGATGGAAGAATAGATGCAGAAGTGAAGTTTAGAATAAATGAAGTAGGAAAGGTGCTGGGAGGAATGAAAAAAGTGTTTAAATGTCGTTCGCTTAGAATGGATGTAAAGAGAAGGCTGTATGAGGGTGTTGTGATACCGACTGCATTATATGGGTCTGAAACATGGAATATGGGTGTAGCAGAGAGGAAAAGTTTGAATGTAATGGAGATGAGGTGTCTGAGGAGTATGTGTGGAGTGACGCGTATGGATCAGGTTCGAAATGATGAAGTGCGAAGGAGAACTGGAGTTGTTTGGGAGATGGCTGGTAGAGTTGAGCAGAGGGTGTTGCGATGGTTTCGGCACATGGAGAGAATGGATAATGAGCGATTGGTGAAAAAGATAACTAGATCTGATGTGAGAGGTGTAAGGCTGAGAGGAAGACCACGAATAGGATGGATGGACAGTGTGAAGAGAGCGTTGGATGCGAGAGGGATGTCTGTTGAGCAAGGAAGAGTGGCTGTGCGTGACAGAAATAAATGGAGAGAAATTGTGAATGAATAAGTGATGACGCAGCCCTGAGGGGATATTCTCCCGCATTTGGTCTGATCAGCTAGTCAGGTCAGGTGCGGGTAAGGGGATGGGTCTGTTATGATGTGGCAGGGGTAAACCAGTTCTGCTGTCGGGCCCTGCTGCGGATGTCACTGATTGCATTGCGCAGTTGACCCTTGTGCGGTGTGGTGTGGTGAGGATCTGTCCGTTCTCCCCTTTGGGGTTAAAATGCGAATGAATGTGTTTGAATGGATGAGTAAATGGGGAGTGTGTCGTCCTGTCTCGGCTACCTCCCTTTCCTTGGGGGAAGCAGCCTAGGTATATAGATAGATAGATAGAATATGATCTCTCCAAGATAAGTCTTGAGTAAATGAAACCCCAAGCATATTCAAGGAGGATGCAGGATAAAGCTGAATATTATTAAACATTAGTGGGTATACTTGTGGAAGATTTTATTGGGTTGATAGGTGTAAAATCTGAGTCTTTGATGCATTAAAAACAACCAGATCATTTTTACCCCAGTCAGAGATACAAGCCAAGTCAGACATTAGGTGTGCCATAGTCTCATCCCTTGTTTGTTGAAGTAGGTGCTGAGATGGGCGTTGTGGGAACCGAATAGAAAGGTGAAGGGTGGAGTAATCAGCGTATGAGTGGATAGGGTTAGATGTACAGCTTAGAAGGTCATTGATGAATAAAACGAATAGAGTTGGTGATGGACAGAGCCCTGAGGAACACCACTGTTGACAGATCTAGGAGAAGAACGATGGCTGTCTACAACAGCGGCTATAGAACGACCAGAAAGGAAGCTAGAGATGAAGCCACAGACAGAAGGATAGAAACCGTAAGAGGGCAGTTTGGAAATTAAAGATTTATCCCAGACTCGATCGAAAGCCTTAGAGATGTCAAGTGCAAGGGCAGAGCTTTCGCCAAAGTCCCGAAAGGAGGATGACCAGGAGTCTGAAAGGTATAGGTGAGAAGACCGCCAGTGGAGCGTCCCTGACGGAACCCATACTGACGATCAGAAAGAAGGTTGTGACAGGAAAGATGCTTTAAAATTTTTGTATTAAGAAATTACTCGAAAACTTTTGAGGTACAGGATGTTAAAGCAATTGGACGATAGTCAGAGGGTTGGGAATGGTCACCCTTCTTTGGGACTGGCTGAATGAGAGCAAACTTCCAAGTAGAAGGAAAGGTACAAGTTGATAGACATAGGCGAAAGAGCTTGCCCAGGCAGGGTGTACGCACAGAAGCACAGTTCTTGAGAACAACCAGAGGAACTCCATCAGGCCCATATGCCTTATTAGTATTGAGGCCAGCAATGGCAGGAAATACATCAGCTGAAGAAATTTTAATGTCAGCCATGAGGAAGTCAGAGGGAGGAAGTGATGGAGGAACAGCACCGGAATCGTCAAAGGTGGAACTGGAGGAGAAAGTCTGTGCGAAGAGATCTGCTTTATCAGTAGAAGAAATAGCTAGAGAGCCATCAGAGTAGAAAAGAGGGAAGGATGATGAGGTAAAGTTGTTATAAAGGTTTTTGGCAAGGTGCCAGAAGGAGCGTGAAGAATTCGAGTTGAAGAGTTGAGAGCATTTAGTACGGATGACATTAATTTTAGCAGAGCGAAGAACAGACTTAGCACGATTCCGGGCAGAAATGTATAAAAGATGTGATTCAGGGTTGGGTTGGCTCCTTTTATATGCCCTCTCCTTGTTGCGCCGTACCGGACAGGACAGGTTAAGGTGATAAGGTTGTGATCGGAGGAGCCCAATGGAGAGAAAAGATTAACAGTGTAAGCAGAAGGATTAGTAGTAAGGAAGAGGTCAAGTATGTTGAAGCTCTCTCCAAGGCGGTCAGGGATATAGCTAGGGTGCTGTACAAGCTGCTCCAGGTCATTAAGGATAGAAAAGGTGTAGGCTAGCTCACCAGGTGGATCAGTGAAAAGAGAGGAGAGCCAAAGGTGGTGGTGAATATTGAAATCTCCTAGAATGGAGATTTCAGAGAAAGGAGAAATGGATAGAATGTGTTCCATCGTAGAAGTAAGATAGTCAAAGAATTTTTGATAGTCAGTAGAATTAGGAGATAAGTAAACAGAACAGATATATTAGTCAGAGCATAACAGGAAAGCCGAAGCCAGAGTGTAGAGAATTCAGAAGAATCAAGTTTAGGAACACGAGAACAAGATAGGTCTTTGCATACATATATGCAACATCCACCTTGTCTTTGAAATGAGTATAAAGTAGGAGGATACAGAAAAGGGTTTGTTGTCAGTTGCCTCAGACAGCTGAGTCTCATTTAGAAAAAGAAGGTGAGGTTTAGAGAAGGAGATGGTGCTCAACAGAGTGAAAGTTAGAGGAAAGGCTGCAAATGTTGCAGAGGTGAGGAAGAGAGTCAGACAGTGCTTCCAGGCAGCTCGAGCCATCACCTGGAGTGGGGTGGAAGGTGGGGACATTTATGGTCCCCCCCCTGGGGACTCCGAGGCCACGTGTAGGGGCCCGACTCCCTGACGGGAATGCAGACAATGCACAGCTATGGGTCGTCGTTTGCCTGTCGGCGCAGCAGTGGGCCATCGCCGAAGTCCCATATGGAGGGCAACGTGTAGACGAGGAGTGGGTGTGGGTCATCTCCTGTCTACGGGCATGGCTATGGGCCGTCACCTGTGTCGTGCCTTCCGAGGCAACTGCAGAAGGAAAGGGGCATACCTGTCTCTCCCCGGCGAGGCTATGGGACATCACTGGTTCTGCAAGGGGCGTAGGCAGCACCTGACAGAGCGGCTATGGGCCATCTCCTTAATGGCAGACCGGCTACAGGCCATAGCCTTTTTTTGTGTACGGCTCTTGACCATCACTGGGGCCTGGCTATAGGCCATGGCCCTTTGGTTGGAGTGGCTATGGGCCGTCTCCTTATTAGTAGAGTGGCTATGGGCTGTCTCTTGGTTTGCACGGCTTTGGGCCGTCGCTGGGGTGCTGCCTGGAGCTGTTGGGACAGCTCCACCCCAATCCTGGTGAGAGCTAGCTCGCCCAAGAGGTAGTGCGCTCAGACTGGGGTGGTCTCGTCGAGCGCCTTCCATGGAATAGGGGCATGCACCCCGGGTTAACTTATGTCTGTATAGACTGGACATGCCACATGCTCTGTCTACCCCTCTGTAGTCTCCTCCTGGGGGTGGCAACCTGGGTTGCCACGGCTGGTATTTCGCCACCATCATCGAAGGAAGAGTCACGTCCCCGTGGCTGGAGGTAGTAGATCTTCGTGATGCTGGTGATATGGGCAGGCATCAGGTGTTGCAGGAGGGTGTTCCATTTCTTTGTGGGCGGATTCTTGTCGAGGTGTGGGTTGTAGGTGAGGAAGAAGATGGAGGGTTTGGGAGCTGTGTGGAGGAGCTGGAAGAGTCCGACAACACCTGGGGCTGCAGGGACAGGACACCGGGCCTTGGGGACGTCATGCCCGCTCTGGTCTCTGGTGGGGTCCCTGGAAGGGAGCAGAAACAGCCCTCTCGTGTAGAGGGGTGGGGAGAGGGGCACCTTACTCTGCCACCGGAGTGGTGGACAGGGCAAGAGGTACCTTCCTCTACAGGAGCCTGGGGACGGGCGGAGGGAGAGCGGCCAAGGGCTGACTCTCCTACTTGGCGGGGCAGGGAGGCCCCGCCGGAGCTTCGGTCTGGACTAGATAGGGGAGGTCCAGGGGACTTTCCCTCCGTCAGGCAGCCCGGTCGGGCACTGCCTGGGCTCCTACGGGGTACAGGATGGCAAGAGGAGTCGGGGGAGGCTCCTCTGGGCACTACAGACCCTGGCGGCGAGGAGAAGGTGCCCGATGGATATGTCCGGCTATTGCCACAGCTCCGACGGAGGCTGTACTCCAACTGTGGTCCTGGCGGCAGGGAGAAGGTGCCCGATGAATACGCCCAGCTATTGCCACAGCTCCGACAGAGGCTGCACTCCAGCCGTAGGGTCTGGGATTCCTATCCCAGAGACAGCACCGGGGGACGGTGATGCATTTTCCCACATGGTACCTCTAGCAGAGAGTACCCCAGGGCCTGCATTCCTCCTTGGGGCTGCCGGCGAAGATTGTCTGGTGGACGTGCCAACATGCCTGCTCCCGAAGGTGGTTGGCGAACCAACGGTCCTTCCACCCACAGTATACCCGACAGGTGATACTGTGCTGCAGCTCCTTTGGGGGAATAGCAACCCTTGAGGCTCCTCCTGAGTCCTCTGTTAAAAAGGAGGCTGATCCAGGGGACTCGGTGTCCAAGGGTTTGCTTGGGATCTTGCCACTGTACAGTAAGTCCCACCCCGATTATAGCGAGTGTTCCCTCCGTTGAAGTGTGGTGTACTTTTACTGTACACTGCCTGGCGGCCTGGCTGCGGGGAAGAGGGGCGTAGGGTCTTGGGGGCGATACGCTGTTGATGCCCGGAAGGCTCAGCAGGTGAAAAGAGCCTCCCCGTCATCTCCTTGTTGGGTGGGGGTCATCTCACTGTACCCTCCTCCTAGCGAGGTGGTGTCTGGCTCGCCCTGCTGAGCCAGTATTTCAAGAAGAAAAACACCAATGTTACCAGGAAGACCAAGGAAACGAAGACAACGCAAAATATGATACCACCATGTAGTATTGTAAGCCTTTTCTAGATAAAAAAAATATAGCGATGACAGACTGGCGAAGGGAAAAGGCAGGACGGATAAAACGTTCCAGATGAAGGAGAGGATCTAAAGTGCTGCGAGCTTTGCGATATCCAAACTGTAGGGAGGAAAGAAGACAATGGGATTCAAGGTGCCACATAAGGCAATGACTGATCATATGTTCAAGCAGTTTACACAAACAACTGGTCAGGGCAATGGGACGGTAGTCTTGTGGAAGATGGCCTGTTTTACCAAGCTTAAGAAATGGTAGGATGACCACCAAACGCCAATCAGGAGGAAAGAAACCCTCAGACCAAATCCTGTTGTTAGGGCCAAAAGAAAAGACATGGCAGAGATGTTTCAGCATACTATAATGAATACCATCGAGACCCTCACTGAAATCTTTACACAACTGAAGTGTGGACGAAAACTCATGGAAAATGAAAGGAGCATTAATAGCTCCCTTGTCAGACAAAGTAAAGGAAATTGGGACAGATTCAGAAAGAGATTTAAGACTGAAAATCTGGAGGAATGTGGGACCCTGTGCTTACAAGACTAAAATAACTACCTAAAGCTTCAGCAACCACAGAAGCATCAGCTACAAAACAAGCATCTAAAGAAAGAACAGGATATGCTTACCAGAGATTCCACGGATATGAAACCAAAGTGCTGCAGCGGGAGTGTCAACGAAATGCTAGAAACAAAAGATATCCAACTATGATGTTTGGCTCAACGGATAGTGCGGCCGAAGGCAGCAGAGGCATGTTGAAATAGTAAGAGACTACGGGTACAGTCTGGTGTAGATCGTTGACGATGAAAGCTTTTCCAGGCAGCACGTTTAACTTGGACGGCACGCTTGCATTCAGGAGTCCATCACGGCATAATTTTGGCTGTAGGAGGTCTGGTATTTCTAGGGATAGCAGTGAGGGGAGCTCATAAAACCAAGACCATGAGGAAAGAAAGCAACTCTTTGGGAGAAGACAAGGAGGAAGAAGGTAAAGAGGGGACCGTAAGAGGAAAACTAAGCTCCAGTCAGCAGCACGAAACTGCCAACAGGGAGAACGAGGATCCAGACAGAAAGAAGTAAGAGAAAGCTTAATGGGAAAGTGATCACTGAAAATAGAGTTATCAAGAACAAACCAATGGAATTCAAGGGAAACAGAAAAACACAGAGACAGATCAATGCAAGAAAATGAATGGGTACGAAGCTCAAAGTGAGTAGGAGAGCCACTATTGAGCAGAAAGAGATCGGAAGTAGAAAGAAGCTGTTCAAAAAGGCGGCCTCTGAGGGTGACCACGGAGTCCCCCCAAAGCGTATGATGGCAATTGAAGTCTCCAAGGAGGAGAATCGAAGAAGAAAAGGAATGAAGTAAGGAGGAAAAGGCCGAAAAATCGAAGGGGAAAATAAGGAGAGAAATGGAGAGATCAGACAGTGACCCAAAATGGGAGAGCAGACACTGACCCAGCTACGAAGAAAGATGGGCGGAAGCATGAAGGATAGAGGAAAATACATTAAGGGGTTCAAAAGGAACAGTGTTGCAGATGAGAAGGGCAACAGAGGAAGGAAGAGGAGAACAGAGAAAAGTAAAACCTGGTATAGGAACAGGGGGAGCATGAAGAAAAGTTTCCTGGAGAGATATGATCAGAGGGTCATGAACGGATATGAGGTATCGTAAGGAAGGACGATGGGGCACAAAACTGCATGTGTTCCATTGTAGAAGGGCCATGAGAAGAAATAAGAATTACGGCCGGGAAGAAGGTGGTGGGTGCACATGACGGTCAGGGTAAAAATATCCAGGAGGCATAGGGAGACAGAGGACCAAAGGAATAGGAGAAGAGTATGAAGAAACATAAGTCACAGCGGGGGAGGTACCCGTGGGGAAGGAGGAACGGGACAAGGGGGGAGGGAGGAAGGTGGTGGATGTAGTGTACGTCCACAGAAACAAGGGAGGACACGGAGGAAGTACGGCGAATGTAGGCAACAATATCAAGAATTGTCTCTGTGTCTGAGTGAGAAGAGATAGGATGGGTGATGACTGTCGAGATGACTTTCGATTACTGAGAGGTGGACAAAGGAGGGGACGTGGTAGGGGGTGGGGAAGTTGAGCATGAGAGACGTTTGGAAGGTTGGACAGGAGTAGCTGAGGGGGAAGAGACCAGGGATGTGAGACGAGGAGGCAGTGCAGACAACTGGACGTTTGCCAACAGGATGAGAAGGGGACGAAGGAGAGGACTGAGAGCTTGCACCGGTAGAAGGAGGCGGGAATGAGGGGGTGAGGGATGTGGGACAAAGGAGGGAAGGAGAAGAATCAGGCAGAGAAACAAGAGCAGAGAAAGAATTAGAGACAGGGACAGAGGCTGAGACACAAGTGTTCTGGTGTCAACATCTTTTTCCATAAGAAGTTGTAGTATCACACATTTTACATAATAATTTTTAAAGCTGTTTAGTCATAATTAACAGTGTGTAATGAAGTGTGAATGATGAACAACCAAATATCATTTCGCTGTTAGCTGTGGTATAGAGAAGAAGGTGGATGGCAGACCACAAGTGCCACCCTGTTTCAATTATAAAATGAAGGTTAGGAGAAGTGAAAAGATATCTGAATAGTGCGTAAGTGTAAAGTCCTGGGGAACCATTTATTATGTTGGTATATGTGAATGTACTTAATACCATTTTATAGAGGTGTATAATGTGCTAGTAGAGTTGTCATTTATCTCTACTTTTTGCATAAGCCCAGAGTATATGTAAATGCTCGGCACCTCACTTTTAGCTGACCTCAGCACCGCGCCCTAGTCGGCTCGGTGAGTGTACAGCGTCAGAAGCCGTTTTACAGTTTTAAAGGGAGGTGGTATCGCTCTTACATATCTCTCGGGTCGCAGTTATATTATTCTGTACCCAATAAAGAGAGATTTAATCTGCTCATTTCTGTCACCTTACGCTACCACTTAATAACAGACCAGCTCCACCTTCTCGTGGCAGAGGACCTTTGGTGGGAAGTGTCGGGCAGTGACGGCGAGTAGCTGACGTGTACTACAGAGAGTGTCGTCGATCCAACACGGTGGTCTAGTTATACTAAACACAGAACACTTAATATGTAGTCAACTGCTACTCCATAACGGCTACATTAAATTGGTGGCCAGCAGTGCGACGATACATTTTATTGGTGCTAGCGGTGGCACGATATTTAGTGCTAGCCGTGTACCGATACATTAAATTGGTGTTCAGTGCTGGGATACGATACGTGCTAAAGGGATTTATGCTGTGAACCAGTAACCCTTGCAATCGCTCGTTCCTGAAGGTGAAACAGAAAATCTTACTCTACTGTTGTAAGGGGACTAATTACCAGTGAGTTAAGTGGAGCAGATAACCTGGAGTGGTGCATATTAATTCCTCCCATTATTCTGCCAGTGCGAGATTCCTATCTTAAGCACAAACTGGCAGTTATCTCGCCCTGTGGTGTGCGAGATATCTCCATCTTCAAACGCAAACTGGCAAGAATCTCGCTCTCGTGTGCGAGAGGCGAGATAAGGAGAGTTCAAGCCAGTGCGGTGAGGAGTGGGTCAACTAGCGACTTCTAGCAACTCCAGAGGCGCGGACGGCCGAAGCGAGCCGAGAGGGGGAGCCGAGAGCGGCCGAGAGGTGCCACGATTGTGTGTGGTGCGACTGTGGCATCTGCCTGGCGTGGTGCAGGGCGAACCAGTCGCTTGCTAACTCCCACAGCGAGCGGGCTGCCGTGTATGGTTGGAGGAGTCTGGTGGAGTGTGGAACGTGGAATGTGGAACATCATCCTGGACTTTCATATCTAGGTAGTGTCCATGCATTAGTAATCCACACACACACACATACACTTGAATCAACACACGTTAGTTAGTTAATGTGTGGAAATAAAGGTTTCCCAGAATTCCCTTGAAATAAATATACTTTCTGTGTATTTTATATGTGTCCCGTTCTGTCACTTACCATAACTATCCTTTTTTTTATGTCAGTTTATCTTCCTGTAACTGAGAGGGGAATATTACTGACAAGGTTGGATGGATACAGTGAAAAAAGTGGGGACGTAGAATTAGGGAAATAGAGATTAACCCCACTAGACTCAGAATTTTATGAGTGGGTTGATACATCAAATAAAAGTCAGCCATATTAAATGAGTGAAGGACATATTGAGGATCAAGGTGATGAGGATATTTCTGAAGGACAGGATGAGGATTTGAACGTTTTGCATTTGCGTTCTGGTCATACTTATTCAACGGTCCCAGAACAGTCAGTTAGATCCAAAATGGCCACTAGTCTTGCTAGAGGGTAATCCTAGTGAGGAGACTGTGGAAGCTGAGGCTGTAACAGTACCTTTGGTCACTCAAGATATGCAAAATCCAGTCATTAGTGATAGTACTACAACCACTCACATACCTGTTTATACTTCAGATGTTTTTAGTACACCACAAGGTTTTGGACAGAATTTATTTTCTGTTCCTTCTTCAAAGGCATGGGGTATAAACACAGATGGTATTGGCATGCGAACCCAGAATCCTAATCAATGGGGCATGAATACTAATATTGGCATGCAAACCCAGAATCCTAATCAATGGGGCATGAATACTAATATTGGCATGCAAACCCAAAATCCTAATCAATGGGGCATGAATACTAATATTGACATGCAAACCCAGAATCCTAATCAATGGGGCATGAATACTAATATTGGCATGCAAACCCAGGGCCCTTATCCAAATACCTGGGGCATGACTAACAATATGGGCGTGCAAAGTCAGACTAACCCTCCTCCTTTGTGGCAGATACCTGTACCTAATCTGGCTACTGATATAGTACAGCAGCATCCTAACTGTACTGAAAGTCAGGCTTTGGCGAAGGCAGGCATATGCTATGCAGAAGCTAGCAAAGCCTTGCAAACTTCAGGCTGGAGAGACACAGCTACTAGTTCTCCACAGCAAAGGACCAAGGCTGTTAAGCCAGAGGTGAAAGATGGTGTGTCATACATGGGCACTGTCCTCATGAAACGGACTGTTGCCCCTTTGTCATTGAAAAGAGGAAGAAACTAGGGAACCCAGCTAGTTCGGGGGAAGCTCGGGGCCGCGCGCAAACGTAATTAAAATAGTACAATCCACCGATGCGTGTGTGGCAGCTATTACTAAGGTGGACTTATTATCTATTCCTTGGATCATAGGGAAAGGCCAACTGTCCCTGATCGTAGATACAGGGTCATGTACAAACATTATTTCTAGTAAAGCGCTGGAAAGACTTAAAAGTTAAATGCCTCTAACAAACTGGATATTATCACCACCTGATGTAATGCTGACAGGTGTGACAGGGAGTAGAATGAAGATTGTAAGCCAGGTGCCGTTGACATTGAGGGCAGATAAACGATCTCCTGTGTTACGTGCTACGTTTTATGTGGTTGAGGATTTTCCTCTGCCAGCTGATGGGCTGTTAGGCTTTGAAACCATGGAGGAGTATGATATAGTAATACACCCTCAAAGACATTCCATTTCCTTTAATGGGAAAGAGTTTGTAGGCCTTAATCCCTCAGCAACACGAACTGGAACTGGCATCCAATCAGGAGCCGTCCAACCAGTTGTGACCCCGAGAAGTGAAGCGTCAAGGGAGTCCCCGGATGCACACGAAGCGGAGGGTATGGACTGGAAGAAAGTCAGGGCTATAGTGAGTGGTAATCACCATTTACCCAGTCGAACTGTCTGTAAAATTCCTGTCCGAGTACCTGACGTGTCGGTGGGAACTGATGTAGCATGCTTAACTGAGACTGTGAAACATAAGGCATTGTCGCTTGAATCGACTCTGACTGTTGGCCAAGACCAGAAGACGCCCCTCTTCATCGCAAATATGAGTGGTGGCGCAGTTAAGCTCAGAGATGGTTGTTATATAGGCGACTTGATGTGCTATGGTGCCCCCATAAAGGAAGTCGACGACGTGCCGGTGATCTCTCCTGTAGTTACATCTCAATCAACGACTCAGTCGGAACCCGTACGTCTGGCTAAGGAAAAACAGCTGGAGCAATATGTGAAGGTCACGGATAATGTAGACCATAAAACACGACTCCTAGCCCTTCTTAGAGAATTTTCCGACATAGTAGCACTTCCAGGAGAAGCGCTGGGTAGGACGGATAGGGTGAAGCATCATATTGGTTTGTGCCCTGGTACAAATCCAGTTTATGTGCCCGCATACCGTCTACCGCACAGCCAAAGGGAAGCAGTGGATGAGGAAGTTGAAAGGATGCTTCGTGATGACGTTATCCAGCCTTCCTCCTCGCCTTGGAATGCACCACTCTTTCTAGTGCCTAAGAAGGACGGTGGTGTGAGACCTGTTGTGGATTTTCGGCAAGTGAACAAGGTAACAGTACCGGATCGTTACCCGATTCCGCATCTGCGAGACTTACTTCAATCATTAGGTAAGGGAAATACTGTGTTTACTTGTCTGGATCTAGCGTCAGGGTATTGGCAGGTGGAGCTGACCGAAGAGTCGCGTCCCATTACTGCTTTTAGCACTCACCGTGGGCACTTTGAATTTCTCCGGATGCCTTTTGGACTGAGTAATGCTCCTTTAACATTTCAGCGGATGATAAACCAATTGTTTGGCGAGATGTTAGGGCAAGACGTCTTAACGTATCTAGATGACCTAATCATCGTGAGTAACAATGTTAACAGTCATTTTAACAAGTTAAAACGAGTGATGGAAACCTTGAGATCCGCAGGTCTGAAAATTAAGCTGTCTAAGTGTGATTTCTGAAATCCAGTATTAGATTTTTAGGACACCTAGTTGATGGTAATGGCATCAAGACTGCCGGACAAGGTAAGGCCAATGTTAAATTTTCCTACACCACAGAACAAGGATCAGATAAGATCGTTCCTAGGCCTCACTGGCTTTTATAGGAGTTTGGTCCACAGGTATGCCATCATAGCATCACCTTTAACGACGCTACTTAAGAAGGACGCTGCATGGAAATGGGGACCCTCGGAAGAGAAAAGCTTCAACGAGCTCAAACAAACCATGTCAGAAACACCGATATTAGCGTTTCCTAATTATACTCAACCTTTCTATCTGTGCACGGACGCCTCAGGTCTGGGTCTGGGAGCGGTGTTACAGCAGAAGGATGAACAAGGAAAGACACATACCATAGCGTATGCTAGTAGGGCACTAAGACCCCCAGAGAAGAACTATTCGACGACACATTTGGAGACGTTAGCAGTCGTGTGGGCGTTAGGACATTTCCGGGATATTATCTTTGGCTACCGGATAATTGTTTTAACTGACCATGCACCCATACGCAACTTGTTTAAAGGAAAAAACTTACACGGTAAGGTTGCGCGTTGGTTTGGCAAGGTAATGGAGTTTGATCCAGAGGTCAGATATTTACCAGGCCGTCAAAATGTTGTAGCCGACGCGTTGAGTAGAAACATTGCTGCTACCATAGCCGAGGATGTTGCTCTTGCTGAGTATTCCTCAGACACGGTAAAAGCGGAACAACGTAATGATGCAATGTGGTCTCAAGTCATCTGCCTTGGAGTCTGGCGACGAGACTTGTCTACCTGAACTCCCAGTACCAATGACTCACTTCCATCTTCAACAGGGTCTTTTGTATAAGCAACCCCCAGGGAAGGACACTGCATATCAGTTGGTTGTTCCTGCTACCTTACAGCAAGCCGTGCTACAGTTAGTTCATGACGTACCTCAAACGGGTCATCCCGGTCGCGATAGATGCATACGTGAGGCGAGAAAGAAATACTATTGGCCGACCATGAGGAAGGACATAGAAGCCCACGTCAGTCAATGTGTCAAATGCGCGGAAATACGAGGAACGACGGGACTTCCGACTCCCATCTTAGAGTATCCTCTACCGGAAAAACCCTGGGATACAGTCTCCATTGATCTCTTAGCGTTGCCGAAAAGTCGTCAAGGTTCAAGTTATGTACTGGTGGCAGTGGACCATTTCTCACGATTCACTGTTTTAGCACCTTTACAGACGAAAACTTCAGAGGAGGTGGCGCACGCTTTTGTGACTTCAGTGATTTGTTCATACTCTACACCCAAGGTATTGCTCAGCGAAAATGGCAGTGAATTTCGTAACCAGGTGTTACAAGAAATCTGTCGTATGTATGGAGTAAAGCAAGTTTTTGTAACGCCTTACAGTCCTAAGAGCAATGGCCTGGTGGAGAGAACAAACAGGAAGATACTGGAGGTCTTGAGACCAGTAATAACCTCAAATCAGGAGGATAACTGGGAAGACTGGTTACCACATGTAGCGGCGACCATCAACTCCTCAGAAAATGCATCAACTGGGAAGTCTCATCCTTTATGGAGAAGAGAAAGTGTTACCCTACGATTTGTTGGCTGGACCTCCTACTCCAGTATACAATGAAGAAGACTACGCAAAGGTACAGTTGTTGAAATTCCAACATATACACAGTGAAGTACGGAAAAGATTAAAAGCCTCAAGAGCGGAGATGATGGCGAAACAACACAAAGGTAGTCAAGAAAAGACGTTACAGGCAGGCCAGAAGGTCATGATCCACAACCCTGAGAGAATTTCCAAGCTCAGACCTAAGTTCCACGGACCATATACCGTTGTGGAACGAGTACGTGGAAATACTTATAGAATAAAGGATGAAGCTAATGGAACTCAGGAGGTAGTACATGCTGATAGGATCAAACTAGTAAGTCAAGAGCTAGGCCTATCGTCTGATGTGTTGTCCCCTCTGTCTTCGTCGCAGTCTATGTTGTCGTCCATACCTGTCCCTAACCAAGAGTACCGCAGCAAGCTACGATTCCACAACAAGAGTGATTAAGGGAGTATCTTCACTTGCAGAAAAAAAATGTGGCTGTGGCTCATACTCCTCGTCCGTTGCTGGGGGTGGACCTATGGAACGACATCGGACATGGACACGACTGCGTTAATGCCAGGAGCACTGAAGAGCCCACTTGGAGAAGTCGTAGTAGTGGAAGATGCAGTATGCGTCTACTATCCAATGGAAGGCTATCTCCAAACGCCAGATATTGTCAAGGAGGTCTCCAAGGGCTTGTCGAATCTCAGACAGCAACTATTGGAAGTGGGAAAGATGTTTAATCGAAACCCACGATTGACGAACTCTGACACTGAAGCTTTGGAACGAACCTTGCATGGAATTGTTGAGCTTCAGACTAGGCATATAGACAGGCTCACCGACAGGCTCACTAACTTGCATGTAGCTTTACCTAACGTACACTCTGATCTTTCCAAGCATGTCCATGCACGTACTAAGAGAGGACTTGTGGATTTTCTAGGAATCCTGTCTCAACAACTCTTTGGCACGGCATTAGATAAGGATGTAGTGCAATTGGGTAGACAGATGCATGACTTGACACTGGCCGCTAAAGCCAATAATAGATTAATCATGCATGTGTATAAACAGTTAGATGAGTTCACTAACAAAGCTAACGAGATAATTAGGACTACCAACCATCTAGTAGAGCTTGTGAACAACATCCAAATTAACCTACCAACCCTAGCTAATTTGGTGTTATTCGCTGAGTACTTACATGCTCTCGACGAGTCAACCACTGCTTTGGAGAAGCATGCAGCCAATATGGTGGACGGCTTAATCGATGCAAGTGAACAGGGTTAATGCTTTATTGCTGCCTACTAATATATTACCAAATGCACTTGATATAGCTATGTGGAAGCATGGACTTATGCCACTCTTTGATCTGAGTCAACTGGAATATTATTACCCATTGTTAGAGGCCCAGTTGACCCATGAAGGCATCCTGATATTGGTACCTATGAGGAATGCTGTAACATACCAGGCATGGCGGTTCATTTCCTTCCCTTTTGCTACTGCTAATAATACACTTGTTATTATTGAAGAGGGTCCAGAGGTGCTGGTTGTCTCAGATGACAAGAAATATGTAGCAGAAACGACTGTGGATGAATTTGAGAAGTGTAAGGCCTCATTTCTTGATCTCCATGTATGTCCTGCTTTCCATTTTGTCTTCGTACCATTAAAGGTAGAGGAGTGTAAGAGGGCCTTGTTGGACACAAATACTTCCTCTGCTCTGCAACGTTGCACCTTCCAACCCATTCAGTTGAAGTCAGTTTTCCATGCTCATATTCACGCGAAACAGTACTTTTACTTTCCTGAGACAGAGGATGTAACTGTGATTTGTGCCTCACAGAATCAATTCCTTACAGTAAAGGGGTACTATGTTGCACCAGATTTTTGTGAGTTACACAGTAAAGAGATAGCAGTTCTGCCTAGCAAGCATCATCTAGCTTTGACAGTGAACTTCTCATCCCAGTTACGACCCTTTTTACCTTCATTCAATGTTACTTCCTTGAATGTGAACAGGCTGTCTCATGTATTAAAGGAGCTTACCTTCCTCTCCCACCTGAACAGGACTGATTTAGAGCCTTATGTACTGTCCTATCTTCCTTCATACCTTTCTCCTTCCTATTTTGGTCCTGGCGTTGGTCTTCTACTTATTGTGGTCTTGTCCTGTTTGTGGTTTAGGCTACTATTTAAGGCGCCAATTAAGGAACCCACTGATACCACGTGTCCGTACTCGAGGATTGCAAGTGGATGTTCCTGAATAGTTAGCTACCCTACACTCTGGTTAGGCTACACGGTAGTTAGGACAACAATGTCGACGAGGACGTCAATGGTGTGGCCGAGCGATGTTCTGGTGTCAACATCTTTTTCCATAAGAAGTTGTAGTATCACACATTTTACATAGTAATTTTTAAAGCTGTTTAGTCATAATTAACAGTGTGTAATGAAGTGTGAATGATGAACAACCAAATATCATTTCGCTGTTAGCTGTGGTATAGAGAAGAAGGTGGATAGCAGACCACAAGTGCCACCCTGTTTCAATTATAAAATGAAGGTTAGGAGAAGTGAAAAGATATCTGAATAGTGCGTAAGTGTAAAGTCCTGGGGAACCATTTATTATGTTGGTATATGTGAATGTACTTAATACCATTTTATAGAGGTGTATAATGTGCTAGTAGAGTTGTCATTTATCTCTACTTTTTGCATAAGCCCAGAGTATATGTAAATGCTCGGCACCTCACTTTTTAGCTGACCTCAGCACCGCGCCCTAGTCGGCTCGGTGAGTGTACAGCGTCAGAAGCCGTTTTACAGTTTTAAAGGGAGGTGGTATCGCTCTTACATATCTCTCGGGTCGCAGTTATATTATTCTGTACCCAATAAAGAGAGATTTAATCTGCTCATTTCTGTCACCTTATGCTACCACTTAATAACAGACCAGCTCCACCTTCTCGTGGCAGAGGACCTTTGGTGGGAAGTGTCGGGCAGTGACGGCGAGTAGCTGACGTGTACTACAGAGAGTGTCGTCGATCCAACACGGTGGTCTAGTTATACTAAACAGCAGAACACTTAATATGTAGTCAACTGCTACTCCATAACGGCTACATTAAATTGGTGGCCAGCAGTGCGACGATACATTTTATTGGTGCTAGCGGTGGCACAATATTTAGTGCTAGCCGTGTACCGATACACAAGAGAGGGCAGAGGATGGAGGATGGGAAGGCCCGAAGGAGGGGAAAGATGAAGGGACAGAAGAGTCTTGGACGGAAAAGGAGGTGGAGAGAGGAAGGAAGAAGATGAAGTGGAGGGGACAGCAGGAGAGGGAGAGGGCAGGACTCCAGAGGGTCGAGAGACAATAAACACCTGAGAGACGAGGCGAGAGATTCGTAGACACTGAATAAGAGTTGGAGATGGAAAACCACGGAGACAAACCTCGCAACAGGCTTAACGTAAGGAAAGCCCCGGCTGTGCTTGCAGTTTAGCAACGTAGGATTCAAAACGGAAGGCTGGGCATCCCCAATACAAAGCTGAGTGTGGTTCATGGCAATTATGGTAACACTGTGTAGTCGTGGAACTAGCATCCCTGGCATGACCAGCCTGACCACACAGGGGACAGGTCAGAGAAGACTTGCAAACCATTGCAGGGTGCCCAAATGCCAACACGACTGACACTGGTGCGGAGAAGTAAAATGTTATTGCATAGCAAGACGGACACCCCCAATAACAAGAGTGGGAAATGTGCGACTATCAAAGAGTACACGGGCTATGTTCGCCGACAGTTTATGATGGGCAGTCACAGGGAGTGTGAACCATGAAACAGAGATGATAGAATGCTGTTGGAGCTCCAGGATGGTTTGAATATCAGTGTTACATTCAGAAAATGAACGGTCGCCAAACATAATTTTGGTAGGGACCAAGACTGAACCGTAGCTGGAATTGAGGCTAACATCCCACTCCGCAGGGATAGAAGCCCCCAGAGAATCTGTGAGACTTGCCATGAGAGCTGCCTGATCCTCAGATTAAACAGTAACTAGTCGGGAGCTACCAGACAGGGTGTGGAAAGAAACGTCCTGGCCTACATCAGAAAGCATGCGTAGGTGAAATTTCAGGTCATCACCCACAAGGGGAGCAGAAGCAGGAACATTAATAAATTTTGTCCAGGTAGGCAGACTAAAGAGGTCAGGTTACAATAGAGGGATGTGGTTGAGAAGAGGAAGACACTGAGATGGTATGGGGAGCAGAGGTATGGATTAGCACAGGCAAGGTAGCCATATGAGTGTATTAATACTTCATTCACCCCCCCCCCTTACACCCACCATTGAGTCCAACAAGGGGAGGTCAGATGCCAGGGATAATACCGCTGGTGACCCCAGAGGTAGGGAATGGGTATACACAGGTAACCACCAGGGGACTGGAACAAGAGTGACTCTAGGATGACAGGAGCCACCAGGCCCCTCAGTGCCTGCATGACTCTCTAGCCAAGTTAACGCATGACCAGCCGATTGACCTGGTTGGGCCCAACCAGATCGCCCATCTAGCTAGAATAAGGGACCAATGAGGTGTATTGCTAGCTGCAAGGTGCACCATGCAGCATCACTCAACCTCCAGGACTCCCGTCTCCCGGCATTACGGGACGCCACACGGCAAACACGTGGGGTGACAAAAAACAGGTTGGAAAATGGGCGAGGACAAGCAGCATCACCAGCAGGCCTCCTGTGCCAGTGATGTTCGGGGGGAGGGGGGGGGGTGCTTAGTCTACGAGGCTGACAAATCCCGAACCCTACAAAGGTAGGCACGCAACCGGAGTAGGTGGTACGGCCCATAGATTACGGCCTGCCATGCTTCAAGCCCCGCTACTGTGACCCCCCTCTGAGTGGGGGGGGGGGAAATGTTTTTATCAAAATTTTGATATCAGACACCTGATGTAGGCTAATATCACATTACCAGCTCCTTAGTATATGCTTTTCCAAGACTTCAAAACACATTGAAATTTTCATATGCATTCTCTACTATCCTTAAACTGTAACTGCATTTATTTTAATCACACCTCTATATTGTTTGGCGCATAAGGGGCCTATCAGAGATAGTTAAGGGGGGGGGGTCAATAGGGAGAATCTGGGAAGGTGGTTAACCATAAGCCATTGACCAATTGGTCATGCAATGGCTGCCTATTGTACTACATACAGTGAATAACCAAGGCAACACAACACATCCCTGCCTTACACCTACATTAACACCAGGTTTGCTATACTACTTCCCCACCTTCATTGATCCAAAACAAACTCCCTCCTACGCCAGATGTTCCAAACGTACTCCATAAAACTTATTCCACTTGGTCATTAGCCTTCTCCAAACCCCTGCATCCAACAGTTTTATATTCATTGTAATATATCAAATAACTTTGTTGTAACTGTCTACATACCCTTGCTACTGGTGGTGGCAACAATCATCCACTTACTCTCAGTGCAGCCTACTTCTTCCTTCCCCTTTTTCATTCTGTGCTGCCTGCTGTCTTCCTTCCTGTCACTCATTAAATTTTAGGTGGCTCTACACTACTAAGGATTTCAGGGGCAGTGTCCAACTGTTTTTTTTAAATAACGTCTCAACAAAGCGTCGGACAAGGATTTTACTTTGGCAGTGCATGTTTAAGACCCCGACCTAATTTGTAAAATTATGCTTTTGTACCAAATGTGTATGATTAAGGCATTTATAAGAGTAAATGTAGGGTAAACTTAGCTAAAATCGTCAGAGGCATGTAGCGAGGCTAGCTTCGGTCACGATACAAGCCCCGCCCACAATTCGGAACGTGACGTCAGTGTGACTTAGTAGTAATCACCGACGCACATAGGCGTACGGGACCCTTCTCATCTGGGAGGGCTGAACTCTCTCTGCCCGAAATATATTTTGCCTGTAAATCCAAGCAATTATATATATATATATATATATATATATATATATATATATGTGTGTGTGTGTGTGTGTGTAATTCACCGGGTCGGTCAGGATCACTTGATGGTCGTGATCGTCAGCATTTTACCCTCCCGGAAGGGAGCTGAGAGCTCATATAGTCCGATCTAAGGGCAAGGCTGTGACCTTCACACACCCACACACCCGTCCCCTTGCTCAAGGGGGACAGTAACCACCCGCTTCGTCAGTGAAACTTTTCGCAACCTAAGCGAGGCGCGAACTCCCGTCTACCAGATGGCAAGCGAGAACGTTACCACTGCACCAGCGAGCGGTGTGTGTGTGTGTGTGTGTGTATGTGTGAAGGAAGAAACCACACTTCATGAAGACATTCCACATTTATTCTACACACCATGTAAAAATGAAGGTTAAATGAACTGCTAAATTTCACCCACATTTATAAGTATTACATAAAACCTACAGTATAAAATTGAACTGAGTAATTAGTATGGGTTATACTTTTTAATGTAATATACTAAATAAATAATAGCTGTTACTGAAATAAATTGCAATGGTTGAATGGTATAAATATAGTAATTATTAAAAATTGAAGTAAATTATAGTTCACCTTCATACTAAATTAAAACATGATTAGAAGAATAAAGTTCTTCTTTTCCTATCCATAATAAAGTTAAGGTATACAGAAAAAATCAAGTTAGGAAAAATATTTTTCACGTCCCTTTCTTTTTCCAAAAACATCTATAATTTTGTCCATATCTTCTTCAATCACTCTAGTAGCATATTCTCTTTCTATGTTGATAAGTGCTAGGCAGCTAACTCTTGCTTGACCCATGGTGCTGCGAAGGTAGGATTTCAGCTTACGAAGTCCACTGAAAGACCTCTCTGCTGAACATGAAGTAGCAGGGATGACAGCCAAAAGAGATACAACTTTCATGAACTCGGGTACCATTTCTGACAGTTCATTTTCGTCTAGAAACTGGACAACATCTGATGCTGTCTTGAGGAAGACTCCTTGTCGCCTTTGCTTAAATTTAAAGAAAAGTCTCTGTTCTGCTTCCATCAGATCCTTGTCCAGGCCATAAAAGTTTGCAACTAGCTCATAGTCACTTTGTGATGGTGAATCACTTATTGCAATGGCACCAAGAGCACACAGAACATCTTGATCATTACCCTTGAAACGAACTTCCAGTTCTGACAGGACTTTGTCCATTGAATTGTAATAAGTGTTGACACGATGATGCTGTACTGGGTCAGTGGTTGGGCATCCATCCCTGTCAATTCTCCTACAAGGGCTTGCAATCGACGAGATGGGTTTTTTTTTTCGAGGTATCCGTGCATCACAGAAGTTGAATCTTGTGTTTTCAATCCAAGATTTTATGTTTTGGCTGATTTGGTCAGCCCTTTGCCAGATCTTGTCAAAGCTATCATCATTACGACATTCTCCCAATGTCCTGATGGTAAGATCTGCATTTCGGCGAGCAGTGATGACATCCATATTTTTGGACTGTAAGTATCTATTTGTCTGCGGCCACCCTTTGCGGGATTAGGGCGTCGGGCTATAGATAGATAGATAGATAGAAGTATCTGTTCAGACTGTTGGTGTTTGAAAGAATGACGTTGAGGATACAGAGTCCAAGAATGAACTCAAAGTCACAGATTGCAGAAAGAAATGCACGACTATCAGAGTATGTCTTGGGATCTTTATCATCTGCTAGCTGAATGAGAGCTTTTACAATTCTCTCAAATTGCTCGTGAACACTTTTCACGGCTTCCCACCTGCATGACCATCGTGTGATACTTAAGGATTTTAAAGAATAAGTCCGGGTATGTGTCACTGTGCAGCTTCCACTCAAGCCCTGAGCAAACTGGCGGGCGGGACTTGGGGACTCTGCCGACGCATAGTGTGTACTTGTTCTCCCGTCCTAGACACGTACAGTTTATGACTTATGAGCCTGTCCACTATTAAGTAATTTACGAACGGACGGTACGGACACGAGCATCCAGCTCAGCCTGTCAACACTGGCTGATAGTTTATTTATAAACAGTAAGAACTAAGAAATATTTTTAAAAAGTACAGAAATGGACCGTTATGGCATTTCGTTTTTTAAGGGAAAAGTACAATTTCATATATGAAAAGAAAAAACACTCAAGGGCAGGATTTAGCTCACGATCGGCCAGTTGAATAGCCCTGCTACATTGGCTACTCTGCCCGAAAAATTTGTGTCTGCCCAAATCTTGGGGGGGCTGCAGCCCCCCCAGCCCCCCTGGCTCGTACTCCTATGCCGACGCAAGTGGCAGTTCTGTCTTTATGCAAGCTGCTTCAGATTCAATGCCTCAGGGTTACTCATATTTTTTAGCTGAAGCTGATTTTTAGAGTGACTGTACATCCCTCCAGACTCCCTATTAGTACATAGTATATGCATCGCCCTCTTACACATATTGTGACGTCAATATGACTTATTCACTTCTGAAGAGTAGTAATCACTGCCTGAGCCGGCACCGCTGGGCGAGGTGATGTGGTGGCCGCCGACAGGCGAGACGTTACCAAACCGAAACTTCAGCGATGGCGAGCATTTCTTATTGTCCTAGAGGTTGCAAGACTGCTTTTGTAGTATTGTAAGGACGAGAGAGAGAGAGAGAGAGAGAGAGAGAGAGAGAGAGAGAGAAAGAGAGAGAGAGAGAGAGAGAGAGAGAGAGAGAGAGAGAGAGAGAGAGAGAGAGAAAGAAAGAAAGAGAGAGAGAGAGAGAGAGTACAGTATGTGGGGGGGGGTTAGAAAGATAGAAATGCCACTTGCGTCGGTGATTAATACTACGTCACACCGACGTCACGTTCCGAATTGTGGGCGGGGCTTGTATCGTGACCGAAGCTAGCCTCGCTACATGCCTCTGACAATTTTAGCTAAGTTTACCCTACATTTACTCTTATAAATGCCTTAATCATACACATTTGGTACAAAAGCATAATTTTACAAATTAGGTCGGGGTCTCAAACATGCACTGCCAAAGTTAAATCCTTGTCCGACGCTTTGTTGAGACGTTATTTTAAAAAAACAGTTGGACACTGCCCCTGAAATCCTTAGTGTCAAGCCTAATGGTTTCCCCTGACCCCCAAAACTTTTACAATGCTGTCCAATCCCCCCCCCTCCAAGGCCTCGCATTCAGGGATGCACTGCATATCCACCATTAAGTGGATACGAATATTTCTTCCTTTATTGCCCAGGTCTTGCTACCGTACAGCATTACACTCGCAACACATGTTGCGTACAAGGATCGCTTAGCACAGAGGGTGAGCCCTCTCATATGTCAGGGGACAACAGCTCCATTAGCCGGAGCTAGCTCCAGTCCCACCTCCATCACATAACATACCTCCCAAGTAACAAAAAGGTCACACACAGGAGAATCACCAACAATTTCAATCCATTTCATGCCTGACAAAATTTCACATGCTCTTCCAGTCATTACATATGAAATCTGCAGTATCTCACAGCCTACCTTTCTAAGACCACTACTGTACATCTCTTATATGTACCCAATCACAAACTGCACAAAATGGAATTACTTCCCACGCCCTTCCAAATGGGTACTCTCCCCCTTCTTTGACAGTACCACCAGCACCACTACATGGTATCTGCATTTACTCTCAAGTTCTCATACCTCATACCACGTATCCTTCATCTTCTTTTCATTCTCGGCTATCAACAACTTCAATCAGCATAGAACATCCCCCACAGGATTTCATCTCTTAAAGTCATGTGGGAGGGGCTTGAAGCACCAAGATAAACAATAAGCTCAACACTGACCCCTGACGCACAGCTGGAGCGCCGCGAAACGTGACGGCGCTTTCGAGAGCGAAAGTATGTGGGGTAAATGGGTGGTCGTCGCGGCCTCCGTCGCGGTTGGAACTATTTGGTGAGGTGGGTCTCTCTGGCGACATCTGACAGCTGTGAATGGTTTAGATCACAGTCGTGTAAAGGACAACAGAACTCTAAATACCAGGGTATTATTCTGTGCAATTTGAAAGAGTGAACGCATTTTGAATAACATGTCATAAATGAAAAGATTTGTTAAAATAGCCACTTCAATTCAATTAAGTATTGATTTTCGGCTTATTGAAAGTAAAGGCAATGCGGATCTAAAGAGTACAGACTGAGGATTTGTTTTCATTCATTCCCGGGAAAATCATACTTACATGAAGTACCTCCTCACCTCTACACAGTGATCATATCTTCCAAAGTCATCTTGTTTCACTGTAATCTTGCACGGCTGGGTTCATTTTGTCTTCAAAATCGGAGGAAATTAGAAGAGGAAGCAGCTGTGGCGAAGGCAGGATTTGTTATGGTTCTTCATTACGGCTTAAATATTTACAAAGTATTTCGGCAATATGCATTTACAATTATATTTTGCTGACAAATATTCATGTACTGTAACATTAATACTGTTGTCAGTATGATCAAAAATACATAACTGCTAAGTATTCTGAAAGAAGGATATCTAGAGTAAAAGCGAATTCGCGCTCCAAGTAATTTGGTGGTTTCACTGCTACCCCCACTACCCCTGGACCGCTCTGGGGCGCCAAGGCCTGTTGAAACGCAGACTGTATGTGCACACACACACAGCCATGACCAGTCCCTAATTTCAAGATTTCTCACTGCCTATTTCACCACCTCCCAACTGAGCCTGCCAGAGGCCTTCTCCGTTACTCCTTATCAAGTACAGATCCCTTTTTTTTCTTGTAAATTTTTCCAGCCGTCAATATGGCATCAGTAGTCCCTTTGCCTGGCATAAACCCAAACTACATCTCTTCAAGACTGATTTTCTAATCATACCATCTTTCTCTTTCCATTACCTTCATTATCTGGTTCAAAAGTTTTGTTTCTACAATTTCCTCTTTCCAGGGCATCACCCCTACCCTTGTACAAGTACAACCACTCTTCAGCCAATTATCTTGGACAACAAATTTTTATTCAATCAGGAGCTATCCCCACTAAAATGCCCGCCGAGCCCGCCACAGGACCTCCCACCTCACCACCCCTCACACCACCGCCGAGCCGCCACCCCACCACCACCCCAGGAGGACACACCGGTGAGGTTAGTGACCTCGGGCAAGAGGGTCATCGGGGCATCCCGACCCTGAGCCCCTATTCCCCGCAAGTGCCCCAACCCCAGGCGTTCAGGCAAACTGAACTACTGTGCGGGCGGGGTAGTGACCGTCAGACCAGGGGTGGGACTGAAAAGAGGTCAGTCCCAGGTAACACCGTCTTGACGGTCTTGTTACACCCTCTAGGGCAGGAAGAGGCCCAAGGGCAGGAAGAGGCCCAAGGCTACGGCCATAAGAGAGAAATAGACACAGGCTACGGCCTGACAAAGTGTGTAAAGGGGAAAGTGACCCCAGGCTCCGGCCTTAACACGCTGAGGAGAGAGAGTTGCCTGTGTGCATCCCTCTCCAGTTGTACTTTGGCTACGGCCAGAATACGGTCCAGGGTAGAGAGACCCTGCTACCGTACGTGTAGCGCTACCCAATTACGGAAGCGGCGACTCGGGGCCGGCCTCTCGACGGAGCAGACGGGTGTTCCCGTTTCTCCGTTAGTCGTTTCCCATACGAGCAGACACTCGGCTCCGGCCGGGGCACGTACCAGGGTGGAGAATTCCCTGACGGTAGGATCTGTCCGTATTGGAGAGAGTGCGGCTCCTGAGCCCCTCACTCCGGCTTGTCTCCTACTGCGGGAGGAACACCACGTCGACGGCCTCTTGCCTCGGCGAAAGGGCGACCTCGATCACCCTATAGGTGTCCCTCGCACGCCGGGCAAGTTCACGGCTCCAGCCAAAGTCCACACTAGGGGAAGTAGAGCCCCAACTCAGCCCTATGAACACACTCAGGGAACCACGAAGAGCGTGAGTCTCCCTCTAGCCTCTTTCCCTTCGGGGAGCCGTTCGTCGCCATCCAGGCTTCTTGGCCAAGAGGAGGCGTTAGAGTGGTGGCAAGGCCCGATAGCGGATCTACCGCCCACACCCGGACGCTCCTTAGCCCTGTCGGAGCCCTACAGGAGACGCTGCCACAGCCCAGCCCTGACGGCGCCTCTCCCCCTGAGCACCCGCAGTCCCAGGACGCCCAGGCCTTCCACCGCGGTCCACGACGACGGAGACCCAGGCTCCCTCACTCCCCGGAAGCAGAGGAAGCAGGCCTGAATCCTCCGACTGTTCGGCCCTAGTCCCGAGGGCCCCCGATCAGGTCGAGGCCCCCAGACCACAGGGCCTCCCTGCACCCCACCAGCGCGGCCCTAGGAAGGAGCCACCCCTCAGGTCGAGGCCCCAAACAAGGGAGCCTCCCTGACAGTAAGTACCAGTGACTTAACCACCCAAGAAACAAGGGTAAAGCAGTGACAGTGACAGTGACCCCGAATACAGTGACAGTGATCCAATGCACAGTGGCAGTGTCTAATAAAAGATATATTAAACAGTGATATCATAGAAAGTCGTGTGTAAGCGTTAAACAGTTCAGTCCCCCTCTATAGGAAAGAAACGGGGAGTTTTCTGTGGAACTAGAGGTAGGTGCGTGAGTGAGCCGAAAGGCAAGTGAAGTGCTCCCCCACGACTTGGTGACAGTGTCGGATGTCGCCATACGCACCCTACCTCTATTATAGTAATATCTCCGCCACAGACTCCCGATCACAGTGAACCAAAGTGAGACTCTCCCATTTATTATTATCCACCAGTGACACGACAATTAATCCAAACAGACAACCACAGTGAAGTGATATCTCCTCTAAGTAATAGTAACACATATCCACGACTGCCCTGTGCCCTGTGTTAATGTATATTGGATCAGATTATGTAACCGAGTGTAATATTGTATCTCTGTTCTATTATGTATCAAATATTGTTGTATGTCCAATGTAATGAGTAGAACTTAAGCAATAGATGTGATTCGGTGTACTGTCTCTTTTTATGCCCTGTTCCTTTGTTAGTGCATTACATCCGGTCTAGTAAAAGAACCCCGTTCCAGTGCTCGTGTTTTTACGACGAGAAGTCGCCTTAAAAACACAGCATTACACTGGTGGCAAGCGGTGGTTCTAGATCCGAGTAACGCACGGAGGAATACGAAAGGGAACTTACAATGGCAGCTAAACCGCACATCCAATTGCCGAGGTTCAACCCAGACCAGTGCGACATAGACGTATATTTGGACATGGTCAAACCCCTCCTGGACATAGGGTTTGACTCAGACAGAGAAAAGATCGCTGTCACTCTACCTAACTTGGGTAAAATAATCACTATAGTGTTCCTCCTCGTAACATAGGGTTTGGGTGGAGTCACCCCCTCCCTACACTATTGCCATGTTTCCTAACCCTACGATGTATAACGCCTGTGGTTTGTGTAGTAGGAATGATACATAAACATAACTCATACTAATATAACTGTAATGAAAGTGCTGACATGTATCAAGGAAGAATAAAACTATTCTGCATACTATATTATACGATAATAGAGAAACGTGGCATAAAAATTTGGCAGTGTTGCTCTAAAAATATTCTAATTATTATTTACTTCCCCAACACTTCTAACATTGCTAATTAATTTAGCAAGTATAATTGCAAGAAAATTGGAAGGGATAAAAGTGGGAAGAGGCGATCCTTTCATAATTAAAATAAATATATCAAACAGCTCTGGGGTGGCAGCACTCACGCGACACGTGTTTGTGTGTACGCTGTGGGAGGTCACCAACCCCCTACAGGATTTAGGCCTATTGGGGAAACCTCTATAAAAAAAAACGCGCCGTGACTTTTACCTCAAGGGTGGTGCGGAAATAAAGTCAAAATTATAATCCATACATAAAAATGGAAGTAAAAAACCATGGATGACACATAACAAAATCTAGCGAGAGAGAGAGAGAGAGAGAGAGAGAGAGAGAGAGAGAGAGAGAGAGAGAAATAATAATAATAATAATAATAATAATAAAACTTTATTTCCACTAAACAGTGGGTATTCTTATACATTATACAGTAGTACAGCATACAGTATGAAAGTTCTATACACAATATAATACAAGTTGATACATATGGTGGAGAATAGTGACAGAGAGGTAAATGGTTTAAAAGGTGTGGGGACACTTAGGTTAAAAATAGATCAATTAAGGGATTTAGGAACGAAGGCAGTGGGAAGGATTAAGACAGATGGGATTGTAAGATTAGGGAGTTTGAGCAATAGGGTAGAATGTATGCTCTCAATAAAAGTATAGCAATTATCAACGGCTAATTATTATACAGGTGTTGATGGTGGGGGTCTATATTTATAGGAGGTGTTGGTGGTGGAGGTATAGCGGGTGTTGTTGATGGGGGTGTTGTTGGGGGTAGGGGTATAGGGGGTGTTGGTGGCAGGGGTATAGGGGGTATTAGAAAAACGGAGATCACAAGAGGGAAACAGTGTCAAGGTCATCGCTGATGGAGAGGTCAGCTCGGAAACGTGGCAACAGTGCAGGGAGGGGGTGACTCCACCAAAACCCTACGTTTCGATCTGTCAGACTATAGTGTCGCACCAAAAATTGTCCCAGAACTGTCATGGGACCAATTCTCACAAATAGTGAGACAGGCTTTCACGCCCTCAATAGGCCGAGTTGTCGCTCTTTCTCAACTCGACGCCCTCACCTACGACGGAAACCTGGATGACACATTCACCCGGGCTAGGCGCCTCGTCAGCGCCGCCTATCCTGAGGCACCACCAAATGCCCGGGATATCCATACATTCTATGCACTATTGAGAATCCTCCCCAGCATAGTCAGGGAGCATTTCTCAATCTACGACCCGTCAGGGGACATGGAAAATGACCTACAACTCGTCCGACGTCTGCTCGCCGCCCGCCCCACACCTCAGCCACTCCACGCGGTGACACGTTTTCCTACAAGGCAACAACCCCCTTCCAAACCTAAACTGCCGCCGCATCAGCCAGCTACTGAGCCGCCTACAGTCCCTAGAGCTTACCCCCAAAAGAAGCGCTCAAACCCGAGGGAACAAGGAAACCTCATCACCATTAACCCCTGGGAATTCACGGCTTGCTGCCGCACCTGCCCTCTACACGACATTAGGGAACAGCTCAAAGCTAGCAGGCGCAGAAGCTTTCAACAAGGCCGCAAGAAAGTCTCCTCCTTAGACGCCGCCGCCCAGGAAGATGACACACCGACGCACGCCCTCTCGGGAACAGACGACGACGACCAAGAGGACACCACTCCACAGCAAATGGATTTTTAGGCCCGTCCCCGCACCTCCCCACGGTGGCAGGGGCCACCTCACACAACTACAGACCCCCTGTTTACGACAAAATCTGGCTAAACGGGGTCAAGGCACGTCTACTAGTGGATACGGGAGCAGCCAGATCGTGCCTCTACTCCCGCCACATGGGTGCATTCGGCCCCCTCTTCCCCACCTCAGCCAACCTTGTCGACGCAGGGGACGGCCCCCTGCCTATCCGTGGGGAAACTCAGGCCCTCCAGACCCACACCCATCAACAAATATCCACTAGCCACCCATTCATCATATTCGACTCAACATGCAGTCAATACGATGGATATTTAGGGCTGGACCTCCTCCAGAAATTACATGCCACCATTGACTGCCATCAACGCCGCCTCCACTTCAATCCAGCCCACCACAACCAACCAGCAGTCAAGACTAAGGAAGAAAAAAAACAAACAAACAAACATCGAAGGCACACCAAAAACCCCCACCCCCACACACTACCATCAGACACTCACCTGTCCCATACCACAGACACACCTAAACCCAACCCAGCCCCTCACACCACTAGACTCCCATCACCACCACCCACCACTCATCATCTGCATCCCTCCCCGTCTTTTCCAGCCACTGTCGCCTCCTCTATCACCATTCCACCACATCATGAAGCTTGGGTAAAACTTAACAAACCTTCCCATACCTCCGTTCTCTTCTCACCATCCATCCCCACCGGACCACTCTCCTCCTGTCTAGTAAGCCCTACCTTCTTTCCCCCACATGCCCAAGAAATCCGTGTCGCCAACCTCGCTACCACACCACTAACCTTACCAAGAGGACTCATCATCGGCGACACTGAAGAAGCCGAACCATGCCAAACGCCGCCCCCAGACCCACCCACTCTCCCCACCCTACCATCACACCTATCCCCAGCCCAAACCAACAGCCTCCGACAACTCATCCTGGATTTTCAAGATCTATTCTCCTCAGGCCCGACCGACCTTGGCCATACCACCTATCTCAGCCATGAGATACACACAACAGGACCTCCAATTCGCCAACCATCACGACGGAAAAATCCTAAGCAACGAGAGGAAGAAGACCGGCAGGTCCAGGACATGCTAGATGCCGGCGTTATCTCCAACTCTACTAGCCCATGGTCCTCTCCGGTGGTACTCGTAAGAAAAAAAGACGGGACAATGCGCTTCTGCGTTGACTACCGCCGAGTAAATGAAGTCACAATCAAAGACGTCACTCCCCTGCCACGCATCGACGACTCACTGGACTCCTTACATGGCTCGACATGGTTCTCCACCTTAGACCTGCAGTCGGGGTACTGGCAAGTCCCTGTGCATCCTGACGACAAACACAAAACCGCCTTCTCCACATCCAGTGGCAAACATTACGAGTTCAATGTCCTCCCTTTCGGACTCTGCAACGCCCCTGCCACATTCTCCCATTTAATGGAGTCAGTCCTTAGCGGTTTAACTTGGGAGACTTGCTTAGCATACCTCGACGACGTCATTGTTTTCAGTCGTACATGGACCGACCACCTTCACTGCCTCAAGCAAGTGTTTCACCGCATACGCCAAGCAGGACTTAAACTGAAACCTACGAAATGTGTATTAGCAGAGAGATCAGTTTCCTTTTTGGGACATCTAATTAATGCCGAGGGCATCTCACCAGACCCAGATAAGCTTCGAGCCATCGCAGACATCCCACTCCCCCGCGACGTGCACGAAGTCAGAGCATTCCTGGGGTTAACATCGTATTACAGGCAATTCGTCAAAGGATTCGCTGACATCGCAAAACCCCTTCACGAACTTACAAAAAAAGGTGAACCTTTTCTATGGACCGAGACAAGACAAACAGCCTTCACCACCCTCAAATCAAAATTGACCACCGCGCCAGTAGTCGCATTCCCAAACTACAATCTTCCCTTCCGCCTGTATACCGATGTGTCCCTCATCGCCATAGGAGCAGTCCTTGCGCAGGTACAAAATGGGAGAGAACACATCATCGCCTGTGCCAGTCGCACCCTTAACACGGCAGAGCAGAACTACGCGGCCACAAAGCGGGAGTGTCTAGGGATCATCTGGTCCCTAGATTATTTCAAATCCTACATCTCGGGCACCCACGTAGTAGTCATTACCGATCACCAATCCCTACAATGGCTACGACAGTCAAATACAAACAATGCCCAACTGATACGCTGGCGAGAAACCCTCGAAGAATATGACTTCGAAATTGCGTACCGACCAGGCAAGCTACACACCAACGCCGATGCCCTATCCCGTCTCCCAATCAACGCCATCAAAGAAGAACCCGACCTGGTTAAAATGTGGATTAACAAACAATGCCCAACTTGGATTCCACAGACCACATTCAACAAACTCCACCCACATGGCGAACATCTCTTTGACCCGAACGGACACATTGTCCTCAGCCCAGCCACGGCCCACGACACCATGCTCCACCTCCATGCCCACAACGGCATCCACCTAGGAACTAAGAAGCTGCTACAGATCTTTAACGATATGTACTGGACCCCCAACCCATCCACCATCGCAAAGAAGATCATACAATCATGCCGAGCATGCGCTCTTGGCAAAGACATCACCCGAACACCAGGCCCTAGAGGAAAAGTCACAGCACAAAAACCGTGGCAACTACTCTCCCTAGCCATCGTCGGCCCCCTTACACCAAAATCCGGCTACAAGTACATAATTACCTTCGTGGATGTGTACTCTAAGTTCATCATCGCCTGCCCCGCCAAGGACCACACCGCACCGTCAGTCGCCGACGCCCTCACCCGACATGTTTTCCCTTATTTCGGGATTCCACAGGCCATCCATTCGGACAATGCCCCAGAATTTACGGGGAAAATCTGGGAAGAACTAGCCAACATCTTTGGATACAACATCTCCCACTCATCTCCCTACTGGCCCCAAGGCAACAGCGTATGCGAAAGAAGCCACCGCTCCCTGATGAACCAAGTCCGCACGCGCATTACGCAAACGGGAAATGAAGACTGGCCTGCACACGTAAAGATCATACAATGGGGGTTAAATACGTGCCCAAGAGAAGATGGAATAACCCCGCACGAGAGTGTGTTCGGGGAACCACCCCTACTCCTACCCCTCCGCCACCACCTACAACCGCCCACTCCACCCTCCAACACCGACCCTCTCCAACACCGACCCTCTCCACCACCTCAAACGCTGCCTCCACCACCTACACTCAAAGCAAGACCTAGCACCTGACACAATCCACTCCAACCCATACACACCTGGCCAATCTGTGGTGGTTGCAAACCTCCCTACCCCACCAAAGACCTCCCCCCGATTCAATGGACCTTACAAAATTGTGCGAGTGCCTAATCCATATCAAGTCACCGTGGATCAACAGGGGCAACACCGCACATACAGAAACCGCCACGTGCGCCCCTTCAACCCACCCGATACCGCCCACCCCCGCACTAAGCCTACCTCCACCCAGGCCCGCACACCTGGCCACCCTGACCTTCCTCAACTTCACCCCCCAGACTCCTACTACTACTCCTTCTCACCCCCCTCCTCAAACTCTCCGCCTACCAGCCCTCCACCAAACACACCATCACCGCAACCACATACCACCACCCCTACTTCACAACCAGACACTCACCCACCGAACACCCATCCACCCACCACCCCTCAATCCACCCCACCCAGGCCGCCCTCGCCACCACAACCGCCCACCTCCCCCGAGAATCACGCCAACCCCACACCCACCACCGCCCTCCCCCATGACCACTCCCATTATACACGTCACACCGCACCACCAACCATCCCTCCACCTCACCACCGTACACCCTCACCGCCACCACGCACTCAACCAGCCTCACCGCCCACACCCACCATAACCACGACCACCACCAGATCGGGACGACTCTCACGCCCACCCACAAGATACACCCCGACACCTCCACCCAACACACACCTACCCCAAAATCCAACATCCCCACCCACCCCCAACACCTCCCCCTCCACCAAGCACGTTGGAACTTTCCAAACTCCCAATTCCCCAAAGGAAAACGCTCCTCCCACCACATTAGCCCAAATAAAAGCACCAACCTCCCATCACTCTCCAGCATTCAAATTTCATCTCCCCACCAGGCACCATTCCCCAAGATGAAGGTAACCAGGGTCCGATGGCAACCTCACCACCACCCACCAACCAGAATCAGAGGCACCGACCACCTGCTACGCCTCCTACGCCGGACCAACCAGCCGTCCTCCCTCCACTTCACGCTCTGCCCCCACCAGGAGCCCAACCAATTCACCACGCACTGGGTCAGCTTCACCCAACACCTTACCCCGGCCTTCCAGACAGCCACCTCCACCACCTACCACCTCCAGTCACGGGGCCGTGACTTCAACGACGCGGAGGGTGGTAAAATGCCCGCCGAGCCCGCCACAGGACCTCCCACCTCACCACCCCTCACACCACTGCCGAGCCGCCACCCCACCACCACCCCAGGACGACACACCGGTGAGGTTAGTGACCTCGGGCAAGAGGGTCATCGGGGCATCCCGACCCTGAGCCCCTATTCCCCGCAAGTGCCCCAACCCCAGGCGTTCAGGCAAACTGAACTACTGTGCGGGCGGGGTAGTGACCGTCAGACCAGGGGTGGGACTGAAAAGAGGTCAGTCCCAGGTAACACCGTCTTGACGGTCTTGTTACACCCTCTAGGGCAGGAAGAGGCCCAAGGGCAGGAAGAGGCCCAAGGCTACAGCCATAAGAGAGAAATAGACACAGGCTACGGCCTGACAAAGTGTGTAAAGGGGAAAGTGACCCCAGGCTCCGGCCTTAACACGCTGAGGAGAGTTGCCTGTGTGCATCCCTCTCCAGTTGTACTTTGGCTACAGCCAGAATACGGTCCAGGGTAGAGAGACCCTGCTACCGTATGTGTAGCGCTACCCAATTACGGAAGCGGCGACTCGGGGTCGGCCTCTCGCCGGAGCAGACGGGTGTTCCCGTTTCTCCGTTAGTCATTTCCCGTACGGGCAGACACTCGGCTCCGGCCGGGGCACGTACCAGGGTGGAGAATTCCCTGACGGTAGGATCTGTCCGTATTGGAGAGAGTGCGGCTCCTGAGCCCCTCACTCCGGCTTGTCTCCTACTGCGGGAGGAACACCACGTCGACGGCCTCTTGCCTCGGCGAAAGGGCGACCTCGATCACCCTATAGGTGTCCCTCGCACGCCGGGCAAGTTCACGGCTCCAGCCAAAGTCCACACTAGGGGAAGTAGAGCCCCAACTCAGCCCTATGAACACACTCAGGGAACCACGAAGAGCGTGAGTCTCCCTCTAGCCTCTTTCCCTTCAGGGAGCCCTTCGTCGCCATCCAGGCTTCTTGGCCGAGAGGAGGCGTTAGAGTGGTGGCAAGGCCCAATAGCGGATCTACCGCCCACACCCGGACGCTCCTTAGCCCTGTCGGAGCCCTACAGGAGACGCTGCCGCAGCCCAGCCCTGACGGCGCCTCTCCCCCTGAGCACCCGCAGTCCCAGGACGCCCAGGCCTTCCACCGCGGTCCACGACAACGGAGACCCAGGCTCCCTCACTCCCCAGAAGCAGAGGAAGCAGGCCTGAATCCTCCGACTGTTCGGCCCTAGTCCCGAGGGCCCCCGATCAGGTCGAGGCCCCCAGACCACAGGGCCTCCCTGCACCCCACCAGCGTGGCCCTAGGAAGGAGCTGCCCCTCAGGTCGAGGCCCCAAACAAGGGAGCCTCCCTGACAGTAAGTACCAGTGACTTAACCACCCAAGAAACAAGGGTAAAGCAGTGACAGTGACCCCGAATACAGTGACAGTGATCCAATGCACAGTGGCAGTGTCTAATAAAAGATATATTAAACAGTGATATCATAGAAAGTCGTGTGTAAGCGTTAAACAGTTCAGTCCCCCTCTATAGGAAAGAAACGGGGAGTTTTCTGTGGAACTAGAGGTAGGTGCGTGAGTGAGCCGAAAGGCAAGTGAAGTGCTCCCCTACGACTTGGTGACAGTGTCGGATGTCGCCATACGCACCCTACCTCTATTATAGTAATATCTCCGCCACAGACTCCCGATCACAGTGAACCAAAGTGAGACTCCCCCATTTATTATTATCCACCAGTGACACGACAATTAATCCAAACTGACAACCACAGTGAAGTGATATCTCCTCTAAGTAATAGTAACATATATCCACGACTGCCCTGTGCCCTGTGTTAATGTATATTGGATCAGATTATGTAACCGAGTGTAATATTGTGTCTCTGTTCTATTATGTATCAAATATTGTTGTATGTCCACTGTAATGAGTAGAACTTAAGCAATAGATGTGATTCGGTGTACTGTCTCTTTTTATGCCCTGTTCCTTTGTTAGTGCATTACATCCGGTCTAGTAAAAGAACCCCGTTCCAGTGCTCGTGTTTTTACGACGAGAAGTCGCCTTAAAAACACAGCATTAACCCACAGTAGTACTGCCCCTTCCATTTCAAGCATTGGCCAAATATGTATGTTAGGGACTAACCAATTAAATTTCCTTTTCAGTCTTTCCTTGTTTTGCACTTGAATATTTCCATGCCATTTTTTCCAGTGCGGTTTTTGTATCCACTTTTATAAGCACATAAATGCTAGTCCCTGAAGTCTCATTACTATACAGTAGGTAGAATGAGCATTTTTTTTTTTTTTTAAGTTTATTAAACATGTATCTTTATACTGCTTATGAACACAGAAACACATATGTGAATTATATGTGAAGCATATGGATGATGAAAATGTTCAAGTAATAGCAAGAATGATTCATACTGTCTTAATTACTAGGTTGCCATTTTGGATGGCACCTGTAAACTCCAAAAACAGGAAGGATGAGCAACTACATTCACATGCATATATTAAAATAATTTCTTTTATTCAACCGTTTCCTTCCTTTGTTCATTATATATATATATATATACACACACACACACACTCAAACCTCGATTTAAGGGACTAAATGGGGAATCAACTTGTCCCCTACTTGAAAATGTCCACTGGTTTACCACATATAAAGACAATCTTATTATGAAATGCAGTGATTGTTTCACTTATCTTATATCTATCTATCTATTGCCAGATGCCATAATCCCGTATGGGGTGGCCATTTGACTCTGAGTTATTTGTTTTACGGGAAGGGGCACCAACCCTCCAACCCACTTGTTGACACATAGGGAGCACGTATTGTTTTTAATTATGAATATTATTTTACGGGTACTGTATTGAGAAACATTAATGTGTATAACCTTGACATAACCTATCATTTTTGAATTGTTCTGCTCATTTGTCAGGTAGAATATGGTGTCCCTTAAATCCGAAATCCCTTAAATCGAGGTTTGAGTGAAATATAATCTCCATATCCATTTACTGACCATGAAGTTTGACACATAAACCAAACATTAAATACATACAGCATAATCTAGTATCTCTGACCTGTCAATACTGATTTTAGTTACAAGAAAAGTTCACAGAACCTGTTGTTTCTATGCTAAATTAAGATTACAGCTAACCCTTTAGTGCCCTTAAGACAACAAAATCAGGCTTCCATGACACAGCTTCAGGAGCTTGTGTAAACTGTCACTGGGTCTTGGTAGACAAAGATTTTAATTACATTTTGTATCTAAATCACAAATGCTAAAGCTTGTGACAGTTATTCAGCCAAATGCCTCATTCCACAGCTAATGCAAAGCAAGGTTGGAATGCCTTAGGATATGTAAAGTATTTCATCACATTCATTTATAGCAGCATGTGAGGTGGTGTGTGGGGTGAAGAGAAGAGCATGGTGGAATGAAGATGTGAGAGGGGCTGTGGCACAAAAGAAAAAAAAAAAGCATATGGTGAGTCAATGAGAAATGGACGTGAAAAAAGTTGAGAGACGGAAGAGAGTTATATGTAGAGGGGAGAGAGGTAAAAAGATTGAGAGAGAGCAAGAAGAGAGTGGATGAGGAATTTGGAAAGAACAAGTGTAACAGAGGAAATGTAAGAAAATGTTTTGGAAAGAGGTATGGAGAATCAGACAGGGTGCCAAAAAAAGTTAGTTGGGCAGTGAAAGATAAAAATGGTAGATTACTAGTGGAGAAGGGAGAAAACGTGAGCAGGTGGAGGGAACACTTTTAAGGAGTTGAACACAGAGAATGAAAGTAATGGAAGTTTAAGTGGCTGGGAGGTGGAGCGATGTGAGAAGAGAGGAAGAAATCAGTACGATGGAAGTTGTGGAAGCAATGAAGTCAAAATGGGGAAAATCCCCAGGAATTGATGGAGTGTGTGGTGAAATGCTGAAGCAAGGGGAAGTGATAGTAGAATGGATGTAGAAGATGTGCAGAGTGGCCTAGGAGGAAGGTTGAGTCCCAGAGGATTGGAAGTCAGGTATAATTATTCCCCTGTGTGAAGGAAATGGGGGAAAAAGAAGTGTGATAATCATGGGGTTTTTGTCTTCTTAGTGTAATAGGAAAAGTATATGGTAGGATACTTATTGACGGAGTGTGGGAAATAAAAGAGGCATTAGTTGGGAGAAAAAGGGAGGTTTTAGGACGGGAAGAGGTTGTGCATATCCGATATTCATTCACAGATCTTTAATGGAAAAGTTTCAAGAGAAGGGAAAGAAGTTGTAAGCGGCCTGCATGGATTTGGAGAAAGCATATGACAGGGTGGATGGACAAGGATTGTGGAAAATATTAAGAATATATGGAGTAGATGGGAAGTTGTTGACGGCTGTGAAGAGTATGTATGAGGGTGCTAAGGTTGTAGTGCATGTGGATAGTGAAATGAATTAATTTTTCTGTCTGAAGGTTGGATTGAAACAGAGATGTGTCATGTCTCCATGGTTATTCAGTTTGTATATGGATGGGGTTATAGAAGAGATACAAGGTAGGGCAGTGGATGTTGAAGCAGCCCAGTGAGTGAGGGCAGTGTGTGGAAACTCCCTGTACTGCTGTTTGCAGGTGATACTGTGTTGTTAAGTGAAGACGAAGGGGAGCAGCAAGACTTGGTGGGTGAGTCTGGGAGTGTGTGTGTGAAACTGAATCTAAAGGTGAATGTAGGGAAGAGTAAAGTTATGGTCTTCGAGAGAAATAATGTCAGTGAATGTACAGTGAGGCTGGAAGAGGAGGAAATGGAAAATGTGAGTGCATTTAAGTACTTCAGTAGGGTGATGAGCAAGGATGTTGGTTTAGAGGGTGAAGTGCTTGAATGGGTACAATAAGGAAGAAATGTTGATGGTTCCTTGAAAGCAGTGATCAGAAACAGGGAAGTGAAAAAGCTACTCCATGACAGTATTGTGATATCAACACAAGTTTTGGAAGTGAAGCTTGAACCTTGTTGGAGGGACACAAAGCAAGAGTGAGAGAACACACCAAGGTGGTTTGGCCATGTGGAGAGGACGGAGAGTTTGAGACTGACGAGGAGAGTGTATGTGAGTGAGGCAGAGGGAGGGGGAGGCCAAGGATGAGATGGAGGGATGGAGTGCAGAGGTACATGAAAGAAGGGAGTGTGACCTGGGAGCATGGAAATGAAATGGCAGAGGACAGGGTGACATGGAGATGATTTGTTTGTGGCCACCCTTTATGGGATTAAGGCATCTGGCAATAGACAGATAGATAGCCATTTATAGCAACACAAAAGCAGGGCAGACTATTCACCATTTGTGGTTAACAGCACCATCTGATTGATCAAATACCTCCCACCAACATCGTTTGCCACCTGAAAGTTGAGAAGCTTAGAATTAGATAGATATTCCCATTCAAGTTACAACATAACAGCTGGCACTGACTGTAAGGGCTTTAAAACAGCTACTGGTGACTAGCCAACAGCAATGTTTAATCCCACTATTTTCTACCACAGATGAACTCCAATTTGTCATTCAGCAAAATGGATGAAGAGCTGTGGAGAAAGTGCTTTCACCTGGTCAACAAAATATACGTCACTGAAAAACACAAGATTCCCAGCAAGCAACTCTCAGCCCAGATTTCAGATAGTGAAGAGTGGGAGCATACTTGGAAGAGTTATTTGAGAGCAGCGAAGCCTGAATCCCTACGTTTGTGAACACTGTTTTTATATGAGTTGGACAAAAAATGTGGAGGAGTTGGCCATCCTAGCTGACACTATTAAAGAATAGGTCAACGTTCAGTAACATAATTACCTTATTTACAAACTGTGAATTGGCACAAGATAAAGAAGGATATTGGAAGAAATGGCCAAGGTCTTGCAGGATTCAATTCAACCAAACTGAAGGATTAAGGGTCATGCAAGAATTATGTACACAGTGCAACTAGCAGAATCCAACACAAGGCAATAAATAACGGGGATGTGGGGGAAGATGAGAGGGCTGCCTGTTGGCAGAGAATTCAGACAGCTATCTTAAGTGGCACACGTTCATTAACCTGTTTGGTGCCACAACCTTTGTCAGATTGTCACTAGATAGCCAAGGGTCTGGGTGGCAGTTACCAAGAATGCTAGCCATTTTCAACCCCCCCCCCCCTCATGAATAGACCTGAAAAGTGATCAAAATAAGCCTAGTGATAGTACAAGTGCTCACTTCAGCTGTTTTCTGCCCCAAAACAGGTGTTTTGGTCCAGCACACCCAGATTTGCATCAGATGGCTTTTTTCAGGTACCACCAGTGACTGATGTGGATAGATAATCCAATTTGGTATGAGTGACTGGATTCATGTAGTACTTGTAGTAAGAAAACACAACCTGGTTTACATAATGTGGCCACAGCTGAAACCATCATGATGGAAAGTTTGGGTTCTGTGCTAATTTTAAGTATTTTCACATTCATTTTTTTTTTAAATATTATATTGGTATACAGCACTATAAACACTTGTACAAGGCACATTAAACACATGCTGCATAGTCATATCAGTTTGGTAAATCATAAGTTTCTAACGTTACTTCCTTGCATTAACTGATTATTTAAAAGTATCCGCTTAAATCCACCTATATTACCTTCATTATATACACTATTTATGTATCACCATCAGTTAGTTCATCACTTAGAAGCTCTCCAACTTCGACAGGATGTCAGGAGTAAGCACAATCCCTTTGGATGTGCGGCATGACCCAGATCTGTATCAGATGGATGCTTTCAGATACTGTCAGCGACTTATGTGGATAGACAGTCCATTCTGGTGTGGAATGGGTGTATGCAAGGAGTATTTGTAGCAAGGAAACACAACCTAATGTATGGAATGTGGCCACTGTCAAAACTATGATGATGGAAAGATGAGCTTCCATGCTAATTCCATGTATTATGGTGCAAGGTATGGGAAGGGAGGAGGGATGTCATCCCATTTTCTCACACAATAAGGGAAAACTCACCATTTCGCGCATGAGGAAAACAGTGTCCATATACATACGGACTTGGCAATTTAGGGTACTATGAATTAGTCCATATACTACACTGTCTGAACTCTGAAACTACTGTTTTGTCCATACACAGTAATGCCTCGTTTATCTGGACATGCAGTATCCAGACCTGTTCATTATCTGGATACTGGACCCTGGCTCCATTAAACCCACATCCGAACTTACTTACTATTATCTGGAAGTATAAGTCCCTGAGAACTTCAGCCGGCCAACCGACATGTTCAAACATTCAGTATCATGGCTGCTGGGCTTGAGCCGTGAATGGGAAATAAGCTGTAACCCACAATCAGTCTTTCCCAACTGCCACCATGCACTGAATACAGACCACAAGCCCCAAGTACATGTTTGGAGACAGCGACCATCTGCCTCTTTATCGAATGTCCCAAATCGCCCGGTCACCGGGAGTTTTGTTTCTGAATGGTCACCACACGTCTAACAGACCACAAGCCATGAGTAAATGTATGGTCAAATTGCTCGTCCGCCTCGTAACAGAAGGTTGAAAATTCTGCCCACAGCCTCACTTCTCCCCCCCCCACCTGGCTCCCCCTCACGTCCTTCGCACAGATAGCACCAACTCGTGACTTTTTAAATTTTTGACATTTGAATACTACTGGTTGTATCAAACTTCCAAAGTGACCATAACTTACGAAAGGACCTCGATATACAGTATTGTCCAAATGGTCTAAAACTTGGCAAATGGAATTTAATGTTGAAAAATGTAAAAGACTTACTGTAGGCAAGACCATTGGAGATACTAAATACAGCTTAGATAACAAAGAAATTAGCAAATCGGAATGCGAGAGAAATCTAGGAGTTACGGTTAGTAACTATCTCAAACCAAGGCAACAGTGTATTAATACGACAAAAAAAGCAAATAGGGTCCTAGGATTTATTTCGGGAAGTGTGAGCAATAGGTCATCAAAAGTAATACTGCAACTTTATCTAGCATTAGTAAGGCCACATTTAGACTACACAGTACAATTTTGGTGTCCTTACTATAGAATGGATATTAACTCGTTAGAAAATGTACAGAGAAGAATGTCAAAAATGATACATGATGTTCGGAACCTGTCTGCACTCACTTCAGTGGCATAGAATAGGGGGAGACTTAATTGAAGTGTTTAAGTGAATGAAAGGTATAAAGAAGGGAGAGAGCAAAGTACATGAAGTGAGCATACAAGATAGAGGTAGAAGTAATGGTTTCAAACTAGAAAAATTCCATTTCAGTAAGGAAATAGGTAGAAATTGGTTTGGTAATAGAGTAGAATAAGCTACCTTTTAAAGTAGTTGCTGCCTCTTCCATTGAGAATTTCACGCATAGGCTAAATAAGCATGACAAGTAAAGAATGGGTATAGGGAGAGAAAAAATAAATAAAATAAATAACCAATACTAATTCATACCTTTTCCTTTTTAAGGTACACTATGGTAGTCTCTATAAAATGTCCACACGTTTTTCTACGCTGCGTGGTGTTCTTTCTGACTTTCCTGCCGGCTTTGGCTGGAGAGTTTGAAGGGCAAGGGATAGTCGCCTTCTTTGCTATCCTTATCTCACTAGTAGTTCAGTTACTCTAGAAGCTGCCTAGCATGGGCCAACTGCAGTTATCCTCTCTTCTTATGTTCTCATGAGAAAGTTCATGAAATTCTGCTTCTATACATGGACAGTCATGTACAGAGAAGCCTGGACAGGTGAGGCAAAGCAAACGTCATATTTTCTCTTCTCCCCCAGCTTGTCCGTCACTCATCGTTCACGACTCCTTTCCCCCATCCCATTAATTCCTTCCCTCCTCTTCCCTAGGTTACTCCGCTATCGCTACACACACGCACCTGAGAAGCTCATCTTCGTTCTTCATAAATGCAGCTGCTGCTGCTGCTCTCTCTCTCAAGGTTCTGTAGGAGTGAATAATGATGTCAGTGCAAAGTATGCCTTTACTGTGATATAAGTATTATGAGAAAAATATAACATTTGGAATATATTTAAAGAGAACACCTGCAGTAGGCCTGCTGGCTCATGCAGAGCAACTCCTTTTAAGTTTGGGCCTGTATAAGAGAGAGAATAACCAGCCTTTCAGGGTCATATGGTTAGGACAGAGAAGGTGAGGGAAGGAAGGATATGGGGGGGGGGGTACAGTTCCTATGGACGAAGATTTAGTGGAAAAATCGGAGAGGAAAATGAAACTACTAGCTCAACCCCAGTGTCCAGCTTTCAATGTCCATGACTGTACTTGACTCTTGGAAGGTGCTGAAAAAATTTTGCACTAGGATGGTGGGATTTATATGAAGGTATGTTTACGCTTAATATTCTCATTGCATTTCTGTACCTTTACGCATCAGTTTTCTGTTTTTATTAGCTTATCTTATATAAACACCAGTGAAAATGATTGTATACCATTTATACCTATTTAACCAAATTTCAGTGGCATATTTAGCCATGGAATTTTTGTGTGACCTGGGAGTAATCACTGGTGTCTCATAACTGATTTTCAAACCGTCCTGAGGGTTTTTGTAGAAGCCTGTGGTTTATCCAGTTTCCTTGCTGTTTAGCATTAATATGGATAATCCTGTGTGTGTTTGGAAGATTGACCGGAAAGCAGTGCCAAAATTAGGAGGGGTACTGTACATACAGTAGTGTATAGGTAAGGTGTTTTTTTGTTTTCAATTTTTTTTTTCCATGGTTTTCTTGGTGTTTAGTATTACTCTGGATATTCCCATGTGTGTTTTAATGTCTAAATATGGCAGATTGCCCTGAAAACAGTGCCAAAATTAGGAGGGGTACTGTATATATAGTTGTGCATAGGCAGGGTGTTTTTGCATGTTTTTCTTGGTGTTTGGCATTCTTTGAATATTCCTATGTGTTTTGATCTCTATATATGCCTGAATGACCAGAAAACACTGCCAAAGCAAGCAGAAGTACTGTATAAATACTGTAGGTTGGGTATAGGTTGGAGGTTGGGTATAATACAGGGAATATTGTTCATAATCTGGACATTGCCCCTACCTGGACATGCCACTGGCTCTATTATGTAACACTTAATTGAGGAACTACTGTGTATACGGACATGGCACGGAACAGGTTGTCACATTTTAGTAACTCAGAAAATTACTGTCCACGGCTAATGGGAAAGCTTAAGACTAAAAACAATTTACAATTACATTACAGCAGCAGACAAAAGCAATAATTTACTTACCCATTTCTGGTTGAAAATAGCAGCTCAGCTGGCAATTTGAGTACTGAAAAATTAAAGTAACAATAATTAACAAATGTATAACCAGACAGTTGTGAACTTTAAAACAAAGTACTCAGATGGCCGTTCTTTTATCTTCAAAACTTTTACAGAACAGGTCTGTGAAGAACAATCATCATGTTCAACTGGTGGTATCAAACAACTAAACCAATGAAATATACTGTATTAATTTGTATTGTTTGAAGGCTAACATGCCTGTATGTGTCAGCCTTACCTAATGGCGGCTGTCAGCAGCTTTATCACGGAGGCCACACTAGGATCTTGTCCCAGGTCATTTTTGTTTTGCCTAAGGGGTGCTTTCAAAGCTAGTATTCCGGTAGATGTCACCACCACTGGGACAAACACATTCCCTGCTCTGTTTAAAAAGTACATTTTTCTTTGTTAAATACCTACACTGTTGTGTGAAACTGTGAATCAGAGTTATGTCATACCGTAATATAAATAATACCAATTGAACACATATATAACAGCGTGAATTGTTTACAATCATCATAAACAGAAATTAAAATATCAATGAAGGTAACCTGAGTGGTCCTATATAATTTCTGCTACATTTAGTAAAAGTTAGGTTCTTAAGTAGTTTGTTCAGACTGTAAATTACGCCTAGTGGGTATCTTGACTCATTCAGTCTATGTGGGCAGAAATTTAATGAAGAGTAAATACTGGGACTCAACATTTTGCTCACTCCCTTCATGCATACGCACAAGACAGTCCAGTGTTTAAGTTTTTTCACGAGAATTTGTTTTCAAAACAAACGCACGAGGACTAATGCTTAAAATAATACAATTTGGACTACTTGTGGTCTGGTTAGGTTAAAGTAAGGTAATTGGAGGGTCTGAGGGGGCAACACCCCGGCCTTCTCAAACCGTGGCAACACGGGTCTTGTGGTGTGCACAGGTGAAGGGAGTGAGCAAAATGTTGGAGTCCCAGTATTTACTCAACATTAAGTTTCTGCCCTCATAGAGACTGAATGAGTCAAGATACCTACTAGGCGTAATTTACAGTCTGAACAAACTATGTATTAACCTCTTCTTTATCGACCCCTCCCCCCAATGCAAACATTACGTTTACCCCCCATACCGACCTGATAGCTCCCCCTCCCGTAGTGTGAGGGGTAGTGTATATATTTTTTTGTTTGTATACTGATGATCACATAAACCCAGCATGATGTTGGTAATAAAAAATATTATAAAATAAATCATTACGGTATACAAGTTTACATAATGCTAAAGTATTGTTACCCAGGTAACTACTGTACAAACTGGCTTGAAAAAAATCTCCAGCACAGATGGATGGCTTATTTATTTACCTTGTAAGCTGAGCATAAAGTGTGTTGACACACGTGATGGTGATGGCGACCTTGACCCACTTGTTGCCGAGAGTGCAGCGTCACTAAGCTCGCTACTAGTTTCCTCCTCCTCCTCACTCACATCAACTTCACTATCATTTTCAGGATCACAGTCGTCTACTGACACATCAGACACTGCTGCATCATCTTCTGATACATCTAATTAAGTATCCTCATGAGGAATAAACTCGGCACTATCGGAATCTGCCAGAGACGCCATGAGAGAAAAATATCCTGTACACCCTCTCTCGTGGTCAAGTGCGTGGTAACTGACTCTCTCAGGCAGGCCAAGGGGTGTAAATTTTGCCGTATGTCAGCAGAAAATATAGTACGATATCTGTAGTAGAAATTATAAATAAAATAATGATTGGTCTAAAAGAGGTTACTTCACCGATGAGTGAGCAAGCCATTGGTGCCACTGCAACTCAGTCATGACGTATCTTATGATGTCAGAATTCGTCAGAACTTCGTCACAGTCTTTGTCGTCAAAACACAGAGCTGTTGCTAACACGAGGTCCTCAGAAACAGCCTTACCGAGCTACCCTGAGGCCCATAAGCTGCCATTCATTAGAGGGTGTACCAGCGTACCACGGTAGCGGTTCCGGCGTCTCACGGGTGTTTACTGGCGATGTACGGGGGTACATCAAAACACATTTTCGGTAAAGAAGGGGTTAAGAACCAAACTTGCACTTAATGGAGCAGAAATTAAATAATATAGGACCACTGAAATGGCGGGTTGCCATCATATTCCATCAATGATATTTTAATTTCCGTTTATGATAAATATAAATGATTCACACTACGTTATATATACAGTATGTGTTCTATTTGTATTATATTACAGTATATGACATTGCTATGATTCACAATTTCACACAACAGTGTAGATATTTAACAAAGAAAAATATGCTTTTTAAACACCGCAGGGACTGTCTGTCCCAATGGTGGCGACATCTACCGGAATACTAGGCTCATCAGAAGCACCCCACTGTAACTCTATCTGAAGTTCTCATCTCTCAACTTCTGCACTGAACCATCGCTTTCCGTCCACTCAACCTGCCTCCTCTTCCTTTACTGCCCAGTTCTTGCAACCACTGAGCATTACACTCCAAACACATGCTGCATACAATGATCCCGTGACATGGAGGCCAAAGCTCCCTAAACTTCCAAAAATCACTCCTTATCCAAGCCACAGAACTAACTCCAGCCCCTTGTCCAGCTTGTGCGTCCCCCTAATACTCTCCCACTCGCTCCAACAAGATCAATCTTGCCATGCCTATCAACTACTACATGCTCTCCCCAACATCCTGCACATGAAATCAGCATTAGTTATCCCTTTGTTATACAGGTTTTCATTATCATCCCTACTCTTTAAATTTGCTACGCAGTGACAAACAGCTGTGTTCTGGCGCGAAGTTCCGGCAACATCCGCTAGAGCACCCATGTATCCTCCCCACTTCCTGCCTACCTACCATCGTGACGCACAATGCAAAGGATTAAGTGCAGCGCAAGTAAGAAGAGAATGTGCGGTGTTAAAAAATTATAAATCATAGCACAAAGGATTAAGTACAGTGCAACACTAGATTATTGTACGTACTTCAAGTGCATCTTCACCACTGTCAGAGCCATAGAAGAGGTGGGTTAACCTTAGTGACGGCCACATACGTGTCGTAAGTACCCTGTACACTGCTAAATATTATCCTTACTTCTGATCCCCCTGTGGCGGGGGGAACACAACCTGGCCGCACTATGGGATGGTACAACTACTCTGCGGCCAGGTTGTGTTAGGAAGAATACGGCCACCGTATTCCCTGCATGTCGTAAAAGGCGACTAAAAGGGGCGGGGTGAGGGGACTAGGGACCCCCTCCTCTGTTTTTTAGTTCCTAAAAAGAGACAGGCCAGAGAAAGGGATGGGGGATGGAGTTATCCCCGTACCCTGAAGACTGGGTCTATGAATGTGCGTGGATGTAGTACGATTGAGGCAAAAAGGGAGGAGATTGGGAGAATGTTTGTGAGAAGAAAGTTGGACGTGTTAGCTTTGAGTGAAACGAAGATGAAAGGGAAGGGGGAATCTATGTTTGGAAGTGTGAATGGAAGATTGTCAGGTGCTGATAGAGGAAGGGCAAGAGGTGTGGCCTTGTTAGTGAGTCCGGAAGTACAGCAATGTGTGATTGAATGGAAGCAGGTGTCATCGAGACTGATGTGGGTGAAAGCGAAATTTGAACATGAGTTGTGGGTGTTTGTGAGTGCATATGGGCCTGGTAGTGAAAGGGATGAACAAGAGAGGGAGTCTTTCTGGAATGATGATGATGAGTGTCTGCAGAGTTTTGGAGCGAATGTGAATGTGGTAATTATGGGAGATCTGAATGCTAGAGTGGGAAATGTATAAGTTGAAGGCGTAGTTGGTATGCATGGTGTGCCTGGAAGAAATGAAAATGGGGAACGAATGATAGCGATGTGTGTTGAGCGAGAGATGGTGATTGGGAATACGCAGTTTGAGAAGAAAGATATTTATAAGTATACATGGGTGAGACAGGAGGGTGGAAGGGTTGTTGACAGAGCTTTGATGGACTATGTGGTTGTGTCTAGGAATGTAATAGGAAGATTGTTGGATGTGAGAGTTCTGAGAGGGGAGGGTGGAGGTATGTCTGACCACTACCTGGTGGAGGGAAAGTTAAGAGTAGGTAAGAGATGGGTGAGAGCTAGGAGGGTTAGGTGTGGCAGGGAGGTTTTGAAAGTGAGTGAGTTGGATAAAAGAGAGTACCAGGAGAAATTGAAAGATGAGTGGAACGCAGTGAAAGATCGGGAAAATGGCAACGTGGAGGAGGAATGGCAGTTGTTTAAGAGTGCTGTGGTGGGGCATGCAGAAGAGGTGTGTGGTGTGAGACGTGTGGGTGGTGGTGCGAGGAAGTAAGTATGGCTGTGGCTGAGAAGAGACGTGCATATGAAGTGTGGCTATAGAGGAAGGATGAGATGTCATATGATAGGTATAAGGAAAAGAGGAATAGAGCGAGAAGGCTGTGTGTGATGCTAAAGTGGCAGCAGATGAGAGGTGGGGTAGGCGGCTGACAGAGAATTTTCAACAGAATAAGAAAATGTTTTGGAAGGAGGTGAAAAGGGTGCGAAAGGGAGAGTCTGGGAAGGAAGAACGAGTAAAAGCAGAAGATGGAAGGATGTTAATTGAGATGGATGCAGTAAGGAAGAGATGGGCAGAGTATTTTGAAAGATTGTTAAATGTAGAGGAGGAAAGGGTGGCTGAGATTGTGGCGGATGGAAGGGTGCAAGGAATAAATGTGTTGGGAGAGTTGAATGATTCTTTGATCACGAAGGAGGAAGTGGAGAAGGCAGTAAAGGAGATGAAAACAGGGAAAGCTGCAGGTATGGATGGGTGTGCTGTGGAATACCTGAAGGGTGGTGGAGTGACTATTGTTGACTGGTTAGTAAGATTGTTGAATGTGTGCTTTGAGAAAGGTATGGTGCCAATTGACTGGGCAAGTGCTTGTGTGGTCCCGTTGTATAAAGGTAAGGGTGATAAGTATGAATGTACTAGCTTTAGGGGTATAAGTCTGTTGAGTGTTGTAGGTAAGGTGTATGGTAGAGTGTTAATTATGAGAGTTAGAGGGTACAGAGGGAGTGATTGGTGATGAGCAGTGTGGCTTTAGGAGAGGGAGGGGATGCGTTGATCAGGTGTTTGCTGTGAGACAAGTGTGTGAAAAGTATTTAGCGAAAGGCAAGGATGTGTTTTGGGCATTTATGGATTTAGAGAAAGCGTATGATAGAATTGATAGGGAGGCTTTGTGGACTGTTTTAAGATTGTATGAACTGGATGGTAGGTTACTAAAAGGGGTGAAAAGTTTTTATGTAAATAGTAGAGCGTGTGTAAGAGTGGGAAATGCTGTGAGTGATTGGTTTCCCGTGAGAGTGGGGCTGCGACAGGGATGTGTGATGTCGCCTTGGTTGTTTAATATTTACATGGATGGTGTTGTAAGGGAGGTGAATGCAAGAGTTTTAGGTGGTCTGAGTCTGGTGAATGTTGATGGTGGAGAGTGGAATCTGAAGCAGCTGCTGTTTGCAGATGGTACTGCACTGGTGACTGATTCAGAAGAGAGATTGAGACAGTTGGTAGAGGAGTATGGAAGGGTGTGTGAAAGGAGGAAATTGAAAGTAAATGAGAATAAGAGTAAAGTGATGAAGTGTACGAGGTTGATAGATGGTAGGGGGATGAATATAGTTTTGAATGGTGAGTTGCTTGAGGAGGTAGATTGTTTTAAATATCTAGGGTCACATGTTGCTATGGATGGAAGAATAGATGCAGAAGTGAAGTTTAGAATAAATGAAGTAGGAAAGGTGATGGGAGGAATGAAAAAAGTGTTTAAATGTCGTTCGCTTAGAATGGATGTAAAGAGAAGGCTGTATGAGGGTGTTGTGGTACAGACTGCATTATATGGGGCTGAAACATGGAATATGGGTGTAGCAGAGAGGAAAAGTTTGAATGTAACGGAGATGAGGTGTCTGAGGAGTATGTGTGGAGTGACACGTATGGATCGGGTGCGAAATGATGAAGTGCGAAGGAGAACTGGAGTTGTTTGGGAGATGGCTGGTAGAGTTGAGCAGAGGGTGTTGCAATGGTTTGGGCATATGGAGAGAATGGATAATGAGCGATTGGTGAAAAAGATAACTAGATCTGATGTGAGAGGTGTAAGGCTGAGAGGAAGACCACGAATAGGATGGATGGACAGTGTGAAGAGTGCGCTGGATGCAAGAGGGATGTCTGTTGAGCAAGGAAGAGTGGCTGTGCGTGACAGAAATAAATGGAGAGAAATTGTGAATGAATAAGTGATGATGCAGCCCTGAGGGGATATTCTCCCGCATTTGGTCTGATCAACTAGTCAGGTCAGGTGCGGGTAAGGGGATGGGTCTGTTATTATGTGGCAGGGGTAAACCAGTTCTGCTGTCGGGCCATGCTGCGGATGTCACTGATTGCATTGCGCAGTTGACCCTTGTGCGGTGTGGTGCAGTGAGGATCTGTCCGTTCTCCCCTTTGGGGCTAAGATGCGAATGAATGAGTTTGAATGGATGAGTAAATGGGGAGTGTGTCGTCCTGTCTCGGCTACCTCCCTTTCCCTGGGGGAAGCAGCCTAGGTATATAGATAGATAGACTTCTGATCCATATCACTAGCTCTGAGGATGACATAATGGGTTACAATGGAGTACCAGGAGAAAATGATAGTGGGAAGCAACTGAAGGAGATGTGTCAGGAATGGGGGTTGTGCATTTGTAACTAGTATTTCAAACACAAAGATGCACATCACATAAATATACACGTTATAGGGGGGAACATGGATCGTCCTGAAAGGAGCCTGACTGATTATGTGCTCGCAGAGAGGTTGATGCTGGGAATGGTTGCTGATACAAGGGCCATGAGAGGACGATGTGAAGATCTGTCAGATCTCATGACTGTGGTATGCAAGATCAAGCGGAGAGGAGTGAGGTGGACCAGGAGAGAGAGGAGCAGTCAGGAAGAAAGATTGAACGTCAAGAAGCTGGGGATCAAAGAAACGGCAGATGAATACAGGACCGAACTTGCGGAGAGTTAAAGGAGTGAATTGGAATTAAATGGATCTGGAGAGCCTATGGAATGCATATAGGGAGTACTTAGTTAGGAATGCTAAAACGGTGTGATGTGGCAAGAGTAACAACAAAAAAAGGTATGGCATGGTTAATAGAGCAGTGGAGGAAAAAATGAAGTGGCTAGAGTGGTTACAGAACAGGGGTTCAACTGAAATAAGAACTGAATATATTGACAGCAAGAAGCGGGAGACTAGTGAAAAAAAAAAAAAAAAAAAAAAAAAAAAAAAGAGGTAAGTGATGAGCTAGGAAGAAAAATGAATGCAAATTACTCTGAAAATAGGAAGTTATTCTGGAAAGAGGTGCAGAAATGCATAAGTCATGGGCATGACATAAGGACCACATGGAAATAAGATTTTGAAAGCCTGATAAATGGGAATACAGAGAGCAGAGCCACTGTAAACAGGACTGGTTTTGGGGGTCTGCAGAGAAGGAATGCAGTGCCAGAAAAAGTGACACACCTGAAGAACAATGTGAAGCGGCTAAAAAATGGGCAAACAGCTGGGGCTGAGGTGCATGCAGAGATAATTATGTGTAATGGAGCTAGCAGAATGAAATGCTTGTTGGAGATATGTAAGAAGGCATGGATGAGTAAAACTGTGCCAGCAGAGTGGAAAAAGGCTGTGATTGTACCCCTGTACAAAAAGGTGTGCGAAGTGAACGCAAGAATTATCGTGGCATAAGTTTATTAGTATGGTGGGGAAGGTATATGGAAGAATTATTATAAAGTATGAGACAGAAGTCCTAATGAGTGATGAACAGGGTGGTTTTATGAGTGGCAGAGGATGTGTTGATCAAATATTTGCAGTAAGACATAGTGAAGGCATGCGTGAAGGACTATGTGTTTATGCATTCACAGATCTGGAAAAAGTATACAACAAAGAAGACAGAGAAGGATTGTGGAAGGTTTTGCTCATGTATTGTGTAGATGGTAAGCTGCTAGGTCCTGTCAAGTTATTACGATGGTTGTGAAGCATGTGTAAGGATAAATGGGCGTCTAAGTGAATGGTTCACAATCGGTGTGGGTGTGCGACAAAGTTGTGTGATGTCCCCATGGTTGTTCAAAATCTACATGGGTGGGGTGATGCGAGATGTAAAAACACAAGTAATGGAGAGCGCGATGGCATTGGTAATGAATATCGGACATGAACTTGGCAGGCTAGTGCAGTTTTGCTGATGTCTCTGCATGTCGTGCCCTAAGGGTAAATGTAGAAAAGTGTAAAGTGATGGTTATTGAGAGAGAAGGCGAATCCCAGTGTGATGTTACAAAGAACTGAGAGACTGGAATTGGTTAGAGTTCAGATAACTGGGTACAGTGATAAAATGGAGGAAAATCTGCAAAGGAAGGAAAGTAGCTGGTGCTATGAAGGACTTGATAAGACACAGAAGCCCGAGTGTTGCATATGCATGAGGCTTACATGAAGGTGTGTTAGTGCCAAAACATAAGGATGCGAGACAATGGTGTGGCATGAAAATGAAAGGGCGGGAGTTAAAGCAGAGGAGATGAGACTGCTGAGGAATGCATGTGGATTACAGAGAGTGGATAGGATACAAAATAATGTGATTCATGAAAGACGTGGAATCAGGAAGTCTGTGGGCACCAGAATTGAAGACTGTACTGAGATGGTATGAACATATGGAAAGAACAGATAACAGAGTGGTGAAAAAGGTATATCTGAGCGAACTTGAAGGAGGGAGAAGGCGAGGTAGGCCAAGGAGAAGGTGGAGGGATATGGTGGATAAGTATGTGAGGAAGAGAGGTATGGAAGTCGATAAGGCTAGGGGACTGATAAGAGATCGAGTTGACTGCATGAATGTTGTGAGAGGTGGTGAATGATCAGGGATAATGCACCCCTTTATAATGTGACAGCGTCTGGACTGACGATCGTATAGGTTTATGAGAGGCTACAGAATGTGGTCAATGTTTCTGGCATATCAGATATGAGCCAGGATTCCGAGGGCTTGAATAATGAGTGAATGGAAGCATGGCCAATTAGATTGGGCAAACCTGGTCTATCTGGACACTGCTACTCCTCACCCTGCCCTTACGTGGGAAAGGAGGTCCAGGTGGTGCTGGTGATGAATTCAAAACTGCTTGCATAACATCACAAAATTGTCTACCACTGTTATTTAGTACAGTAAAAGTCCTCCAACCCAACCACCAAAAAATCCGAATATCCCAATACTCCGAATTTGTCAAGGCAAAAATTTTGGAAATTTTCAAAAGATTTCTAGGCTCTTGTCAGTGTGGTTTAGAGGGACTCCCTCTTTACTCCTTGGTGGCAAGACGAAATGGCAGCCTGTTCAAACAGTGGCGGAAAGGCACTTGTGTGTATAGCAGCTACCCCATAGCATACACATTACCCAACAGATGAGGGTTAAATAAATCTAGGGGACGTCATGATGGGATCCGTAATTAACTTTGTCATATTCAACACTAGCTGTGTTGCATGGTAACCACTCTTTCATAAGCATTCAATAAAGCACCTATAAAAATGGAAAATATCTTTAAAGCATACCTCATAGCAATGGAGATATTACTACAAAGTTATCATTAGGTGATGCAAGAGATCTTGAATGAATTTTGACCAAGCAGGCTCTTGCCATGTCCCAGAGGAATGATTCTCTATCCTTATCATCAAGTAAATCAGAAAATATCAGGGAATTGTCCATACTTTAAGGAAAATACAACAGACCAGTTCTGGTATATAACAGTTATCCAAAAATTCACTAAGAATTTTGATATACCCAACAGTTATTTTATCTATCATTTTCACTCAGTAAATCAGGATCCATGTGTAAAATAACTAACAAATTTCTCAGGAGGGAACAAAATAATGATTGATCCATGACACATTTGGATAAATACAGACTACCAAAAACTTCATATTTTACTCTGCACCTGAAAAGTAAAACAGTACCCTCTATGAATGAGTTAATAAATTTTCAATTTATGCACTCTGAATTAATTCATTGTTTTACTCAGCAGTATTTTGCTATGCACTGCATTTCATCCCACTGTACTCCACTTAGGATTTTTGTACTTTACTGTGGCGAGTGGAGTGCTGGGCAGTGTCAATGGTGGCACTTTAGTCCACTACATAAAGTACTCCAGGATGGGACTTGAGTCAAACCTAAATACTTAATTCTGCAGGTACAGGCCCAGATTTCATAAATCAAACCAAAAATGTTTAGATAATATCACCTTCAATTTCTATGCAACTATATGATTTTTCACACACAGTACTTAAGATTCCACATGGATTCAGTAATTTGTTGAACCCAAGTGAGAGTGGCCCTTACCAATTCAAGGCACAAGAGGGGGGAGGGTAAGGATGAAACCAAAGAACAGCAGGTTCAATGCACATCCATCACCTGAAGTCTTCTGAAAAAAGAAATGCATATAAGTCACTAGAATTTAACCATGAACAATATTTTTTTTCACAATTTTCATCAGTAAAAAGTTATCAACAGGTATTTCTGACATATGCTTGTCATGATTCATCCTCTCAGTTTTAAAAAGGCAATTCATAACTTATTACACAAGAATTCTCAGACAGATGGATGGCTATCACTAAACCTGGTAAGCACTACATGTTCAGTACCATGAAAGTGACATTGGCCACAAACTTGGCAACTAGCTCCATATGCCCATGTGACACTTAACTTTTGCCTCCTGACAATAGGATAATTCCAGATGCTGAGGCAATTAATTACGAAACAAAATCCATCTTTGCAATGATTTACCATATGCAGTATTAAAGGCCAAAGGCATCTATCAAATTCTGTAATGCTCGAATTTATGCATAGCAATTTACATTTTACTAATAGTTCTGAAAAAAAAAAAAAAAAAAAAAAAAAGGGGGGGGGGGGGGGGTTACTTTACACTGAATGCTATTATTATAACTTGTTAAAAAAAAAAAAAAAAAAAAAAAAAAAAAAAAAAAAAAAATGGCCTGCCCACCACCCAGCACACACTATCAACCTTCCAGACTTCATGGTGGTATAGGGTTTCATTTGTAAATATTTATAGGTCACCCCAACTAAGCTTGCTCCCCCTTCTTGCAAGCCCACAATTATTTTCAAATGGCATTATAAGTTCTTTTTTTACAATTATTAACATAATGAGAATAGCAGCAGTCTCATTTTTAACTTGTTTTTATTGCTGTTCTCACATGTATCACATGAACTTGAAAGGGAAGATGACAGTTTTTACTACCTGCATGGTGATATTTTTCTTGGCATGATTATCTGGAAGGAAGGACTTGTGTAATCAACCTATGAGTTTCACTGCTTTTTCAGCATCCCTTTAGACTGCCATTCCTCAAGAATGTCTGTGTGTAACTACAGCTTAAGGGCAAGGAACACTGCCACTTTATATTTCTTGGTATGTACCAAGGTTAAGTAAAGTAAACTGAAAATTATACCTGCGCAGGTGTTGGCACTGCTTTACAATACGTTCTCCAGTTCTGCAAAGTGCAGATTAAAAATGTTAGAAATAACCCTCATTAAAGTCATTACAATGCTAAGTATTCACTAATCATAAAGACTAATCTTAAAATCGTCATTACTAATCCACGATAGGGGCAAAAATTTGTAATCATGAAACTTTCAAAAACTATAAAGCATTAGAAGTTTTCTTACTCACCTTATCTCAAGAGCACACACCTAAAAAGGAAAGGAAAAAATTAGTACATCTTTATTAATTACTGCATTATGAACAGCTTGTGATTTTCAGAAGATCAATCATCAACATACATCGTCAGACTCTTCCGAAGATCATCACCAAATTCAATTGCATATAATATGAACGTAAGTGCTGCTTAACCCACCTTGACATGTCAGCAACAAAGCCTCCATAACAATCTGAAACAGATTATGGAAATTAACTCTTGCAATGAACAGTACAGAAAGTACCTGTTAAATAGTCAGTAACTATCTTAAAATATCTTGGGACATCCAAGAAGCACAGTAGCCATTACATTAATGTAATAAAACAAGAAGCACAGCAGCCATTACATTAATGCAATAAAACACCAACCTTCACTGAACTTACCAGTACTCTATGAAGCTACTCCAGCATCACATGTGACATCCTGTAGACAATGAGGTATTAAGTCTTCTCTGCTCTGAGAATAGCATTAACAACATTTGTTAAGTAATGAGTTCAGTAAAGTTTTGTCCACAGGTAAAATTGAGACAGGGATAACAAACATCATGCCAGATATAATATCCATCACAAAAATCTATAGTATTCTCAAAAGCTCCTCCCCCCCCCCTTTAAACAGATTCCCCAGACCATGAATTGCATTCTCAAATCCCTACAGAACAGAATGTGCCTACAGCTTAATCACCTAGTCAGACATTAGTATTCATTTTCCTAGTTTTAAAAGAAACAAATATTGTGCATACTAAACTGTGTTAACACAAAAGAGCCAACAAACAGCTTACCATACCTATTCAGAGGCTCAATGGGACAAAGGAGCACACCCGTAGAAGGACTTCTGCAACTTGTCCACCTGTTCGAAGATACATTTATTAAAAAATCTACAGTACTGTAAAACTTCAATCTTTTCTTCATACAAAATGTCAGAAACGAGGAATTCCAAACTACTGTATCCACATTGTTATTAAGAATATACTGTTCATCATGTAAACTATATTCTAAAGCCTCACTTAGTACATTTTAACTATAAGGGAGTGTTTTAGTGTCAAATCTGGCTTAGATCAGCATATGAACTAAAATCTACCATTATTCTGTTAGCATTAGCCTGATTCTCTTGTGCTCCGCCCCCTTGGCCCTGCCCACTCACCCGTCAGCCTGAGTAGGAGTTCTGAGCCAGCGTCAGGTAAACATGTCGGGCGTTCTAGCTAATAGAAGCAACTAAACTTTGACTTAACCCCTTAATTGCTATGATATCTTTTCCATTTAACTAAGAAATATGTTTGTAGCAAAGGATGTTGGAAAAAGTACCAAGGAACGTCATCGGCCTGAAAGGTTTGTGAAGTAACGAAAGTACCCTCTATGAAAATAAAAAGATACATTCTACAAAGAACTGTTTTGACTTTTTCCCTATATATAAGATGGAAAAGGAAAGTCATCATCATCATCATCCAGACCTCCTTTCCCACCTAAGAGCAGGGTGAGGAGTAGCAATGTCCAGACAGTACAAACTTGCCCAATCCAAATAGGCTAAACTTCCATTCACTCATCATTCAAGCCCCCGGAATCCTGGCTCTACCGGATACGCCAAAAAACATTCACCACATTCTGCAGCTTCACACAAACATATCCGATTGAGTCAATCTGGACGCTGCCATGCTCAAAAGGGGTGCCAAAATCCCTGATAATGCATTTCTCCTCAACATTCATCCAGCCAGCTCAATCTCTTATCAGTTCCCTAGCCTCACCAACTTCCAAACCTCTCTTCCTCAAACACTCATCCACCATATCTCTCCACCTTCTCCTTGGCATACCTCGCCTCCTTCAAATTCGTTCAGGTATACCTTTTTCACCACTCTATTGTTATCCATTCTTTCCTCATGACCATACCATCTCAGGACACTCTCTGCGATTCTAGTGTCCACAGACTTCCTCACTCCACACCCTTCACGAATCTCACTATTTCATATCCTATCCATCCTCTGTACTCCACATACATTCCTCAACAGTCCCATCTCCTCTGCTCTTACTCTTGACTTTTCATTTTCATGCCACACCATAGTCTCACACCCATATGTTAAGAGTTGGCACTAACACTCCCTCAGGTAAGCCTCATGCAGCTACAACACTCAAGCCTCTGCTTCTTATCAAGGCCTTCATTGCACCAGCTACTTTTCTTCCTTGTGTCACTCTGCTTTCAACTTCTTTTGCACATTTTCCTCTCTTTTCTATCACTGTACCCAAGAGTTTAAACTCTCTCACCAATTCCAGTCTCTCTCCATTCACTGTGACATCACATTGGGACCCTTCTCTCTCAATAACCATCACTTTACTCTTCTCTACATTTACTCTCAAGGCATGACGCTCACAGACATCAGCAAAACTCTGCATCAGTCTACCAAGTTCCTGTCCGGTACTTGCATGCAGTACTGCATCAACATACAACAAATTTGAGATATTTCATCTATCACCATTCATTACCAACACCATCCCTCTCTCCATTACTCGGATTTTCACTTCTCCCATCACCCCATCCATATATACATTGAACCATGGGGACATCACACAACCTTGTCGCACACCCACTCCAATTGTGAACCATTCCCTTTGATGCCCATTTACCCTTACACATGCTTCGCCACCACCATAAAACTCCTGACAGCACCTAGCAGCTTACCATCCACACCATGCATGTGCAGAACTTTCGACAATCCCCCTCTGTCTACTTTGTTGTATGCTTTTCCCAGATCCATGAATGCCATAAACACCTTACGGTCATTCTCACGAGCCTTCTCTGCCATCTGTCTCACTGCAAATACTTGATCCACGCATCCTCTGCCACTCCTAAAGCCACTCTGTTCATCACTCACTAGGACTTCTGGTATCTTTCTTACTTCCTCTATAATACCTTCCCTACCACACTCAAACTTATGCCAAGATAATTCATGCACTCATTTTGCTCACCTTTATTTTAGTACAGGGGTACAATCACAGCCTTTTTCCACTCTGCAGGCACAGTTTCACTCACCCATGCCTTCTTATATATCTCCAACAAGCACTTCATTCCTCTCTCCACTACACTTAAGCATCTCTGGATATACCTCATCAACCCCAGCTGCTTTCCCATTTTCACCCATTTCACAGCGCTCTTCACCTGCGCAAGTGTCACGTTTCCTGGCACTGCATTCCTTCTCTGCACACCCCCAAAACCAATCATGTTTACAGCCGCTCTGCTCTCTATTCCCATTCATCAGGCCTTAAAAGTAGTCTTTCCATCTGGTCCTTAATTCATCTCCATGGGTTAGTAACCTACCACCTGCATCCTTCACATTATCACATTTCAAGTTCGAGAAGGTGAAAGTGGCAGTGATTGTAGTGTATTCACCGTGTTAGAACAGGAGTGAGAGAGAGAGAGAAAGACAGGTTTTGGGATGAGCTGGGTGAAGCTGTGAGAGAAATGTCCAGGAGCTACAAAGTGATCATGATGGGGGATATGAACAGAAGAGTAGGCACTGGTCCAGAGGATGACAATGTGTTATGGAGTACCAAGTGAAAATGATAATGGGAATTGACTAAAGGATATGAGTCAGGAGAGGAGGTTGTGCATTTCTAATTCATATTTCAAACACAAAGATGCACATAAATATACATGGTATAGAGAAAACGGGGATAGTGTTGAAAGAAGCCTGATTGATTACGTGCTCGAAGAGGTCGATGATGGGAATGGTTGCTGATACGAGGGCTGTGAAAGGACGATGTGGAGGTCTGTCAGATCACATGACTGTGGTATGCAAGATCAAGCTGGGAGGAGTGAGGTGGATCAAGAGAGAGAAGAGCAGTCAGAGTGAAAGACAAAGTTAAGAAGCTGAGGATCAAAGAAGCGGCAGATCATTACAGGACCAAAGTAGAGGACGAGTTAGATTCAGTGAACTGGAATGAATTGGATCTAGACAGCCTGTGGAATGCAAATAGGGATTGCTTAATTAGGAATGCTAAAGAGGTGTGTGGTGTGGCAAGAGTATCAACAAAAAAGAAGGGTACAGCATGGTGGGATGAGGAGGTTAAGAGAGTGGTGGAGGAAAAAAGGAAGTGGCTAAAATTAGTACAGGATAGAGGGTTCAGTTGAAATAAGAACCGAGTACTGTATATCGAGAGCAAGAAGCATGTAAAGAGACTTGTGAAGAGGAAAATGGAGGTAAATGATGATCTGGGAAGAAAAATGAATGTGACCTACTATGAAAATAGGAAGTTATTCTGGAAAGAGGTGCGGAAATGTAGAAGTGGAAAAGACGATAAGAAATATAGGAAAAAAGTAATAGAGGAACAGGAGATGAATTTGAGGAGGAGGAGGACTGATGCATGCACACACACAGCACAACCCTTTTCCCTCTACTGTATAAGATTTTAATGACCACGTGTATAGAATCAAAATTCTTATACGGCATTGTTGGTATAAATAATTATACTGTATTGAGTAGGCGAAGCCAGTGACATTTTGTTATCCTACTTCTGAATTCGATCCCTCTAATTTTTATGATATTAAGAAAATAAGGAAAATTACAATATGGGTATGATACTGTGGTAATTTACCAGACATAACAAATGACAACCCTTTCATGCACAGACTCCAATAGAGTCATTAAATACCATCCTGTACAATGCACCATGATGCACATCATGTCAAACAAAGGAGGACACAAGTTTCCCGCCGATGTGTCTATGTTTTTTTTACCCGATTTGTGTCATGGTGCGCTTTACAGGTTGTTAAACAATCTAACGACTCAAACCACCTGCACCTGAGAGGGTTAATATGTTTAATAGCAACAGCGGCAAAGCTGTGATGTGTTATTGCCAAGCTCCGAGCTTCCTTGGCGCCAAAATTCAGCTGCAGTTGCGGGAGGAGGTGGGGTGGTTCTTTTCAAACTTATTTTGATTCAGTTAGCAAATTTTAGTGCTTCCTTAGTCAAACAAATGAATTCAAAGTAAAAGTAAATAATACGGTACTGTTTCGTGGTAAGGCTCATTATTCTATCAGTAAGAAGAATAATTATCTCAGCCAATCAGCAACGAGTAGAGCTGGAAGTGGGCAGGGCATCAGAAAAGGGGGGGGCACAAGAGAATCAGGCAAACGTGAACAGTATAGCTATTTAATATACCATTTTAAATAACATACCATTTAGTACTTGGCTGGGATTTCTGGCATCCATCTGAAAGTTATGATTAACTTCAGCCAAATTAAAATCTGATAAAAAATTCAAAACTTTTAATTACTCAGAATCCTTTTGACTTACTATCAGAGAAATCAAGTTAAAATATATTCATCACATAAATTTGGCCATGAACATTTATTTAACAATATTGTACTGGTTTACCATACTGCACTTTCAAAATTAATTAATGGAAGGCAACATACCATTATATTTCCAAGTGTCCTCAAACCAGCAGCCACAAATGTAACCTGTAATTAAATATTAAATGAGCAATTCACCAAGCAAATAAATTGACAGTATTCTACAATATGTTCAGTCCTGTTGAGCTTAAACCCTCAGGGGTCAGGAGTTAAATTATCATCAATGTAATGTACAGCTTTTGGTACTGGGAAAAATTCAACATTTGGCACTAACCTTCCCTTCCTCCGTATACATCTCCCAAAGACCTGCTGGGATCTGGAATAGAAAAGAAATGTCAAAAAAGAAATACAAACTAGCACAGGTGTGTGGAAGCTTGATCTTCAGATGAGTAGTTTAGACACATTTCCCATGATCCACAACAGTGGGTTCAACCATTGCTGGCGCTGCTGTGTAGTGACCATGGGATTAGTACGTAAGTTTTTCTCATCATGGATTTGTAAATACTGTACATGTAAAACATTTATTACACTTAAGATACAATGAAATAATAATGAAAGGCCAGTTCTATAATAGCCTACTGAAGTGTTCTGACTTGAGGCTCACTTAAGGAGAGCAGACACAACTGCTGTCTATTTGCAGCCAGCAATTAGAGCCCCTCCAAACTCCTGGAAGTTGCCAGTGTTCACCGGATCACTAAATAGCATAGGGTCACTACCTGCTCAGAGCTGGCGTACCTACCTTTAAAAAAATTCTTATTGGAATTACGTCTCATGCATAAAGCATTATACCATTATTATATTAATCTTAGATATTTTACTGATGCTCTAAATGAGATTTACGCCGAAAATTTATCCACAGTTTATTAAAAGCCATGAAAGCTTATTGTGCATTTTTGCATTCAGCACATTTTTACCAAATGTTATGAATCTCAGTTGTTCGGGAAATTTATCATACAGTTTCCACAGATTGTAATCTTTCATTTGGCAAATCCTGACATGATTCTATCCATTATACACTTAATAATAATAAGAACTGTACAGCCGAAATCTTATGTGGCCGAGATCAGCGACCAGTTTTAAAAGGCACGGTATTCCTCTTGCTTTGAGAAAACGTCTCTGTTCTGCTACAGTCTATTTTTCCACATATATTTTAGCTGCACTGTCAACCATGGCACTATATTTTCCGGACCTATCAGCCGATTTCAAAAGGCGCAGGCGTTAGGATTGGTGTATACATATCATCAGCGCCACCTTGGGCCCTTGGCAGCGGGTACACAAACTATGCGCCTCCGTGTCAACTCGGTAAGTTCATACAATCTTCGACTGTTTTAAGTACCATACATCCTTCATTTGTTATGTAAGATACAACAGTTATATTCATTTGCCATTTTTCCTTACAGATGTACATTCACCACCTAAAAACATGTGTGATCAATACTCAGGCAATATAATACTCGCATAGAGACTGTCCCTAAACTGAGAGGGACGCAACCTTCCGTTTCTATTATATTTTGAAAAAGAAACAATTTTTTCTCCAGTATTATACCTGTATAAATATCCTATTTTTAGTTCAGTAACAAAAAAATTGTATAACAGAGGGGAATTCAAGTTGACCCCACTTTTGCACTTTACATTAAGTAATCTGGCGAGTGGTGGCATTTTTTTCCAGTTTGTGGGAGCTCCTATTGGCCCAGGCAAGGCAGAATGGGTATTTTATGATTCATTTATGTACAACAGTATAATTAACACGATCATTCTTCAGTCCTACTTCATCCATAGTATACATATCTGATCAATGGTTATTCTGAACAAGTATTTTAGTTTGAATGCATGAGTAGCTGAATTATTTGTTCGCCATCTAATCCTGTGTTGCCCTATGAGGAGCATACAAGCCTGGGGCTATGCAAGTTGGTCTTGACACTTAAGAAGAGTGACCAGCCTCTCATCCCAGAGTGGCATTACGTGATCAGTAAACTCCAACCACCCCTTGGATATAAACCTACACAGGCTCAATCCAATCTGAATGCCTTAATTGCACACTAAACCACCAGGGGCCATAATTTGGTTATATGGTTACCGTCCAGCACAGTAAATGGTTTTCTGGTGTAAAGAAAACCATTTGGCTTGTCACTCAGTGTAGAGTCACTCAGACAGAAGGTTGAAGAAAGAATGAAGGAAAGAGAAGAGGAAGGATGTAATGAGGGAAGAGAGGAAAGGGCAGGCACCCGAGAGCAGCATTACATCACATGAGTGGATGGTGAGTGCCCCCAGCAACCATAGATCTAATTCCACTGAATAAACTTAAGTTACTCTAGCACAAATGAGGCAATATTAATCAACAAGTACAGCATAGCACAAATGAGGCAATATTAATCAACAGGTACAGCAAGGCATCAGGTTTTGCGTCTAACACGGACAGTGAAAATTGCCACCAAAGCTGCAGCACTGACCTTATGGGAAATAAGCTAACAGGAGCAGGGTCCGTAAGAAAACTCACCCCCTAGGGTGCAGTAGTCGCGATTAAAGAGAAAATGATGAAACTGTCGAACAATAATGTGAACATTAAATGTATCCTAATACTCTATAACCGCACTAATATCACTTAACTAGGCAAGACTCAAAATGGGTATGTTTAGTATCCACTTTCTATATGGCCATATTTGTGTGCGTTGTGCTTTCGTCTCTCGCTGCCACGGGTCTTTACAGTGTTGCCAATTCTTGCCAGACTGGGCAAAGTGTGTGTGTGTATTGGGTCAGTCATACCAAGGAAGAGTGGGGTCAGGTGAAGACACTTGACAAGGAGGTGATAACTGCAGTTAGGAGATAAGCAGAGGAGTGGAGACAATAATGGACTTTAATGTGGATGAGAGAGAGAGAGAGAGAGAGAGAGGGGGGGGAGGGGGATTACAAAGAAGTACAGTAGGTATGGCGTTGAAGGGGGATGGGGTATAGGGAAAGAACTTCAGTGACTCTACACTAAGTGACAGGCCAAATGGCTTCCTGTACACCACAAAACCATTCACTACGCTGGGTGGTAACCATATAAGCAAATTTTGGCGCCTCTGGCTTAGTGGGTAATTAAGGCGCTTCAATCAGATTAAGCCTGTGTAGGTTTATATCCAAGGGGTGGCTGGGGTTTATTGCCCACGTAATGCCAATCAGGGATGAGTGAGGCTGGTCACTCATCTTAATGTCAGGACCAACTTGCCTAGCCCCAGGCTCCTATGCTCTTCATGGGGCGACATAGGATTGGATGATGACTGAATGAATGATGATTGTTACTGATCTGTCATGTGTTTACAAATATATCCTTTATGACAAACATCTTAAAGCCTGAAACTGAGAAACTTCCCAAGCAAACTCATAAGCTTCAGTACAATTGTTAATAAAAACTAACATGAGAGGTTAACTTTCCACCCAATTCAATAATGCCACATATCTAACAACACTAATAATAACAGACTGTACAGTACCTCTTTTATTTGGTCCAGCTGACTCGAGTGATCATACATTCAGTATCCTGAAATACAGTAGCAAACATGTATCCATAATGCAGGTAATGCAATCACATATTTAAATAAATTAAAAACAATAATCAGAAAATAGTCCAATCATTACTGCAATCTAATATTACAGCATCATTAGGTGTCCTAAGTTTATTCATCATTCACAAGAACAAAGTAAGTCAAGTTGCTGACGAAGCTTAGGATGTCATACAAATACATAGCATTCCTCACCTCTCCCAAAAATTTCATACTCCACTCCAGTACCATACAAAACCTGAAATAAAGACTAATTAACTTAACATTGCCATCAAACTTGTAATGCAAAGTTTCAAGCAAGTCAGAGTACGAATACATAATCATTAGGCTTTTCATATGAGGTGTCAGAATTTCATCAGTTTCAACAATACCACATGTTCAAGAGCATTTATTTATTTACTTATTTTTACAAATTTCACACATACATCAAGAACCACCTACATGGGTGAAGTTTTTTGCAGCACACAAACACCCAACACTTTCACAACATGCACAATTTGCAAGACAAACTACTCCAGCAAGTTACTTCCTTCCCAAGAGGCCAACTAATCATTAGGCATGGCACACCCCAATCAAACAATGGTGAACCATAACATGAGTCGTTCCAACTATTATATTATGGGTACTGCCCATTCCTAGTCTTAGAGATAGTACAACAAACACTTGATCACCCGACTAGCCAAGATCAAGATCCACTCACCCATGTAGTGTTGCTTCATTCTTTTTCTGTTTGCTCTTTTCTCCCATCTTTCCTGCCATTATTTCAGGGAGCTTTACATTGAATGACAAGTCTGATGGATTCTTTTGAGCCAGGAAGCCATTTACAACACTGGGTGGTAACCATATAACAAACCCCTATGTGTTCCCTATGTGTCAAGTGGATTAGCGGCACTCCCAGTAAAGCACCTAACTCAAAGTCAAGTGGCTAGCTCTTACAGGATTATGGCATCTGGTTATAGATACATAGACAGACTTACCTAGTTTACAGTGGATTCCAGGAAGCAGATTGGCCTCAAACTGTAAAAGTGGAAACGCATATTACTGTAGACATAACAAATAAATTTACACCTACACTCACAAAAACATTTATCAGACACTACAGGCCATCATTGACTACAGCAGAAGCTGAAGCCATCTGGTGAAAACCGCGAATGATGAATACAGGCTTTTCATCATGTTCAAACAGGATATGAGAGAGAGAGAGGGAGGTATCATGGTTGTGGTGCTCTACTTCACAACAACTGATTTACATAATTTAGATTCAAAACGGTACTAATGTCAATATATAAGTGGAAAAATGCATGATGAGACTGTGCAATGTTATTCACAAAGGGAATATCATACCAATGTCACATCTCATCAGGTACCACAGCCAGTGGAATAAGCTCACCACAACTATGTATCTGACTTGCTAGCAATACTAGTCAGCTGCCCGAACAAAACATTTACCCAGTAGGCATTTCAGACCTTCACATACATTTCAGTTGAAAAATAGGTCAAAGCCACTTCATGTATTGTTAAATCTATCAAGTGACTAGCAATTCAGGCTCATTCTTGCCTGTAATTAGTTCATCAGTCTAGGCTTATTCAAGTTCAAAGTCTATCTAGGTAGGACTGGACAAGTTATTGAGGAAGGGTAAAAAGCTTATAACCTGAAAAGGTTCATACTAGGAACAGTGATGCGTAGGCAATACCTACGCATGTAAAATACAGTATAAAGTCATACACTTACCTGGTTTGCACTGAACTCCATGATGCACGATGATCTACCCTGTTCAGGAGAAAAATAAAAATCAGACACATTCAAAAAAATTCATACTTACATCAAGAAAGCAAACATCAGACACCACAGACCATCACAGACTAAAGCAGAAGCTAAAGCCATCTGTTGAAAACCGCGAATGAGGAACTCAGGCTTTTCATCACGAAGTACATGAAACCAATTACAAAACAAAAAAGAATGGGTGGAATGGGCCATGATGTTCAGGTAAGGCAGTAGGCTTGGCCTATATCCCCAAGACTAGCACTGACCCATGGCTGTTCTGGCGAATGTTTCAGAAAAAATCAGACCGGTATTAACTGGCCCTGCTCCAAAGCCAGGAGTGAGTTTACTAAGTCCTATGCACAAAGGATGCACATTAGCCCTGGGCAACAAGGACAGTCAGAAATGTTCCATGCCCAGGGTAAACAGCTGACACGGCAAAGATGGCCGACAAAAGTAAAAGCTAAATTACTGTATACTTTAAAAATACAATCTCACACAAGTAAGTCAGGAGTGACAGGATGGTGATATAAATGCAGTTCTATCTATCAATTGCCAGATGCCTTAATCCCATATGGGGTGGTCACAAACAAATTGCCTCCATGTCACCCTGTCCCCCACCATTTCACTACCCTGCTCCCAGCTCACCCCCCCCCCCATCTCTCATGTACCTATCCACTCCATTCCTCCATCTCATCCTTGGCCTCCCCCTCCCTCTCCCCCCTCCACCTCACTCACATACACTCTCCTTGTTAATCTCTCACTCTCCATCCTCTCCACATGGCCAAACCACCTCAATGTGTTTTTCCTAAGAATTCCTATCACACCAACACCACAATGCTCCTTTACTTCCTCATGTCAGTCTGCTCTCCATGTAACTACACATGCTCCTTTAAAGTAACTCATTTCCACTGCTCTCACTCCTGACTTGTATCCTTCCAACAAGGTCCAAGCTTCACTTCCATACATAACAGATGGTATCATAATGCTGTTATGCAGTAACTTCTTCACTTCCATGTTCACTTCCCTGTTTCTTACCATTGCTTTCAAAGAACCAGCAACCTTTCTTCCCTGTCTTACCCTTGAATGAATATTCCTTTAAACATGAACTACAAAAGATCAGTTATGGGTGAATTAGCAAGATAACAACTTCTGAAGAGGAATTCAAATTTTCTGAGTGAATCCATGGAATGTAAGAGGAGCGAATGATGAGGTGAAAGAGAGAGAGATTGTCCAGGTGCTTGAGGGTGCAAAAGTGGATGTATGTGGAATAACTGAAACAAAATGGAGGAGAAAGTGTGAGAGAATGGGAGTATGGATGGGGTATATGTGCAGGAGTAGGTGAGAATGAGAGGGCAAAGGAAGGAGTACGTATAGTTGTGAGTAAAAGATGGAAGAAGAGCATAAGACAGTATGGATCACTTGGGTCAAGGATTGTGTGGGTAAGGTTGAAAGTTGGAATACAAATGTGGGCAATTGTGTGTGTGTGTATGCGCCAACGCAAGATCGTGCTAGCAGAGTGAGAGAAGAGTTCTGGACAAATGTGGAAGTGTGCATGGAAAAGTTTGGAAGGAATGAGAGACTGTTTTTGACTGGTGATATGAATGGTAAAGTAGGGAATGTGAAGGTGGATGGAATAGTTGGTGAGTGGGGTGTGCCTGCTGAGATAGATGAAAATGGCAGTGTATTAGTGGACATTTGTGCTGGGAGGGGGTTGGTGATAGCCAATACCCTCTTCAGGCATAAAATGATCCACAGATATACATGGCGAGTGATGAGAAGGGTGGGTGGTGAACTGAATGAAAGGAAGGCAATGACTGATTATGTGTGTGTGGATGAAAGGGTGCGAAGATGTGTAATGGATGCAAGAGCTTATAGAGGTTGGGGGAGTGGACTTTCTGACCACTACTTGGAGGAGGCCAGAATTAGGATCCAAGTAAGATGGAGAAATAGAAGAAGGGAAAGGCAAGAGGAAGTAGTTGCAAGGAGAGTGGAAAGGTTACAAGAGATAAAGGCATAGTATAAGAGAGAAGTGGAGGAATGATTGGGCAAATATGAATTGGAGCAGATGGGGGATGTGGAAGGTGTGTACATGATATTTACAGAAGAATTATGTGCAGCTGTGCAGCATGTGATATGGTGTGTGGGAGGAAGAGAAGATGGAGGGGGATGCAAGGAACAGCGTGGTGGACTGAAGAGGTGAGACAGGCTGTGGCACAAAAGAAGAAAGCATACAATGAATGGATGAGAAATAGGGGCGTGGAAGAAGTTGAGAGGCAGAAGAGAGAGTTATATGTAGAAAGAAAGAGAGGTGAAAAGATTAGTAAGAGAGAGTAAGAAGAGAGTGGATGAGGAATTTGAGTGTAAAGTGGAGGGACTAAGAAAATGTTCTGGAAAGAGGTGAAGAGAGTAAGACAGGGTGGAAGTGAGTTAGCAGGGGAGTGAAAGATAAAAATGGTAGGTTACTATTGGAGAGAGGAGAAAAAGTGAGCAGATGGAGAGAACACTAAGGAATTGTTGAACATACAGGATGGAAGTAATGTGAGTTTAAGTGGCTGGGGAATGGCTGGGAGGAGGAGGGAGGTGAGAAGACAGGAAGAAATCAGTAGGATAGAAGTTGTGGAAGCAATGAAGAAAGTTAAATTGGGGAAAGCCCCAGGAATTGATGGAGTGTGTGGTGAAATGCTGAAGCATGGGGGAGATTGTAATAGAATGGATGAGGAAGATGTGTAGATTGGCCTGGGAGGAAGGTAGAGTCCCGGAGGATTGGAAGTCAGGTATAATTATTCCCTTGTACAAAGGGAAAGGGGAAAAGGAAGTGTGTGGTAATCATAGGGACATTTGTCTTCTCAGTATAATAGGAATAGTGTATGGTAGGATACTTATTGACAGTTAGAGAAAGAACAGAGGAATTAGTTGGAGAACACATTCACTGCAACAGCATGGCAGCTGTCCAGTCTCGTTCTATAGGATCTCTAGGTGGCTCTCCACCCTGCTAGATCTCCGGCAGCCTCTTTATTCAGTCTTTTAATCCTGTGGTCACACTGTAGTACCTTCTGGTATCAAGATAGTAGTAGTCATTGATTTACTGCCTCTCAAAGAGGCAATTCTTAAAGAGCAACCCCCCCCCAGGTGAGGTTTCATGACAGCCATATATTTAAATTCACCTCAAATTGTAATAGTACAGGTACAGAAAGTGGGCAGAAATTTAGTCAATCCAGCTATTACCAAATTATCCAGTAACAAAATATAAAATCCAACCTTGCCCCTTACTGCTCTCCAAATGGCTTCAGCTTGTCCAGTCCACAAGAAAACAACAAGTGTAGCTAGCTCAATTCATAATTTCAGTTTTACGTGAAACTAGAAGCCCTCCATGGGTAGGTAATTCATCACTACCTTCCATGAACTATAATAAAGCTATGAAATTTAACTTGGCATACATAAATGTGCTTCCATAATTTTTTTGGAAATTCTACTAATAGTTTTACTCACGGAGCCACTCCTCACCCCAGTATTAACATTACACATCTAGTTTACTACCGACGATGCATATTCCTGCCCAGAAATGTTGGGTGCCAGGCTGCCTTAAAAAGACAAACTATCTGGGCTTGGAAAATATATGCTGTGGTACCTCAAGCAGCCAGGTCAAGTTGTTGCTATTCTTATTTCTAGCATGGGTCAACAAGCCTACTGCAGTAATCATCATGTTCTTGTATAGGGGTCCTATTCACAGGAAGGACTATTTCAAGCCCAACAAGCTTTAGTTCAGTGTTGCCACCAAACAATTTGAAAACTCTGAAACTGCATGCCAAAAAAATCTGTAGAATCCCCAGGTGACCATTCCATGAAACCACTAAAGAATCTGGAATAAAGGGTGGAAATGGGAGAACTACCCAGTCCTATATTTTCCACAGCCTCCCTCATGAACCCCCTTGAATTCTCCCCTGACTGACCAGAAGTCACATACCATACCACAAGTTGAAAATAGAATTTGATCATAATGTAACAGCACCATTATATAGCAGTTTAAGATATTGCATTTTTTTTTTTTCTGAAAAACAGTGGACTATACTGTATAGCCAGTCTGTTATCTGACGGAACTGGGTCTGTCACAACTTGAACACAAAACAGTGGTTGCATGAATTTTTGTGGGCCTTCCTTATGAGATCCAGTCTGAGTAGGCTTCCTCATGAGTTAAGATGGAAAGGGGTTAAGTACAGTATCTTTAAGTGATAAACAGAATTCATTCGCATATTACCTCAATATAGCACTGGCCCCAACTCAGATTATAGTAAATACAAAGTATTTCCAGGCAAGATTGTGTTGCATCTCCCCGATATACAAAAAAACACTAGTAGAGGTGGCAGATCACACACCACGTGAAATATTGTCATATTTTGGAACTTGAAGATACTTCTCATAGGGCTGAAGGAACAATATTTATATTTTTTTCTTATCCATGAAGAACGTGATGTTTGTTTATATTGAAAACATCTTCCAATATGAAAATCTGTAGATTAACAATGAATAATGAAAAGCAGAGTCCAGATGCACTGGTTTTCAAGGTCTGCTAAAACCATGTGGTCAGCAATTTATATAAATTATCAAAATCCCTTGATCAAATAAATTATTTAATACTTCAAGAGTAAAGATTTACGGGTAAAGGTACACTTCATTTGAAGCGGTAGAAGCAACTTATGAAATCTGTTCCTGATAGTCTCCTATCAGGCTGGGGTCCGAGTACATGTACTCGTACTTAAGTACAATATACTGTAATGTACTTGTACTTGGGTTTAAAATTTCCATAGGACTTTCACTTGTACTCGGATTCAAAGTACTCGACAATTTTACAAGTACTTTCGAGTACAACCATGATATATAAAAGTGGTGAGGGTAACAATGGTGTCCTTGGACAAGCCAGGTAGCCTGGGTTGGTGAGTCACTGAGGTCAAGTGGTGTACAGCCACGCCCACTAACTCCTGCTAAGCTGCTTTTACCATGTTAGCACCTTGGTACTAATTGCAAGGAGTGAAAAACAGCTGCCTGGACAGCATGCTGTGTCACTGAGAGGCAGAGCGACCCAAACCTATCAAGGGAGATTCGCCCCAAACTCCTCGCAAATAAAGTCGAACATTGAGTTCAACTCCGGAAACATTTTGACCTTTATGGTCGCTGTTACTCTGATGAAGGGGGAGGGAGGGGAAGGCGATAATCAAAACCAGGCCAAGTCAGGACGCAGGGATGGAAATTGTTCGAAAATTATCTTATTACATGTACTATAATTCCAGTGCTGTGCGTGATGTACTGTAATGACATCTGAAAGTACTATAATTTTATGTTTAGGTGGTGACATGGGCTTGGGCCCGAGCCCTAGAACAGATCATTATGAGATTAGGATTATGACCTGACAGGGTGGTGTGAAGTATGGCGGCGATAGGAGAGAGAGACTGGTCACTCTCTAGGTCTCCTCAGTACTACTATAGCATTCAGTGGATATTATATATATATATATATATATATATATATATATATATATATATATACCTACATACACACAAACTGCTGAAAGCAATTGAGGTTAAATCAGTAAAATGTACTCATACTTGGATTCGAGTACAGCACAAATGTACTCGTACTTGGACTCGAGTTCAGCTATAAAACGGAGTACTTGTACTAGTATTTGTGATACCGTAATGTTATTGTACTTGAACTCTAGTACAGAAAAATGTACTCGAACCCAAGCCTGTCTCCTATACATCAAGACCTCACTATAACAGACTAATTGGGGCCCCAAGCCATTCCGAAAAATGTGAAATTAAGATGAAAGCGACATCTGGACTTCCTCCTGATAACCTGGACTTTTTCCAACATATCAGACATTAGTCCAGATCACATTAACAGTTTTTAAACTGTTTTGACTACCATTGCAGTACTGTACTGTGTTATAGCTTCACTCCACTAATCAAATGGTATAATATATATAACACTGTCCTGTACACTGATAAATATATCTTTTATTTACTTTATTGTGGTGAACGTAGCTGAAGTGGTCAGGCAGTCCAGACTGCTTCTGGCTTTATTGGACTTTTTCCGATACTGTACACAGAAATTTAGTCCGGAAGGTCCTCAAGTCCGATAAAAGCGAAGTCCGGTCAACTGAAGTCCATTATATCGAGGTTTTACTGTATTCTTCCAATTATTTCATTTTTAGCTAAGTTCCACTGTAATAACTAGTTTGATTTGCCAAGCTTGATGGCAGAAGGGGTGGAAGGGGCTGTCCTAACTTAAGTGTTTTAACGAAACCTATCCTAACTTGTAGTCCTTCCAAAATATCCAGATCGTTTAGGCGTTGTCCCTCATGGGAATTCCCCTTCGTGCAACACTGCCGAATCTGTACCAAAGAACACCTCTCTGTCTCATGTCAGCTATTTACCACTTCTAAATGAAATTTATTTACAGTATATGTATATATAATTCTCTAATAAGGCTATATAGTGTACGACAATGCCTACTGTTTTTAATAATAACAATGACTTTTTATAAATATCACAAAACTTGGCAACGTTGCTTTCCAACACTGTCATGCTTGTAGGCGAGTCAGTAAGGGTAGGTCAGGTGTCAATCTGCAAGTCACTTCCTCTCTGACCACCATCAAAGATGGAAGCTTTTCCTCAAACTATAATAATTCATAAAACCGTATAGACTTTTTATATAAATCTCCATAAACTGTAGATTTTATATGCATAGAGAGAGAGAGAAGTAGTGAGCTGGGAGCAAGGGTTAACCCTTGTCTCTAATCCGATAATTGGCCTAGTAGAGGAACACACTGAGGTGGTTTGGCCATGTGGAGAGGCTGGAGGGTGAAAGACTGACGACAGGAGTGTATGTGAGTGAGGTTGAGGCCGAGGATGAGATGGAGGAATGGGGTGGAGAGGTATATGAGAGTTGGGAGCACGGCAGTGAAATGGCCGGGGGACAGGGCTACAGGAGACGCTTTGTCTGTGGCCACCCCGTACGGGATTGAGGCGTCTGGGAATAGACAGATAGACAGAAACTGTGGCAACGTCGCACGTAGAGGAACTCTCGTGAGGGACAACGCCTAAACAGTCTGGATATTTTGGAAGGACTATAGCATAATTGTACCTAATAATTTAGTCTAACCAAACTTAACCTAGCATCCAGTTGGAAAGTTAGGAAACAAAATCCACATTTCAGTACATTAAGATTCTTCCACTACGCTGTCAGCAAACAACTGTAGGAACTTAGGGAATGCATTAATTGTGAAGCTTTTCAACATGAAAAGGTAAATTACCAACCTGAAAAGCCAGACATACAGAATATGAACTGGAGGAATATGAATTTGGTTAAGTTCCTCCTACTACTTCAAGTAAAGTGTACCTTTGATTTACATTTCAATTTACAACTCTACTGGGGGGGGGGGGAGCAATTCTTTACCAAATGGGTGCATCAATTCCACCTATGACACACTATCTCAAGGTAACAAATTTTGGTACATATGTAACGGTTAACTGCAGAATTGTGACTGCAGGAAGTGATTGGGAAAAGACAAAATATATCTTTTTTGGTATTTAGGCAGCTAGGTCTCCCACGTCATGAGGTCAACGATCTCTCCAAGTGGACGTGTCAGTGTATCATACTCAAATATGTGCAAAACAAAGCAGTGTCCACGCTATGGGAAATTTTGCGATTTAACAAAACCTAACCTTATCGAATTTGACATATGCTAACTGGGGGGAACTGCCCCATATTTTTGGCCTAACCTAATCCATCCTAACCAAACCTAACTCCCCTAAAATTGGGACTGCCACAAAATTTTACACTGAAGATCCAAAACCCATTAGGGCAAAATTCAACTCAATTAGAACCTGAGTAAATAAATTTACCAGAGATGCAGCCTTTCCTTATATTGTTCTGAAATGTCTTCCACAGGTTACTTATTATTCCTTTATTACCACAGCTACTACGGATTTTTATAAACTTACCTATGAAAACTGAGAATTTAAAATGCGTAAAGATTCTGCCAATGTCTGCCAGAAGCTGGCCATATTTAATGTTCCTAATGTGCATTTTTAAATTTGAAAGCTGGCTGTCAAACGCAAGTGAGGTTAGGTTGGATCAGGTAGGGTTTGGTTATATCATTAAGTTTCCCATTGCTTTGATATTTGTCTATCTATCTATCTATTGCCAGACGCCTCAATCCCGTTTGGGGTGGCCACAAACAAATCGCCTCCAAGTCGCCCTGTCCCCCGCCATTTCACTGCCCTGCTCCCAACTCTCACCCCCCTCTCTCATATACCTCTCCACCCCATCCCTCCATCTCATCCTCGGCCTCCCCCCTCCGTCTTCCTCCCTCCACCTTACTCACATACACTCTCTTCGTCAGTCTTTCACCATCCATCCTCTCCACATGGCCAAACCACCTCAGTGTGTTCCTCATAACGCTTCCTATCACATCCACATCAACACCACAACGCTCCTTTATATCCTCATTCGTCAGCCTGTCTTTCCATGTGACTCCACAGGCTCCTCTTAAATAACTCATTTCCACTGCTCTCACTCTTGACTTGTGTCCTTCCAACAACGTCCAAGCTTCACTTCCGTACGTTAGAGTTGGTATCACAATACTGTCATGTAGTAAATTTTTCACTTCCATGCTCAATTCCCTGTTTCTTATCACTGCTTTCAAAGCACCAGCAACCTTTCTTCCCTGCTGTACCCTTTCAAGCACTTCACCCTCCAAACCTCCATCCTTACTCATCACACTACCCAAGTACTTAAATGTACTCACATTTTCCAATTCCTCACCATCCAACCTCGCTGTACATTCACTGACTTTAACTCTCTCAAAGACCATCACTTTACTCTTCCCTACATTCACCTTTAGATTCCGTTTCTTACACACTCTCTCAAACTCATCCACCAAGTCTTGCAGCTCCCCTTCGTCTTCACTCAACAACACAGTATCATCTGCAAACAACAGTACAGGGAGTTTCCAAACACTATCCTCTCTCACCAGGGCCACTCCAACATCCACTACCCTACCTTGTACCTCTTTTATTACCCCATCCATGTACAGATTGAACAACCATGGAGACATGACACATCCCTGTTTCAAACCAACTTTCAAAGAGAAAAATTCACTTAGTTCACCATCCACACGCACTGCAGCCTTCGCACCATCGTACATACTCTTCACAGCATTCAACAACTTCCCATCTACTCCATATATTCTTAACACTTTCCACAATCCTTGTCTATCCACCCTGTCATATGCTTTCTCCAAATCCATGAAAGCCGCATACAACTTCTTTCCCTTCTCTAGAAACTTTTCCACCAAAGATCTAAGAATGAATATCTGATCTACACAGCCTCTTCCCTTCCTAAAGCCTCCCTGTTCTTCTCCAACTAACTTCTCTGTTCTTTCTCTAACTCTGTCAATAAGTATCCTACCATATACTTTTCCTATTATACTAAGAAGACAAATGCCCTTATGATTACCATACACTTCTTTTTCCCCTTTTCCTTTGTACAAGGGAATAATTATACCTGACTTCCAATCCTCCGGGACTCTACCTTCCTCCCAGGCCAATCTGCACATCTTCCACATCCATTCTACTACTATCTCTCTCCCATGCTTCAGCATTTCACCACACACTCCATCAATTCCTGGGGCTTTCCCCGATTTAACTTTCTTCATTGCTTCCACAACTTCTATCCTACTGATTTCTTCCTGTCTTCTCACCTCCCTCCTTCTCCCAGCCACTTATACTCGCATTACTTCCATCCTCTACGTTCAACAATTCCTTAAAGTGTTCTCTCCATCTGCTCACTTTTTCTCCTCTCTCCACTAGTAATCTACCATTTTTATATTTCACTCCCCTGCTAACTTCACTTCCACCATGTCTTACTCTTTTCACCTCTCTCCAGAACATTTTCTTACAGTCCCTCCACTTTACACTCAAATTCCTTCCAAATTCCTCATCCACTCTCTTCTTACTCTCTCTTGCTAATCTTTTCACCTCTCTCTTTCTTTCTACATATAACTCTCTCTTCCGCCTCTCAACTTCTTCCACGCCCCTATTTCTCATCCATTCATTGTATGCTTTCTTCTTTTGTGCCACAGCCTGTTTCACCTCTTCAGTCCACCACGCTGTTCCTTGCACCCCCCTCCGTCTTCTCTTCCTTCCACACACCACATCACATGCTGCACATATTTCTTCTGTAAATATCCTACACACACCTTCCACATCTCCCATCTGCTCCAATTCATATTTGCCAAATTGTTCCTCCACTTCTCTCTTATACTCTGCCTTTTTCTCATCCTCTTGTAACCTTTCCACTCTCCTTGCAACTACTCATTCCTCTCATCTTTCCCTTCTATTCCTCCATCTTACTTGAATTTTAATTCTGGCCACCACCAAGTAGTGGTCAGAAAGTCCACTCCCCCAACCTCTATAAACTCTTGCATCCATTACACATCTTCGCATCCTTTCATCCACACACACACAATCAATCATTGCCTTCCTTTCATTCAGTTCACCACCCACCCTTCTCATCACTCGCCATGTATACCTGTGGATCATTTTGTGCCTGAAGAGGGTATTGGCTATCACCAACCCCCTCCCAGCACAAATGTCCATTAACGCACTCCCATTCTCATCTACCTCAGCAGGCACACCCCACTCACCAACTATTCCATCCACCTTCACATTCCCAACTTTACCATTCATATCACCAATTTGTCATATATATAAATGACCTGCCAGATGTAGTTGAGGCAATGCTTAAGGTATTTGCAAATGTTATAAAGTTGTATGGTATGGTGAAAACAGACTCAAATCCTATCTATCTATCTATCTATAGCCCGACGCCCTAATCCCGCAAAGGGTGGCCGCAGACAAAACGCCTCCAAGTCACTCTGTCACCCACCATTTGACTCCCCTCCCCCCAACTCACCCCCCCCTCCCTCATATACCTCTCAACTCCATCCCTCCACCTCATCCTCGGTCTACCCCTCCCTCTCCCTCCCTCCACCTCACCTACATACACCCTCTTAGTCAGTCTTTCATTCTCCATTCTCTCCACATGTCCAAACCACCTCAGTGTATTTCTCCTAATCTTTTCAACCACATCCACATCTACCCCACAACGTTCCTTCACTTCTTCATTCGTCAACCTGTCCCTCCACGTCACTCCACATGCTCCTCTCAAGCAACTCATTTCCACTGCTCTCACTCTTGACTTGTTCCCCTCTTGCAATGTCCACGCCTCGCTTCCATACGTCAGGGTAGGGATCACAATACCATCATGCAGTGACTTCTTAACTTCCATACTCACCTCCCTATTTCTCATCACTGCTTTCAGTGTACCAACAACCTTTCTTCCCTGCTGTACCCTTTCACGTACTTCATCCCCCAAAGTTCCATTCTTACTCATCACACTACCCAAGTACTTGAATGCACTCACATTCTCCATATCCTCACCATCCAACCTCACTGCACACTCTGTGACTTCATTCCTCTCAAACACCATAACTTTACTTTTGTTTACATTAACTTTCAGCTTCCTCCTCCTACACACTGTCCCAAATTCATTCACCAAACCTTGCAACTCCCATTCATCTTCACTCAACAATACTGTATCATCAGCAAACAGCAACACCGGAAGCTTCCAAATCTCACCCTCATTCATTAGGGCCACCCCCACATCCACTGCCCTACCTTGTACCTCCTTTACAACCCCATCCATATATATATTAAACAGCCATGGAGACATTACACACCCCTGTTTCGGGGCGCGGACAAAAACTCACCGGACATAAACTCACTGGACAAAAACTCACCAGACAGAAACTCACCGGACAGAAACTCACCGGACAAAAACTCACCGAAAAATATCTAAGGAGGACAAAAACTCACCGAGCAATATCTAATGAGAATAAAAACGAGTAATGATTTGAAACATGTTACGACACTTTAAAAAGACCTTCTTTTGAAACATTTGAAACATGCTTTGACACTATGAATAGGATAAAGAGGATACAACGCTTTAGAAACAGCTTTTCTTGAAACATTTGAAACATGCTTCAACACACATGTTTGAATTATCCTTTATTGTATTGGTGTTCAGGTTTCTCACATCAATATCAGTAGCAATGGAGATCATCAAAAACAACAAGGGTGGCCAAAAGCTGTGCGTTCATGGATATATGTACGTGAAGAAGATATCGAAGAATGAGTGGATACGATGGCAGTGCTGTCAACAATCAAGCCTGAAATGTAAAGGAGCCCTAACTACGGATGTAAATGTAAGGAGTTTCATTAAGGTTGTGTTTCCCTAATATAAGGAATATTTAAGGAGGTGCGAGGTTGTTTGAAAGGAATGAAGCGACTGAGTGTGGAGTGAGGCTAGATGGGGAGGAAATGGAAAATGTGAGGGTATTTAAATATTTGGGTAGTGTGTTGAGTAAGGATGGAAGTTGGAAGATGAAGTGCGTGTAGTGTAGTCAGTGTAGACGGCGGCAATAGATAGATAGATAGAACTAACACTGAATTCATATTTTTTTTTTTTCGTTTTTAGATGCAGAATCCGCGCTCCTTTGTTGATCACAACCATGAAGCAGATGAAGCCTTAGTTTCTGTCACAAAATTAAGAGCAACCCTAAAACAACAGGCAAGAGAAACTAAAGGTCGCCCAAACCAGCTGCTTGCTCAGGGATTGGAATCTGCAAGTGACGAGGTTCGTGCCCACATTGGTCAGCTGGATACATGCAGACGTGATCTTCGTCGGCAGAGGCGAGGTGCATTACCTAAAGAACCTGCAAATGTACGTGAACTAAATATTACAGATGACCGGAAACGTACATCTGGTGAACAGCCACGACGATTCCTGTTGCATGACAGTGGTGCGGATGCCTGCAACAGAGTGGTTGTATATGCTACTGATGAGTGCTTACGATTACTGTGCCGGGCCCGTACGTGGTTCATGGACGGGAACTATGCAATGGCTCCAGAAATTTTCCAGCAACTTTATGTTATTAGAGCCCCATTAGGCGAAACAGCAGTTTCTTGCGTGTATGCATTCCTGTCAGGAAAGTCACAAAATATATATGAAGAACTGCTTCAAAGTGTTGTAGATGGGTGTGAAAGGCTAGGGTTTACACCAGATCCCACAGAAATTGTACCAGATTTTGAGAAAGCTGCCATGCAAGCTGTCAGTACCATTTTAGGTCCTCATGTAGCCACTAAAGGATGTTTCTTCCACTTGACGCAAAGGACGTGGCGTAAGATACAGGAATTAGGGCTTGTGAATTGCTACCATGAAAATGATGATTGCAGACTGTTCTGTGGAATGATGGATGGGTTAGCATTTCTTCCATTAGAGAAGGTGCAGGAAGGTATGCAGTTTTTGAAGAACAACACCCCTGAAGAATTTGAAGACCTCCTTGCATACTTCGACAGGACATATGTTACAGGTACATTCCGTCATGTACGACTTCCTGGAAATAATGAAGGCCCAGAATCACTACAAGCCAATATTCGACGACTTCCACCTCCTTTTCTGCCAGGTATATGGAACGTGCACAGTAATACCCTAAATGATGCAGCTCAAACAAACAATATGAGTGAAACCTGGAATTCATCATTCAAGCAGCTTGTTGGTCATTCCCATCCATCTTTTTACACTGTTATTGATAACATTAGGAAGGATGAAGCCTTAGTCAAAACCATGATGCTGCTGGATGACAGAGGGGAGCCTCCAAAGAAGAGAACCAAGAGAAACTATGTTCGTCTTCAGAAACGTTTAAAGAGTTTATGTGAAGATATAGTTGCCGGTAGGAAATCGACAGAGGAATTCCTTTGAGCTGTTGGGCAGTGTGTCCGTTTTTAAACCTAGGAGTTCACTTTGTTTTGAATAACTCATTTAATGGACCAGGTTTTCAGTATTATAGTTCAAATAATCTTCTGTTTTAAAGTTTTTAATACATAAATATACCATTTTTAAACATATCTGACATATAAAAAACTTTCTTTTATTTCGGTGAGTTTTTGTCCTCCTTAGATATTTGCTGGTGAGTTTTTGTCCGGTGAATTATTGTCCAGTGAATTATTGTCCGGTGAGTTTTTGTCCGGTGAGTTTTTGTCCTACCCCCCCCTGTTTCAGTCCCACATTGAGATCAAAGAACTCACTCAGCTCACCATCCACTCGCACCGTAGCCCTAGCTCCCTCGTACATACCCTTCACAGCACTCAACATTTCCCCTCCACTCCATATATTCTTAATACCTTCCACATACCTTGCCTATCTATTCTGTCCAAGCCCTACAAAATGATTTCATGTGCACCTGGACATTAGACTGGCAGCTGAGTTTAATGTAGATAAATGTAAGGGGACTCATTTTGGAATAAATAACCCAAGAAGCAGACATACTATGGCAACTCACAATGGTGAAAAGGAGATATCAGAAACCATGATGGAGGACTAGGGGATTCTACATTTCAAGAAAGCCAACAATGTTTTGGGAGTAACAAAGACATTTACACATCTGGATGGTACTCGTTTGGGAGTAATAAAGAGAACATTTACACATCAGGATGGTGCTCAATTGTTAGACCAATCTCGGAGTATGGTACTACAGTGTTGTCGGTGAGGTTTAAGATGGGTATGGGCAGTTTGGAGGTGATACACAGGAGAGCACCTCAACTAATTCCTGAAATTAGTGGACTGGATTATCAAGGAAGACTTAAAGCGTTGGGATTGTTCTCACTGTACTACAGGAAGAAAAGGAATGACGTGATGGAGGTGTATATTATGAAGTCAAATAAGAATTGAGAAAAATATTTTTAGAGCTCCACGGCTCCAGCACAGGAGGACATCATCTGAAGTTGAACAGCTCTCAAGGCTTGATGTAAGAAAACATTCTCAAGGAGGATAGTTGATCGGAACTCTTTACCAGAATATGTTGTGTCAGCCCCAAGTATTGTTTTAAAAAGAAGCTTATTGGAAAGAGCATTTTTGAATCATCATATTTCTAAAGATATATACCGCAGTCCTGACGCGCCGCCACGTTATGTATTAACGTAAAGGAATCTGGCAAACTAGCGCAAGTCTTCATCCAGACTACTTGGTATGAAGGTATGACAAGGGATACACTGACACGGCCAGTCGGAGCGATGGTTAATAAACACGGCCAAAGTCGACTGAACGCGGCCAGTCGGAGATCGTCGGTAAACATTGCCTGGCCGCTTCCTATAGGCTGTAGGCAAATTTTGTCTTTTTCCAATCACTTCTTGCACTCTCAGTGGAACAGTTAACCGTGTTGTTAATATACCAAAATTACTTTCCTCTGAAATCGTGAGATTATAAGTGGAATCGCCGAGCCCATTTGGTAAATCACACACACAAAACGGGAAGTTACCTAAATATGCAGCAAGGTAAAGAGCAGCTGCAGCCACAGATAACTCGTGAATGTCATTTCTTGCAGTTTGTTGTGTCCTTGATAAGCAAATGGCTGCGTATTAAAGGAAGCAGTTGATGCCACTACAAATACCACACAACTCCACCTACGTAACCGTACATCCTGGACCCGCCATTTGGAACTCGCGCCAAATTGCATTACACGTCCAGCCATGGATATGGCGTTGTCGAAGTATTTACTAATTCAAAATCCTAATTAACAGCCTACAGAGGTTTTAGTTTTAAAAAACTCACAGTAGGTATGGTAATCCAGGCGCCAATTACTGAGACTCTTTTGAATAGAAAATATGAAAAGACCACACGTTTGGTAATCAGAAAAAAAAAAAAATGGATTACACGTGTCGTCTCGCCACCTTCATGGTTTTCTTATCACAATTTATTTTTAAAATCAAATTCTCTCAACATTAACCGCATTCACACTAGCATAAGAGAATACTTTTAAGTAATTTTCGTTACTAAACCGCCATTTATCTTGTGTAAAATGCAAAGAGATTCTTACCAGACGCACCGCACCCTTCACGTCATAAGCGTAGCTGAGAGAGTGGCCGAGCTTCAGCCGAGCGTCGCCCAGGCTCGTCCTCTTCCACAGAAAAGCCGGTGCGGTAGGGTGATGCCATTTATTAAAATAAATTAGGATTACTTATTCTTTATAAAGTCATGTGGCACAAATATTTATAATCAGCGCTATACCAATTTTTAGTATATTTAACGTTGCAGAATTACAATATTTATAAAATACCTTGGGATCCGCAATTTGTTTGCAGACACTGCGGTCAGTTTTTATAAGCAATTTTTGCATTTCACGTCTTTGTTAGAAACCCTGACAGCTTTCATATTACCTTTTTAAATATTGATGATTTTTTTTTTTACATTATCTCCTCTTCACTATCAATTTATCAATATATCCATTTAGAATTTAACGGATCAGGAACAGAAAAGTTGCCCCAGTACGATAATTACTATTTTTAAAAATTACATGAAGAGCATCTACTGAGAATATTATACATTTGTACGTTTACACGGTAAAATGTAATTTGATTTTACATTATTAATTTGTGGGCAATTATTCAAGAAAATTTCCCCTGCAGAAAGCAGTACGTCCGTGAGTCAGCTGATCAGGTCGGTCTAGTGCCTGTTTTGCCATAAATACGGTATATTTTATAATCTACTCCCATTTTAGTTAGTTTTCAGGGTTTTTTTTTTTTTAGATTACAATAATATGCTGGAGTGTTCGTTGCATGACTGGGAAGTTGATGGCCCTTTAAAGTTTTGTGTTTTCACTAATCACTTTTCTTTTTCGTCACTCCTAAGATAAAATATATGTATACACATGTGCAGTAGTACTTGAAGTGACTTGTTAATGATGCAGCTTAAATGACGGCTAGAATGTATGATTGATTGTATTCTATTCTGGTTTCAGGCTGCTATTGAGCCATATGGCAGACACGTGTTGTCAGAGATTAGCTTTGCATATAGGTCTAATAATTGTATCTCTTGGTAATATAACAAGAATGATAGTATTGTCAGAAAAGAAGGTAATTGTGTATTTTCAACTAATGCTCCAAAAACGATAAATCTATGTATTTTCCTTTTTATGAGTCATTCAGTATTCACATTCATTTCCGTTGGAAATTACCTTTTTTTTTTTAAGATACGGCCTCTCCCCGAAATGAGTAAATTACAAACCATTTTAGGCAGTTAGCAATCCTGACCCCCCCCCTTAACCTAAATCAGACGTGGAACAATTCATTCCTAAGTAAAACAAATTCCATCCACACCATGAGGCCACATTTAATGCACACTAGGAGCAAACCATGGCAAAATCCAGGCAACCAATAGGGTACCGTATATTATAAGAACATTCGAACATTCAAGGTAAGAGACCTGTATGTTAACACTATGGAAAGGCATAATTTTACCCCATATTGATTATTGCTCCCAACTTTGGGCTCTACATAAACATATTGATACTAAAGGGCCTCCAGTGAACAATCACCTACTGTATCAAAAGTAACCAAAAACAAGAAGAAATGGGAAATTTTATTACTGGCAGAGACTAATATGATACTATATTCTGTAGAGAGGAGAATGGGTATAACTTTAGAAATAACCAACATTACCAATTTTCATTATATTACGACTAAGAAACGGACAAAGGACATTCTGAGGATGGGAACATGGAATGTGAGAGGAGTGAATGATGAAGTGAAAGAGAGAGAGATTGTCCAGGTGCTTGAGGATGCAAAAGTGGATATATGTGGATTGACTGAAACTAAATGGAAAGGTGAAAGGATGAGAGAATGGGAATATGGTGTAGGTATATGTGCGGGAGTCAGTGAGAATGAGAGGGCAAGAGAGGGAGTATGTCTGATGATAAGCAAGAAGTGGAAGGAGAATATAAGAGAGTATGGAACAGTGGGTGCAAGGATTGTATGGGTGAGGATGAAAGTAGGTATACAAGCATAGGCGATTGTATGTGTATGCTTCAACAGAGGATCGAGTGGCAAGAGTGAAAGATGAGTTTTGGGCGAGAGTAGAAGCATGTATGGACAAGTTTGAGAGGAGCGAGAGAGTGCTGTTGATTGGAGACATGAATGGCAAAGTTGGGAATGTACGAGTGGTTGGTCAGTGGGGTGTGCCAGCTGAAGTAGATGGGAATGGTAGTGCTTTGGTGGACATCTGTGCTGGTAAGGGGTTGGCAATAGCCAACACCTACTTTCGTCATAAGATGATCCACCGGTATACATGGAGAGTAATGAGGAGGATGGATGGTGAACTTGTTGAACGAAAGGCAATGATAGACTACGTGTGTGTGGATGAGCGAATGAGAAGACAAGTGTTGGATGCAAGAGTGTGGAGAGGGTGGGGGAATGGAGTCTCGGACCATCACTTGGTGATGGCCAAGGTAGAGCTGCAAAGAAAGTGGTTGAGGAGACGAAGGGGAAGACAAGAGGAAGCAGCTCCTGTGAGAAGAGTGGAGAAATTGCAAGATAGTGAGAAAATGACAGAGTATAAGAGCATAGTAGAAGAAAGATTGGGAAGGTATGAGCTAGAGCAGATGGAAGGGGTGGAAGACGTATGTAAGATATTCACGGAAGAGATAAGCGCAGCGTGTGAGGCGGTTTGTGGAGTGAGGAGGAGATGCAAGGGTGTGCAAGGGACAGCATGGTGGAATGATGAGGTGAAACGAGCTGTGGAACAAAAGAAGAAGGCATATGGTGAATGGTTGGCGAGTAGAGGGAGGGGAGAAGATGAGAGAGAGAAGAGAGAGGTATATGTGAGCAGGAGAAGGGAGGTTAAGAGACTGGCGAAGGAGAGTAAGAAGAAAGTGGATGAAGAGTTTGGGAGGAATCTGAGTGTGAAATGGAGGGAGAGTAAGAAATTGTTTTGGAAGGAGGTAAAGAAAGTAAGGCAGTGTGAAAGGGGAAATAATAGGGGAGTGAAAGATAGGAATAATAGATTGTTGGTGGAGAAGAGAGAGAAATTGAGGAGATGGAAGGAGCACTTTGAGGATTTGTTGAATGTAGAGAGTGAGAGCAGTGTGAGTATAAGTGGTTGGGGAATGGCTGGGAGAAGAAACGATGAGAGGAGGGAGGAAGAGATCAGTAGGTCGGAAGTAGTGGAAGCGATGAAGAAGATTAAGCTGGGAAAGGCCCCAGGAATTGATGGAGTGTGTGGTGAAATGCTTAGGTATGGGGGTGAGATTGTTGTGGAGTGGATATGGAAGTTGTGTAGATTGGCCTGGGAAGAGGGAAGGGTTCCAGAGGACTGGAAATCAGGTATAGTTGTTCCTCTGTACAAAGGAAAAGGGGAGAGAGAAGTATGTGGTAACCATAGGGGTATTTGCCTTCTTAGTGTGACTGGTAAAATATATGGTAGAATACTCATTGATAGGGTTAGGCATATGACAGAGGAGCTAGGTGGAGAAGAACAAGGGGGATTTAGGAAGGGAAAAGGGTGTGTAGATCAGATATTTGTTCTAAGATGTTTAGTGGAGAAGTATCTAGAGAAGGGAAGGAAAGTGTATGCTGCCTTCATGGACTTGGAGAAAGCTTATGACAGAATAGATAGGCAAGTTATGTGGAAGGTATTAAGAATATATGGAGTGGAGGGGAAATTGTTGAGTGCTGTGAAGAGTATGTACGAGGGAGCTAGGGATACGGTGCGAGTGGATGGTGAGCTGAGTGAGTTCTTTGATCTCAATGTGGGACTGAAACAGGGGTGTGTGATGTCTCCATGGCTGTTTAATATATATATGGATGGGGTTGTAAAGGAGGTGCAAGATAGGGCAGTGGATGTGGGGGTGGCCCTAATGAATGAGGGTGAGATTTGGAAGCTTCCGGTGTTGCTGTTTTGCTGATGATACAGTATTGTTGAGTGAAGATGAATGGGAGTTGCAAGGTTTGGTGAATGAATTTGGAACAGTGTGTAGGAGGAGGAAGCTGAAAGTTAATGTAAACAAAAGTAAAGTTATGGTGTTTGAGAGGAATGAAGTCACAGAGTGTGCAGTGAGGTTGGATGGTGAGGATATGGAGAATGTGAGTGCATTCAAGTACTTGGGTAGTGTGATGAGTAAGGATGGAACTTTGGGGGATGAAGTTCGCGAAAGGGTACAGCAGGGAAGAAAGATTGTTGGTACACTGAAAGCAGTGATGAGAAATACGGAGGTGAGTATCGAAGTTAAGAAGTCACTGCATGATGGTATTGTGATCCCTACCCTGACATATGGAAGCGAGGCGTGGACCTTGCAAGAGGGGAACAAGTCAAGAGTGAGAGCAGTGGAAATGAGTTACTTGAGAGGAGCATGTGGAGTGACGCGGAGGGACAGGTTGACGAATGAAGAAGTGAAGGAACGTTGTGGGGTAGATGTGGATGTGGTTGAAAAGATTAGGAGAAATACACTGAGGTGGTTTGGACATGTGGAGAGAATGGAGAATGAAAGACCGACTAAGAGGGTGTATGTAGGTGAGGTGGAGGGAGGGGTAGACCGAGGATGAGGTGGAGGGATGGAATTGAGAGGTATATGAGGGAGGGGGGGGTGAGTTGGGGGGAGGGTAGTCGAATGGTGGGTGACAGAGTGACTTGGAGGCGTTTTGTCTGCGGCCACCCTTTGCGGGATTAGGGCATCGGGCTATAGATAGAAAGACGTCCCTGAACTATGCTAAGACTTACCTTTTAAACCTAGTTTCAGTTGGGGGAGCAAATTTTGTAGAGGTAGTCATATAGTGGCTTAGGTTAGGCTGTCGCTCAGTAACGGATGAATGTTGCGCCATATTAGCTGGTGCAGGCATGTGCATTCCATCTGTGTCAGGCCCTAGGTTAGGTTAGGTTAGGTTAGTTTGGGTTAGTTTAATGCAAAATAGTGTGTTTTTAATTACCGTAATCTTGATCTTGATTTTGGGGGATAAACCCACTTTTGGAAATCTTACTCAAAATTCCAAAAGGGGGATTTTCCCCCCAAAATGAGGGTCAAAACTAATTAAAGCACAGTATTTTGCATTGGAAACCATAATAATAATAATAAAAGGAAACGTTGGTTACTTCTAAAAATTTATCGGAGAATGAAGAGATACATTATTATATATACACAAAAATTTTGAAAATCTAATACACCTCCCAAGGTAGAGCCCTCCTACCATCAAAACCACAAGAGGAAGCAAGAACATGGAAAAAACCTAACCAAACTTACCATCCATCGGTATACCCTGTTAGAATCTAGATCCTCCAGTATAACAGCTAATCAAAAAAGGGGGCAAGACTCTTTAAGTGCCTTCCTAAACAGTTAAGAAACATCAGGGTGTGACAATAGAGGTACTGGTATTCAGGAAAGAAACCAGACAAGTTTTTGGCTACCATCTCTGACCAACCAGGAGTTCTGGGATACACCTCATCAGGCCCAGAAACCTGCAACTTCATTGTGGCCCAGCTGGAGTACCTGCAGCAAAATGAAGGATGATGGTGATGCCATGGCCTTCCCTCAAGAATAAATGAGGGATCAACATCCCTTTAAGGCAGAAGTGCATCAAGGTAAATATGGTAGATATAAACCTTGGATTCCTGGAAAGTAAGAGCAAGAATGGGAATGCACTTGTTACAGAGTCCTTAGTGGAACAAAATTACCTGAAGGCAACTCAGTCGGTGATTGGCTAGAGAAAATTACGTGGCTTGTCCTGGCCGGCAGGTAAATTTTTAGAAGTAACGAACGTTTTTTTTTTTTTACAATTATTCTTTTGGTTTCCAGTGCAAAATAGTGTATTCTAATTAATTTTGACCTTTATTTTGGGGGGAAAATCCCCCTTTTGGAAGTTTGAGTGAGATTTCCAAAAGTGGGTTTATCCCCCAAAATCAAGATCAAAATTAATTTAAAACACACTATTTTGCATTAAACTAACCTAACCTGACCCAACCTAACCTAACCTAACCTAGGGCCTGACATAGACCGAGTGCACACGCCTGCACCAGCCTATATGGCGCGACATTCATCTGCTGTGAGCGATAGCCTAACCTAAGCCACTATATGACTACCCCTACAAAATTCGCTCCCCCAACTCAAACCAGGCTTAAAAGGTAAGTCTTAGTTAGAATAGTTCAGGGACGTAATATAATGAAAATCGGTAACGTTGGTTACTTCTAAAGTTATACCAGCCGGCAATCTTTGAGATATAAGAGAATGTCTTATGAAAAAAAAAAAAACTTTGAATTGATGGTAATCCTCAAGGAGATAATAAGATTACCTTATTTTGCAATTTCCTCTTTTTTTTTTTTTTTTTTTTTTTTTTTTTTAGCTCGATTCAAGACAAGGACTGTGGAAAGTATTAATATATGGAGTAGATGGGAAGTTGTTCAATGCCATGAAGAGTGTGTATAAGGGTGCAAAAGCTGCAGTGCGTGTGGATAGTGAACTGAGTGAATTTTTCTGTTTGAAGGTTGGATTGAAACATGGATGTGTCATGTCTCCCTGGTTGTTCAGTCTGTATATGGATGGCGTTATAAAAGAGATACTGTACAAGGTAGGGCAGTGGATGTTGGTGCAGCCCTAATGAGAGAGGGCAGTGTTTGGAAACTCCCTGTTCTGTTGTTTGCAGATGATACTGTGTTATTAAGTGAAGACGAAGGGGAGCTGCAAGGCTTGGTGGATGAGTTTGGGTGAGTATGTAAGAAACGAACACCAGATGCTGTTGGCATAACGTTCTCGCTACGTGTCAAGTGGGGTTGGTGGAGGATTAGTGCCCCTCCCTGTAAAACAATTAACTCTAAGCCCTTGGCCACCCCATTTGGGATACATGGCATCTGGCAATGAATGAATGAATGAAAATGTAAGAAACGGAATCTAAAAGTGAATGTAGGGAAAAGTAAAATTATGGTCTTCGAGAGAAGTGTAGTCACTGAATGTACAGTGAGGTTGAATGAGGAGGAACTGGAAAATGTGAGTGCATTCAAGCACTTGGGTTGTGTGATGAATAAGGATGGTAGCTTAGAGGGTGAAGTGCTTTAAAGGATACAACAAGGAAGAAAGGTTGCTGGTTCTTTGAGAGCAGTGATAAGAAACAGGGAAGTGAGCATGGAAGTGAGAAGTTACTACATGACAATACTGTACTGTGATACCAACTCTAACATATGGAAGTGAAGCTTGGACCTTGTTGGAGGAACAGAAGTCAAGAGTGAGAGCAGTGGAAATGAGTTATTTGAGAGGAGCATGTGGAGTCACATGGAGAGACAGACAAATGAGGAAGAGAAGGATCGTTGTGGTGTGGATGTGGATGTGATAGGAAGCATTAGGAGAAACACATTGAGGTCGTTTGGCCATATGGAGAGGATGGAGAGTGAGAGACTAATGAGGAGAGTGTGTGTGAGTGAGGTGGAGGGGGGGAGAGGGAGGGGGAGGCCAAGGATGAGATGGAGGGATGGAGTGGAGAGAAGGGGGTGTGAGCTGGGAGCAGGGCAGTGAAATGCCGGGGGACAGGGTGACATGGAGGAAATTTGTTTGTGGCCACCCCTTACGGGATTAAGGCGTCTGGCAATAAATAGATAGCTCTTCAAGGGATTCCTTTAGTATTTTCAGATTGTGTGTTCAAGAAAGAAATAATGCAGGACAGTGAGCAAGGAATTGAAAAAGTTGTTGCATGACAGTACAGTAAGACCTCACTATAACGGACTAATTGGGGCCCAAGCCATTCCGAAAAATGCGAAATTCCGATAAAAGCGACATCTGGACTTCCCCCTGCTAAGCTGGACTTTTTCCAATATATCAGACATTAGTCCAGATCGCACGAACGGTTTTTAAACTGTTTTGACTACCATTGTGGTACTGTACTGTGTTATAACTTCACTACATTAATCAAATGGTATAATATATATATAATAATACTGTACTGTACACTGATAAATATGTCTTTTATTTACTTTATTGTGGTGAACGTAGCTGAAGTGGTCAGGCAGTCTGGACTGCTTCTGGCTTTATCGGACTTTTTCCGATATACTGTATAGGAATTTAGTCCGGTAGCTCCTTGATTCCGATAAAAGTGAATTCCAGTCTATTGAAGTCCGTTATATTGAGGTTTTACTGTACAGTATTGTGATCCCCAATCAAACGTATGGAAGCGAAGCTTGGACATTGTTGGCAGGACAGAAATCAAGAGCGTGAGCAGTGGAAATGAGTTATTGGAGAGAAGCATGTGGAGCTCCATGGGGAGACAGATGGACAAATGGGGAAGTGAAAGAGAATTGTGGTGTGGATGTGGATGTAATAAAAAGCATTAAGAGAAATACATTGAGGTGGTTTGGTCATGCGGATAGGATGGAGGATAAGAGATTAACGAGGAGAGTGTATGCGAGTGAGGTGGAGGGGGGGAGAGGGAGGGGGAGGCCAAAGATGAGATGGAGACATGGACTAGTGACATATATAATAGAGGGGGATGGAAGTTTGGGGGGGGGGGGAGTGCAATGAAATGACAGGGGACAGGGCACCATGGAGACAATTTGTTTGTGTCCACCCATTATGGGATTAAAGTGGCTGGCAATAGATAGGTAGAGTTTTGAAGCTTTAATGTTTTTAACATCTTTTAAAAGTGGTCAAAAGCACTAGAAAGTGTTTGTTTACAATCTGAAGACAGATGGGCATCATCTTGTGGTGTGCATAGACAGGTGGACCCCATCCTAGAATGCCATTTTTTAATTGAATTACCCTTATCATTGCCTGTTTATCCAAACCTGACCTAAATTTTCATACCAGTAACAACTCAATCTTTCTCCTAACCTATCCCATCCCATACCGGTATGTAATCATATTTTCCTTGTTGATTGATGGATTCAGTTCATACTCAAAAATACACTTCAGTACACTTTTATAAAGCCACTGAATCAGTTTGAAGGCAGGTAAATTTTTTTTTGAGGGCAGGTAAATTTTTCTTTAATATTTAAGAAGTGGTCTCATGTCTCTTGAGGCAGAACTTACAATAGACCTGGTGCTTCATGGTCAACTAGATATCCTACTTATGTTTCAGCCACTACAAATTCCTTCCTTGCCAAAATTGCAACTCCACCTCCAGGGCCATTTTGATTTCTTCTGTCTTTTCTTATAACTGAGTAGTGACTCACATTTGAATAGACTGGTGTCCATCATGTCATGGTTGTACTTTCTTTCAGTAAGGAAGATTGAGTCCAATTTTTCCTCATTTATAAGTGCTTCAAATTCGGCAGTCAAGTGGCTTTGAGGAATATGTGTATTTTCTTTGAAAAAATGGCATCTGCCACTGGTTTTTGCTTAGCACTGATTGCCTCATATTTCTTGTAGTCCACAGTCCATTTGAAATGTTTGTTGCCTTCTTCCTCATTCCTTGCTGCTGCCAAGTTTATTAGCTGCTTTTGTTCTTCCAGTTCCCTCTTCGTTCTACCCCTTAACATTTTGGCAGCTGGATCTGATGAAGATTCAAGGTGTGGTATTGCTCTTCCTACTGTTCCAGCCATTTCTTCTGTTCCAAATCTTACCCTAAACAGTCTTGGCTTCTCCTGGTAATTGTGCACCTCTGGCTGATGGGTTTCTTGTTTGGTGTCTGTGCCTCTATATACTCTCAAGGTGTCTGTGATTTTGTGGTTCTTTCTGTTTATTTTCACATGATTGGTAAAAAGGTTGGAAACAAACCCTGCATTCCTTGTTTCCAGATCACCTGTGTCTGGTACTGGAACCCCAGCCAAGATTAAATTTCTGGCTATGAACATTCTGTCCTTTTCACTGTCTAGTACTGCTCTTACTTTGTCCTTCACTTTATATTCAACAGTTCTGGTAACTGGAGCGTCCTTCTGGTCAGGTACTGTTTTCGCTTCAGTTTTGATCATCTTTTCCCACTTCTATAACTTTATTCACTTCATCCATGACTGCTAACCCCTTGTTGCATATCTTTCTTAATGTAATCCTCTTGTGCTGCAAGTTTTGCCTCTGGTGGTTTAATCATTCTTTTCGTATTACTGTTGCGTGATCCTTTAGAGGACTAATATTATTAAGCTGATTAGCTATTGGTTCACAATTTTTTATTGAATAGAATTTTGTGTGTTGCCCTAACTTGTTTCATATGTTGACCTCATTCTCTGTTAGTCATTTTCATTTAAAGTGCACCTAAAATTTTGCAGCAGTCACATTTAATACCATCATTGACTTGGGTATAGCAGTGACCACAGATGTCCATGTTTCTTTTTCTTCGTACCTTTATTTGCATCCGCAGTGTCATTTACCATGATCAGTCGTCAGTTGACAAGAAAAGTTTTTATATCCCTTACAAGCACAATTAGCTGTTTGTCTGAGTCTTACGTATACTCCCCACTGTCTTTTACCGGTACTTAGGTGGTGGCAACAAAAAGTTTTTATATCCCTTACAAGCACAATTAGCTGTTTGTCTGAGTCTTACGTATACTTCCCACTGTCTTTTACTGGTACTTAGGTGGTGGCAACAATCATCCACTCACGATATAACGGTACGAGTAGTTGTTCCCTAGGCAGTTTGGCTGAACAACCCGGAGTCCCTAAGGAAGGCCACGGTCAAGACCAGGCTTTCCCACATAGCATTCAAGGAGTCTATATTGTAATGTTGGCACAAGCGATTGTTTGCAGTGCAGTCTTCCATCTTCCATAATGTGCATAATAGTGTTGGGTGCTGTGTTGCATCCTGGATAGGCATCAGCGACTGAGTCACCCAGCCTCTTCTGATAAGAGGGCTGGATGATGCCCACATCTCAGCCTGGCCAGGTGAACCCTGTCCTCATGAGGGAGGTAGGATTTAGAATGGTGGCTATCAAGAGGCCATGCATGCAGCTGTGTGTTGGCTTTGAGTGACTGAATGAAGCGACGAGTGATTTGAGCTTGGATATGCTTCTGGAAGCTGATTTGAGGTGGGGGGAGAAAATACAATACAGTATCTGGGTATGATATCGTGTGCTGGGTGTTGTTCTGATGTTCCTTGGTTGTGTGGATGAGCTGCCATGTAGTGTAGTGGATGATGTGGGCTTGTGGAGGCTGCAGCATGAATTTTTGTGCCTCTCATGTCTAGATGATCCTTGACTTTGGGAACTTTGGTTTCTTGGTGTAGGTGGTTTGTAGGTGTAGTAGCTGTGCAGCCTGTGATTATTTTTAGAGCCTTGTTCTGTATTGTCTGTAGATTGTTGTAGTGTGTTTTAGTGAGGTTAGAAGCCCAAGCTGGGCCTGCATAATTCATCACTGAAAGAATACAGGTATATTGTTTGTATACTGTGGTGGTGGTTTCTTTGTTGTGTCCGAATGTTGTATGGGCAAGTGACCTTAGGGCATTGAGTCTTGGTGTTAATTTATTTTTAATGTTTGTGGTGTGGTTTAAATGATACTGATGTATGTTACACCAAGGATTTTGTGTGTGTGTGTGTGTGTGTGTGTGTGGTAGAGGGTGTTATTTATGGTGAGGTGTGGAATGTGACTTTGTTCTGCTGTCCAGTTTGTGAGAAAGGTCACAGTAGATTTGGCTGGGGCTGTATTGAATACGTACTGGTATTTGGTGAAACATTCCTGTAGTGTGTTGAGGTAAGGTTGAAGGATGTGTGCAGCTGTGTTTGTGTTTTGGTGTGTACATGTGTTATGTCGTCTACATAGGAAGCTATGTGTATCTGTGGTGTGTGAGGTGTGGGTATGTCATGCATATATAGGTTAAAGAGTGTAGAGGTCAAAACAGAGGGATGCTGTTTGTGAAGTTTCTGATGTTCAGTGACTGACCGGCAAATGTTACATGTGCACATATACCTGCTAAGTAGTTTGCCAGCCATCTTTTTGTGCTATTGTGGATGTTTGTGTTGAATACTGTACCATACAGTACAGTATTTTGTTTGTGAGCTTATGGCGGGGGATGACATCAAAAGCTTTGCTAACGTCTAACGGAGCAGTGGCATCTTTGTCGTGGGTCCACCCCCTAGCGGCTGTCAAAGCGGAGGAAGAGAACAGCATGGGGTCCAAACCACTGCAAACCCCCCCGGACCCCTCACGGGGTGTGAGAACCTGGGAGTGGCATTGGTCGCCTGGGCAAGCACCACTCACTTGATGTAGTGTTGCCTGCTTCTTCCTTCACCTTTATCCGTCATTTTTCTGTGTCTGCCCTTCTCTCTTCCTGTTTCTCCCATCTTTCCTGTCTCCTTTTATTTCTCTTCTTTCCTTTTCAGGTGGCATTACATTGAGTGACAAGCCTAATGGTTTCCTGTATGCCAGGAAACCATTTACAACACTGGGTGGTAACCATATAACCAACCCTTTATGTGTTCCTTACATGTCAGCAAGTGGGTTCATGGAGGGTTAGTGCCCCTTCCCCTAAAACAACTAACTGAAAGACAAATGACCACCTCTTACAGGATTATGGTGTGGCTATAGATTGGATTTACTGATGGGCTTGGCGTGGTGCAGTCACTCGATGTTTCACGTTCAGTCGCTCGATGCTTGATGTGTGTGCATACCTAACCCACAGAATGTTCTGTTTACTGTTTATTTACAATAATACACACACACACATCTAAGTCTGCATTATTGAAACCTTAACACTTGGTAAGACCATTGATTGATTTGCATCTGACTATTGTTTGCCTTTGTACCAATCACCTTAACCCATAGCCCTTGCCTCCCCTCCCCTCCACTCTTTTTAGCACTATTTTTGCGGAAAAACTACGCATTATATGATGGGGGAAATATGGTAGATTGGACTAAGTTACAAAAATTTAGGTTTAAATGAATCAGGGCCTGGATCTACTAAACATCTGTAGCCAAGATATGAACAGAATTTTTCGGTATCATCCAAATGTGGAAACTTTTATTATGATGGGATTTACTAGACACTCTTCAGGCAGTTAAGGTGATCATGCACATGGAGGGTTGGAGGCCTCCATATGTTCATTTGTAACTCTGAAAAGAGTAATATTTCATAGTGTCTATTTAAAACTGTGCTTTAAAAATAATGTACTTGCATATAGTACAGCATTGTTATATTTAACCACTATTATCATTTGAGGTTTTATGTAGAAATGTAGATACAGTTTTGTGAACCTGCAGATGATATGCAGAACCTGGTATTCTCCTTGATGATCGCTTGTGTTGTGAATTTGCGTTCATGTTTACTCAACATATACAGTATTTGAAAGGAATGATGAACACTTTTGGGATGCTAACAGTTTGGGCAGAATTGAATACTACAGGAGGTCCATGTCCAATATCATTAAAAACAGTAAATATAGAAAATTTAAGCTTGGGTAATGTTCAAAGAAACATATGACCACATCTTAAAAGTTTAGGAAAAAATGCCTACCTTCTAGTGGTAGATGGGGGCACTCATTATCCACTCACCCAGTGTAGTGCTGCTCTTGGGTGACTGCCCTTTCCTCTTTTCCTTCCTTCTTTCCTTCTTTTCTCCTCTATCTATCTTTCCTTCATTCTTTCCTCTTCCTTCTGTTTGCGGGCAGCTCTACACTGAGTGACAAGCCAAATAGTTTCCTGTACACCAGGAAACCATTTACTACACTGTGTTGTAACCATAAAACCAAATTATGGTGCCTGGTGGTTTAGTGGGTAATTAAGGCGCTCCAGTCAGATTGAGCCTGTGCAGGCTTATATCCAAGGGTTGGTTGGGGTTTATTGTTCACATAATGCCACTCAGGGATGAGTGAGGCTGGTTACTTACTTAAATGTCTGGACCAACTTTCCTAACCCCAGGCTCCCACTTTTCTCATGGGACAACACAGGATTGGATGATGACAGTGATGGTGGTGAATTGATTCAGTGACTTGATATAAATGTACAGAAGTGCATTTTTGAGAATGAAGAGTATCCATCAGTAAGCAAGAAAATACTGTACAGTTATATAAGTGATAGGTTACGTTAGGGTGTTTAGTTTGGTTAACATAAAATAAGTTAGTTTAGGTTAGGCTAAGATGTATTAGGTTGGGTTAAGTTTTGAAATTTTTGTTTTTTTGAAAAAGTCAGCTCAGATATGGGCAATTTTGTGCAAAAATGGTATTCCAAGATGGTGTCTGTCTGTATTCAGTGTTGTTTGGAATTGTAAACAAAAAAAATAAATTCATTCATTCATCAAATCTTCCATTCATCATCTAATCATGTGTTGCCCCATGAGAAGCGTTGGAGCTCGGGGGTTGGCAAGTTGGTCCTGACATTCAAGATGAGAGTGACCAGCCTCACTCATCCCTGAGTAGCATTATGTGAGCAATAAACCCCAACCACCCCTTGGATATAAACCTACAGAGGCTCAATCAGATTGGAGTGCCTTAATTACCCACTGTAGCAATAAAAAACATCAAAACTTGAAAATGCACACAGAAAATACTCATGAAGGACTTTGGTAAAGGAAAAAATTATGAAAACTGCACAATATGGTGGCTCCATATCTCCTTGAAGGTTACTCATACTTGAAATACCCCCCTCCCCCTCCCCCAGATTCTGATTAACCACTTAATTCTTACATAAATTTGTTACTGATATTCAAGTTTTACTCAGATTTCTTTGAGAGGAAATATTCAGACTGTGTGTTGAACTACATCTGGTAAATTGAAACAAGTGAAGAGAAGCGTAGCTTGGTCGGAGACAGATGCAGGGATTTATGGGCTGCTCACAGCTTCCCTGAAGCCACTATCACATGGGGACATTGGGCGCAATGTGCAGAACAGAATGGACGTCCAAAATCAGCATTCTCTATCACACAGTGTGTGTGTGTGTGTGTGTGTGTGTGCGTGCATCGACGGCTACCTTCTTTATCGAGTTTACCCCATGTGGCTGGCCACAGCCAAGGTCACTTGTCTACACCCCACATCAGACGACATGTGTATCAACAACAGAAATGAATGTGAACCAACTACAGTCATCCCTCGATTATCTGATGTAATAGAGCCAAAGGCATTCCCAGGTAATGCCTCCATCTGGATACTGGATTTATCCTCTGGCCCCCCTTTGTACATATCCCAACTTCGAAAGCCAGTGTAAGAGGCCACTACAGTACATTGTACAACACTTGTTCCAGCTGTTTCACATTGCTCTATCTGGTCATGCAGACCCATAAGCCACAGCCAAGCCATTACCATGATCAAGCAGACCCATCAACCACAGAGAAGTAATCACCATTGCAAGGGCATACCCTGCAGTGATATGAAAAAAACAGCTACACAAGAAAAATGCCGTTGGCACACAAAACATAATGATAGAATAGAATAAAATCATGGTACAGTACAGTAAGCTAAAATAAAATGAAATTCAACACTCATGATTCGACCATCCTGCATCAATCTTACTCAGGATCTCCAACTTCACCAGAGTCATTACCCTCCTCCATTTCCCTGGTGAAGGGTTCATCATCACACATCCTAGGAAGAGGCTTGCAAGGGATAGCAATGCCTGAAGCAGGTAGGAAACAACCACAAAAACCACCAAGTGCACTGCCATGATAACTATCCGAGAGGAGATGTTTACTACTCTGTCCCCGTGTGGGAGCTGAGAATGACCGAGGGGGTCTATAGCGGTAGACAGGGCGGCCCAACCAGGCTATTCATGCCCGGCCTGGCACGAAAACGTTCGTGGATCAATAATCTTCGCTCGGATGCAAATATTTTGTCCGGATATTATGAAAACGTACAAATAATAGTTTCGAACAGCCAGATCACAGCATGTGGGTAATGGCTGTTTGGATAATGGAGGGATTGCTCTCATGACATTTGCATTGGATATTACAGTCCTCATCCTATAGGAAGAAGAAGAAGCATCTGCAAAAAGCCACAGAAGGAGTCAAGATAGCAGCTTCTGCACACTAGGGATAAAATCTGTAGGGAAGAAAGAGATTATGGAGTTTAGGACATTGGCTGTAAGCACGGACATCCACGAATGGGTCTGGTAGCACTGTGTGCTGAGATATCCACGGCACTTGTGTGGCAGCAAATTTGAATGTCCACGGGTCCCGATGTGATAGTGGCTTTGCTAACCTATAGTACACACTTCTCAACATGATTGTTGTCTCTTGAAAAGGAAGGCCATCCAGAGTTGGGATCGTCTTCGGTGGCTATTCTTACCGATTTGAACCACTGGAACCACTTGCAACCTTGTATAGCTCATACAGTCCTCCCCATAAGCCTGTTGCAACATCTGAAAGGTCTCTGTAAAGATTGTTCCCAATTTGAAACAGAATTTCATGCAAACATGCTGACCTTCAAGATCCTTCTTTGTTCAACATACAACAAATTGCCAAGTGTGCTAAACACACATTCACTCAAGCGCATGAACCTCAGTGACTAAGTGATGTGACGTGATGTGGTTAGTGTCAGACTAAAGTTCAATATTGCTGCTGTACATTGGCTATGCCGGCTAGTAGGTGCTGTGTTTAAAAAGTTTGGTTTCTTGGTTTCTTTTTGGGCAGACTTCATACATTTACCTGCTACCTCTCCTTCATACTGTCTGTTGTAAGAAATCCCAGGGTACCACATATTATCATCATCAATGAGTTCTTGGTAAGTTGCCCTGAAATTCCCATGACAAAGCCTCAAGGGCCGTAATATAGTAAAAAGAAGTGGACTTAACCCGTTAACTACTCTATACAGCCTGGGCTGTTCCGAGTGCGTCTGCTTAGTACAGCCCTAGGTGCACAGGTGAATTTCGAATATACTGAAGTGCCATGGTGACCAAGGCCGACCCATGCAAGCATGTTTGAGCCTTCAAAACTGAAAACGAAACCGAAAACGAAAACCATACATTCCAATAGGGAATCAGATACTTCGATGTTCATCCATGGCTTTACCAAGGTAAATATTGAGCTAATATTTCGTTACTATATACTGTACTTTGGCATGTGTTCTCTCAATTCCTAAGACAAAATTTTCCCTTTGGGAAATTTCATTTTTACCCCTATGTCTGTGCACCACGGACACCTCCAAAAAACTGCCATGCGCAGTTAACAGGTTAAAACTGAACATGATTTGCACCTGTGCTGTATAAGTTCACCAGCAACCTGTCTTCACATTGTTTATTTTGCACTCGCTCTGATTCTTGAGCCTGCTACGCATACAAGGTCTGTTCATAAAGTGTCCGACCTTAGGCCCTAAAAAAGATAAATAGCCAATCTGTTGACTGTTGAACTAGGACACAAATCTCCCTCAAAGTAGACCCCTTCTGACTTGACACATGTAGCCCAGCATGCTTTCCACTGCCTGAAACATTTTTCAGAGTCAGTTTTTGGTATCTCCTGCTTCGTCACATTCGTCGTGATCTCTTTGCTCGTCTCAGATCGGGAACTCTCCTACAGAGTTTTGAGCTCGGGGAATAATCAAGAGTCACATGGAGCCATATCCAGTGAGTAGGAAGCCTGCCGGACCTGTGGGATATTGTGCTTGGCCAAAAATTCCTGAATCAGTTGAGAAGAATGGGTAAAAACATTGTCAATGTGCAGCTTCGAACTTGCTGCTTTCCAGAGGTCTGGTCTTTTCTGCTGAATTGCATCACAAAGACGACGGATAATGTCAAGGTAGTAATGTTTGTTGACAGCCTGACCTTTTGGTGCTTGATGGTGATTCACAACACCATGGTAATTGAAAAAATATATATCAACATGCAAGTGCGTTTCACCTTGCTGTATACCTGTCGTGCTTCATTTTTGGCTGAGGCGACCCTGCATGCTTCCACTGGGACGACTGTGCTTTGGTTTCTGGGTCACACCTGTACATCCAAGTCTCATCTCCAGTGATAACAGTCTTCAGACAATCTGGATCGCAATATGCACACTCCAACTGTCTTGAACAATGTTCATTCGAGAGAAGAGATCATGACGAATGCGATGAAACACCTGCAGGAGATACCAAAAACCGATTTGGAAATTGTTTCATACAGTGGAAAGAACACTGGGCTACTTGTGTCAATTCAAAAGGGGCCTATTTTTGGGGAGATTATTGTCCTAGCTCAACAGGTTAGCTATATATTATTTTAGAGCCCAAGGTCAGATGCTTTCTGAACAGACCTCATGCCGTTACATTGAGATGATAATCCTAACCAGCCACTCTTCAGTGAACAGCTTTCTGATAACCATCAGAGGCCAGAGGCAGCTTAGTAAACTTCTCCCAGTTTATGAAAGTGTAGTTGTCTTCTTTGTCACTGGTACTTTTTCTGCAGTTCTTTAACACTCAAGCTTTTATGACAGTTTGATTATATTATTTGGCAGTTGCTGGGAAGATGTGACTGTAAGATGGTTAATGGTGATATTAACACACTGGCTTGTATAATTCACTCAGCTGAATCAGATTGTTTGAAGTTAGCTATAATAAATACTGTACTTGGAAGACACAACTATGAGAGGGCTAACACAGACAAGTTTGTTGACATTAGATATGATAAATACTGTACAGTACTAGGAAGACTCAACTATGAGAGGTTTGACTCTAACAGACAAATTTGTTGATGGTATATTTGAGTCATGCATGCATAATCATGAAGTTGCTTAACCTTCAAAAGAACAACAGTCCAAATTGACCATTCTTATCATATAATACCTTCATTAAATTGCAGTGAAATTGTCCTGTGGTCAGTTCATATCATCTCATGTTAATACAGATGTTTAGGCTCTGCACATCTTTCTGATCCAGGCCAGTCAGCTCAAGTTCATGCATGTCACTAGCTGCTTTTACATAAAATCTTTTAGTTCATCAGTAATAATTAGACCCAGTCAGAGCGATTCATGCTTATTTCTATATCCTGACAGTTCCAGTTTTTATTCATTAAGGTCAGTGTAGGTCAATAAAAGAATCAATTTGTGAAATACACAAGTTAGGTCAGTTCAAGACTGGTCATGTATCCTAGTAGCTGTAAAGTATGCCCCTTCAGGCCATTCACGGTCAGTTTGCTAGTCAGATTAGTTCAGGTCCATTTAGAATTGGTTAGGTCATTTCAGGTCTTAAGATTATTGTGGTTACATTAGGCTTGTCCAGGCCGTTTGTATTCATGTTAGCCCAGTTAGGTTTATTCAGGACCATGTAGGTCCATTCAGGTGTAGTTAGGTCCAGTCAGGTTTATTAGTATTAGTGAATGTCCAGTCAAGCCCTAATAGGTTCATTCAGGTTCTTCACATCCATTCAAACTCAGATGTATGCAGATCGAATAAGATTAATTAGGCTTGTTCAGTTAGACTTTCGTTTCCAATTATATTTTCATATGTCTAATTAGGTCCCTTCAAGCAGCTGAAAGTCCATTCATTCAACTTCGTAGCCATTCAAGGAACTTTATCTGCACTCACATGCCCTTAGGTTAATTAGATTCATTCTTAATTCATTCCAGCCATGCTCAAACCATAGCAGATCAGTTAAGGCCTGTTTCAGTTTGTTTAGGTCTTTCAGGTCACTCAGGTACACTCACTCGCCACTTCACACCGCTGTATATAAGACAACTGCTAATGAAGGTGAATTCACACACACCACAAAGCCAGTCAGGAGACAGGACGTGTGTGCTGGGCATTCCCCAGGTCCTGTCCTCCCCACTTACTCTTTTTTAATCAGCCCATACACCACTGACCGGGCTAATGTATGGCCCGGCCTGCACTATATGTGCAGGGAATCTTTTAACGAACGAACGAAGGTGAAGCCAGTCACTCACTGACCAGGTAACTGTGTGTGAGAGAGTTAGAGTTATGGGAGGAGGGAAGTTAGGAGAACCAATGACTCTTACCCCACCTTCTTGCATCCCCACCCTTCTTAAGCACAATTACCAGATTGGTGGGTATCTGGCTACAGCATCACTAGCACTTGTCTCGCATACAGTGGTTCAAAGTTATGAGCAAATGTATAATGCAGATCTTCCCTTGCATGTGTATCACATCACTTTAGGACAATATTCATCATTTTAGGTCATGTTTGTGAAAGATATGTGCCAAAAATCTGCTTTGTGAATACTGTAAGTTATGAAATAGCACTCTCCAGATCTAGCAAGTCCCTTTCAGGTCCATCACTTTGATGTATTATTCATATCTTTGAAGGCATTTGTCAAAATTCAGCCCAGTTGTTATGCATTAATGGTGTGCTGCACACTAGTATGTTGTTTTAGGTCAGGTTTGGGTACAGTGAGTGGGATGGGTTGAAATAGTAGTGGGTATTGGAGCATGACAGAAAGTGCCAGCTTTATGCTTAATGGACATGAGTGCTGCACAGTAGGTCAGGTAGCAGCTGTTGCAATAAAGCACATCAGGGTCTGATTTAGAGTGTTAAGAAGAAAATTATGATAGGCAAATCGCGATATACGATACCCCTATATGCAATACCATGGATTAGTTGATGGGGTAGAAATACCACCTTACCCCGCCTAACGATGGCCAAGCCCCAGTTTACCAATGGGTCCTCTGATGTTTTGACTGGGAGTAATGGGCCAAAAGTTTGAATCACGCACTATTCCTTGGCCAGCTGAGCCCACCTGCCTGCCAGGATGCGCAGAAATGCTTGGCCTGCCCCCACACCCAATGCTAGCCCTGCGCGCATCCATATCGATCTTCCCACACCGGCCATCTCTGAGTGAGGAACTCTCTTATGTTCGCGTACCCCACAACATGTTGCATCATCAACATTATGCAAGCTGTAATCGTAGTGCACTGTAACTGTTTCCAAGCAGTGCCGTGAGTAGGGCAGTGATGGTAATCGTGTGTGGAGTGTGATTTTGTGTGAATTTTGGCCTAAGTGTGATCATGTTTGATAAGGGTGTTGCACATGCATGTTGCGGCTAGTGAGTTATTTACTGCTGTTAGGCTTAGGTCAGCTTCTTTTACAGCTATTAGGCCATTTAGATTGGCTTTAAACTTTTTTTGGACTCATTTGGGTGGGTCTAGGACTTGGTTGAAGAGGAAACCCAAGGCTTAAAAATGCGTCCCTATACTGTACTTTACATATTAAATTGGTCCCGATATATGGTACTGTGCTAAGCGATGGGTTTTTAGTTAACCAACTGCATCGTTAAACCAGGGTTTGCCTGCGCTAGGTTTTGCTGAGAGACTTGGAATAATACATTTCCTGGTCACTAAGGGTGATCTTTTAAAAATGAGTGTCTGTTAATATATAAATAATCGTACAGTGCACCCCCACACAGTGCGAACACACACTTTTGAATCACCTGCAGTGCAAGGTCAACTCAGAAGATGCTTATTTATATCGAATGCGAAATCTGCGAATGGAACTTCCCAACATACGAATCGGCTGTAAGATTCTAAGGCAAATATGGACTTCCCACCATAACTATGAGTGTCAGACTGAATGATGCAAGTCAGTCACACAAAGGCAGGTCGCTGGCAATGAGCCAGATTCAAAATGGCGGGCGGCCAGCAATCTGCATGCCATCTACTGACTTTCCCGGTTAAACAGACACTCCTCCTCCATATTGCCTCGAGAACACATGTTTCACCTTGCATCCTGTGGTCCGTTTTAACATCATAGCTGTACCCACCTGTTCATCATGGTCTCAGCTGTCGACTTTGAAGGCTTTATCGCATCTCCAGGAGACCTCAGGAGTGACAGTGAGAGTAACAGCAGGGCACCCCACCCCTCAGGGCGAGAGTAGATGCCTCAGCCTTGGATACCGACCCCCCTCCCTTCTTAACAAGCCCAGAAGTCACTTAAATAAAGGTACATGGTATTCTATTGTTTTATTTGTTGGTCCAACCAGAAGTACTGTTAGACAAAGTATTAGCAGGGCACAGTAGGCTGGAAGAGGACCCGAAGACCAAGCCCTGGGTGGGCTTTCCACCTTATACCATTTTTCCGATAAGTTCTTTGGTTCACACAATGCAAAACTGTAGAATGCAAGGGTTTCTGCCGCCCATAAACTCGGATTGTGTGAGGGTGCACTGTACCTAGTATTCACGTTCAGTACCGGTAAGTTCTGTGTAGTGGTCCCTTACGTTTAGCATGTTTCAAGTTAACGATTTTCGCATTGGCGATAGGTTAGAAAAGGTACCAATCCCACTCATTTAGCGATTGTCTTACGTGTTTAGTGATGTGGGGCGTGAAATGCCTTGCATCTGCCACCAGACCACCATTGTTATCATTGTTGAGAGTTTTTGGTGACCTTGGGTGCTTTTTTTTTTCTCTCACGGCGCCAAGCATTTGGCGTTTTTAGCTGGTGAGTAGGTGTATAACGATACAGTACTGTATCTGTATAATGTATTGCTCATATGCTGTGTTTCATTTTCAACACTTAAAGTAGGAAATCGGGAGTCAAAAGGGTGACTTGGAGGATGGGCATAGACTAATTGATATTTTTCCCTTGTAAAATACACTTCATATTTAGCGATGGTTTCGCCAGATTAATTAAATCGCTGAATGCGAGTGACCACTGTATGTCACCATGTTTTTATTATTCATTTGTTTATCTTTTGTATTATAGTTAAATCCACATTTATAGACAGTACTGTATTATGGAAGTCCCATCGCTATCACTTAACCCCCCAAACTTGGGGGTCAGTCTGACTCAGCCCTATCTGTATTTGGGCATTTTTTTTCCTCTGATCATATCTTGGTACTTACACCACCAAGAACATTCAGTGAAAGATCAAAATGCTCACCAATCCGTTGTTTCTCCACTGCAGGGTCCCTAGGTCTCTAGCTGGAGGCATCGTGGAACAAGGTGAAGAATAGGGGTAAGTTTTGGATCGTGACAGAGCTGCATATGGATGAGTGCAAAAGTTGGTGGTTAGGGTGGGCTGGACAGGGCTGCCTCACCCTCACTCTCCTTTACTCCACTAGACTTCCCACTCCAGGGCTCTTGCTAACTGCTGATGGTTGTGAGCCATTTGGCTCCTAAGGTTTCAGATTTACGAGTTTCAGATTTACGAGCCAAATAAATTTTTAGTAGCCAAACTGACTACGAACCGAAATATTTTATGAGCAATATTTATTTACACATTATGATTAGAATAAGGTTGTAAACATTCACTGTGGCCACAAGTGAAAACTTAATAATCGATCACAACGTGCTTTTTTGTTCATTTAAGTGAGATTTAATTATTTTGTAGTTTACTGGGTTTTGAAGTGGATGTATTTTCTCCTCACCAAAAGGCAACTTGCATGTAAAATTTGTTCGCAGAAGGGAAAAAATACTTGCATTTGCGAGCTGTGGCTCGCCAAACAACAGCCCTGCGCTCATACCCCTGCCACTGCTGTATGAATGACTCCTAACACCCTGTAGCTATATGTGGCTCTTCATTTTATTCATCCAATTCTTCCGGCAGTTCCAGAGTGGCACTGTGCCCTTTGTGTAGGATGGGAGATTACCTGGGTCTGTACACTGTGATACACAGTACCGTACTTGACACAAAAGATCACTTTCACTTTATGGGTATGTTTTCTAGAGTTGTGTTGTGAAAGGTCACATAAGTCACTTAGTGTACTTGCTAAGTTCACATTTCATGACAGAAGTGGCACTAAATTCTAAATTGTTTTTTGTCACAACACATATTTTTACATATATTGCAAGGTCATCTTTTCACTTGAGCACTCCCCCCCCCCCCCCATGGCTTTCCTTTTCTTCTAACATCTCAGGTGTGAAAGGATTGAACTTGCTGGTGAATCTCTTGAGTGTGTGGAAGAGTTTTGTTATTTGGGAGACATGTTGTGTGCTGGAGGTGGGGCTGGAGCTAGCTCTGTGGCTAGGGTGAGAAGTGGTTGGAAGAAGTTCAGAGAGCTGTTGCCTCTTCTGACATTGAGAGGACTTTCCTTACGTGCTAAGGGGTCTTTGTATGCAGCATGTGTTAGGAGTGTAATGCTGTATGGTAGTGAGACCTGGGCAGTATAGGAGGAGGATATTCGCCAGCTCAGACATACAGAAATGACAATGATTTGGTGGATGTGTAATGCATCCCTGCGTGCAAGGTCCGGGGGGCTGGATTTATGATGGAAGAGTTGAGAGGTAGGATGGGACTGGAGTGTATTGGTGTTGTGATGAGGAGAGGTAGATTGAGATGTTTTCGACATGTGGAGAGGATGGGGGATGATAATTGGGTGAGGAGGGTGAGAAGTGTTAATATTGGGGGTGGGGTTATGAGAGGTAGACCGAGAAAGACATGGGACGAGGTCATTGAGTGTGACTTCAAGGTTAAGGGACTGAACAGGGAGGCTGCAATGGATCGTGCAGCGTGGAAAGCCACCATTAGGTGACCAAGGCTGACGCATGCAAGCATTTTGGAGCCTTTAAAAATGAAAACGAAAACATCTCATGTATAAAGAACTTACTTGGCTGTTCTTACTTCATTCCAGTAATGACACTAAATTCTAAATTGTTTTTTGTCACATCACATTTTTACATCCCAGTATATTGCAGTCACTTTCATTTTCATTTGGGCTTTTTTTTTTTTTTCCATAGTTTTCCTTATCTTCAAACATCGTGCAGGAATGACACTTGTTTCTTTGTGGTTCTTTTGATCATAACACCTATTTTCAGCAAAGTATAACAGGTTGGGATTACGTGGGCGATGGCGAGACAGTGGTGACGCTCAAGAGCCATGAAGAAGGCTGGTGGGAGCATAATGCGGCATTTATGTCTCATTCCAAAGCCAAAGGTGGCTGTTATTTATATGTATGGAGTGACTTATCTTGCCCTCGTGTTCCAGAACTTGAATCTTCTGAACTCTCTACTGTCTGGCATCGGCTTTCCTGTCATTCTCTGACTAAATATATCTGCTCTGTTTACTTATCCCCTGGAGCAGTGGCGTCTTCATCGTGGGTCTACCCCCCAGAGGCTGTCGAAGAGAAGAGGAGGACAGCTTGGGGGCCAAACCACCGCAAACCCCCCTGGCCCCTCACGGGGCCCGAATACCTGGGAGTGGCTTCGGTCACCCGGGCAAGTGCCACATCTCCCAACACAACACACACAACAACACCATTTTTTCTACATCGAGAAATGACTCCCCAGCTGTCATTTCTCGACGACTTCTTCTAGCCGGGAACAGTGAGAGCAATCCAGGACCCACCAACAAATACATATGTCCAACATGCTCAAAACCTATCATGTCGAGCTGACAGACAAAGGGTTCAGTTCAGTGCAATTCTTGTTCAGTGCAATTCTTGCAAGAACTGGACCCATTACATCTGCACAACACTTGCATCCAGAAAACATTTCACAAACACCTGGACCTGCTCCTTCCCTCCACCCACCAACCCCCCTACCAATCCTACTCCTACTTCCTTTACACCTCCACAGCCAAACCCACCGATCCTTCCCACACCATCCAGTCCCCCAACTCCTTCCATTCCAACCCATGCTAAACCACCTCAACCCTTACCTCCATCACAACCTTCTCCTACCCCTTCCCCTCCACCCACACCACCTCCCCTCCATGCTGCAGCAGCCAACACACATCGCGCACACAGCATAAACATTCTTCAGTTAAACATAGATGGCATAAACACCAAAAACCAAGAACTCACACAATTCATCAAACAACAGAACATACACATTGCCATCTTACAAGAAACAAAACTAAACAGAGCACAGAAAACACCGACATTTCATAACTTCACCACCATTTGACAAGACCGGGCCGACGGCGGTGACAGTGGACTCATAACCCTGGTACACAAATCCGTCAAGTTTGCAGATACCAGTGCACACACAAAGTCACACACACATAAAGTACAGGGATGCTTTTTGGAGCCTTGGGTTTCCCCCCAACCAGATCCTAAGCCCACCCAAATGAGTCCAAAAACAAGTTTCTCGCTAACCTAAACCCCCAGTAGCTTTATAACAAGCTAAACTGAGCCTAAAAGCAGTTTATAACTCACCTAAACCCAAAAATAAAATCTGAAAATTATCAAAAATAAGTATGGAAAAAATCAAACTTAGTAAACTGTACCTCAACATGACAGTGTTCACCCAACCTATGACTAAAACACATTAATCTAAGTCTAAAAGCAGTTTATACATCAATCTAAGCAGTCTAAAGTATTATCAAGATTGGTAAAAAAAAAAAAAAAAAAAAACATACCAGGGTTTGGCCATCATTCGACGGGGTAGGGTGGTATTTCTACCCTCATTGCTATGCTGAGGTATCGCATCTAGGGGTATCTTATCTTGGGGTCTGCCTGTATCTCTCACTCTCAACTCAGTGCAGCCATCTCCATAAATCAAGACTTATCAAAGATCACTGAATGGGGACAAAATAACCTTGTCACATTTAATGCTAGTAAAACCAAATATATACAGTTTACTAATAGACAGACATTGCCAGATTCGTATATTACCTTCAGTGCTACTAATATTCCAATCTCCAAAAGTATTGAAATTCTCGGTGTTTCACATAACAGTGCCCTTAGCTGGACCTCTCATGTCAGATCACTTGCTAAAACTGCCTCAAAGACACTTGGATTATTGTACAGTTCGTAACTTCGTCACTGATGAGCAGTTAGCTATAATTTATAAGAGTCATGTGCGCTCTCAGCTTGAATATTGCTCATCCTTATGGAGTGGATGTGGAGAGGTTGCATTAACCCTTTAAATGCGGAGCGTCGCTTTTGCGACGATCGCCAAAAAGGACATAACGGCGGATCGTCACGTTTGCGATTTGAGTTAATTTTGAATAAACGCGGGCAAGGATGTTCCAGCTGGTATTGTCTATCAGTACCGCCACCCTTTAGCTACAATTAGCATACTTGACCTTTGTACTACTGACCTCCGTTGTTGCCAAGTATCGCATTCCCCACCCACCCCCACGGCCCGGCCAGCCTGGCTGTGATATATGGCAGCGCGCTGACTGCTCAGAACTGTAAATCTGCGCTCTCCTCTCACAAGCAGTTTATGCTAATAGGAAACGCTTCTTTCCCCAGTTGTCACACTAGCTTTTTTTCGCGCGGTTTTCCCCTGTTTAGCGTCAGTTTACTGCAGGCTTTCAAAGTGACATTATGGCGAGTTCTAGCTCTTCCGAGTCAGTGCGAGCGGCTGACAGGAACGAGAATAAAGTGACGGGCGTAAGGCAGAATAAAAGCGCGCCGCGGTGGTCTTTTGGGAAGTACTATGATTGAAAATAATGTAATATACGTGTTTTTAGCTGTGAAAATGGAAATGTTTGCTGAGTGACGAGAAGACCGCTACCTCGCTGCATGTCGGCCGTACGCTCCGTTGATTTTAGCCTTATTTTCAGTGCTTATTGTACAAATACGGATTCCAAACTACCTGTATGTTGTAGTATAAAGTTTACTGTGACAGAATGAGACTGTAGTAGAGGGGAAACCGGGTTGCTGGAGGTGTGAAAGTGAAAATTTTGTTACCCAACTTTGCAAGTCTCCACAAGTCCTTGGGTAGTCCACGAAGACTCAACACCTGTCTCTGGAGAAAGCTGAATGTAAGTGCTATCTGCCATACCAAGTATAATGTTCTAGGGTTAATCTCTGATTTTTGGCAAATATTTTCCTACAGGTACTCAGACCGCGATCCAACCCCACCACACGGGGGGGGGGGGTCGGCTGTCCATGGCCACTTTTTAGGGGTTAAAACAACTAGACAAATTTCAGAATAAAGCTGTTTGAATTGTTAACAACCCTGCCATTACAAATGAACCACCTCCCTAGCAAGTAAGAAGGAATGTTGCCTCCCTTGCATTATTTTACAGATATTTTTTTTGGCAAATGCTCAGACAAAGTTGCGTCCAAGGTGCCACCTCTCCATGCCTTCCCTCGTGCTACACTGGCATCTGGTAGCTCTCATGACTGGAATGTCACTCAGCCATATTGCAGAACTTCTGCCTATCAGAATTCTTTCATTCTGCGAACTGCATCTCTCTGGAACTCACTTCTCCAGAGTTGTTTCCCTCCAAATTTCAACCTACAGCTGTTCAAGTCTAACTGTTACAGATATTTTATGAACAGAGGACACCAGTAATCTGATTTATGGGTTATTTTTTTTATTAATTTGTTTTTCCTTCCTCCATTGTCATTAAAAAAAAAAAAAGTTAGTTGTAATTTATGAGTCATGTGCACTTTTCGCTAGAATATTGCTTACCCTTGTGGAATTGATATGGAGAGGTTGCACTAAAATAACTAGACAAAATTTTGAATAAAGCTTTTGAAATTATTAATAACCCTGCTATTACAAATAAACTACCTCCCCTACAAGTAAGTAGGAATGTTGCCTCCCTTGCAATATTTTACAGATACTTTTATGACAAATGCTCAGATGAAGTTGCGTCCATTGTGTTACCTCTCCATGCCTTCCCTTGTGCTACGTGGGCATCTGGTGACACTCATGACTGGAATGTCACACAGCCATATTGCAGAACTTCTGCCTATCAGAATTCTTTTATTCCCCGAACTGTTTCTCTCTGGCACTTGCTTCCCTAGAGTTGTTTCCCCCCAAACTTCAACCTGCAGCTGTTCAAGTCTAACTGTTACAGATTTTTTATGAATGGAGGGTGCCAGTAATCTGGTGTATGGATAATTTTTTTACCTATTTATTCCTTTTTCTTCCTCTTTCCTATTTTTAGAAAGAAAGAAAAAAGGGATAAGGCAGGGGAGAGCGGCCTGGGCATGTCACTCTGCATAGTAACTTCCATTCATGATGTCGTCTCCCCACTCGACAATGATAATACTGTCACTTCCACTTCCCTCCCAAATGCACTTTCACTCAACCCCTTCCTTGCATGAGTAGGAGGCATGGCAGGGGCGGTGGCAGGGATTGGGCAGCTGCCAGTGCCGGCAGGCGAATTGAATAATGCAGAATTGGAAATCTTTGCTTTCCCGACAGGGCTCTTGTTTGGCGAGCCACAGCTTGCAAATGCAAGTATGTTGTCCCTTTGGCGAACAAATTTTTACATGCAAGTCACCTTTTGGCGAGGAAAAAATACATCCACTTCAAAACCTAGTAAACAACAAAATAAGTAAATCTCACTTAAATGAACAAAAAAGCACGATATGATCGATTATTAAGTCTTGTGGCATTATTATATGATTCTAATCATCACAATGTGTAAATAAATAAATATGTTATTGCTCGTAAAATATTTTGGCTCGTAGTCAGTTTGGCTACTAAAAATTGATTTGGCTCGTAAATCTGAAACCATAGGAACCAAATGGCTCGCAACCATCGACAGTTGGCAAGAGCCCTGCCCGAGGAAGACTGGCATTGTCGTTCATCTGCCTCCTATATACTGTACGTGCATCATGCACTGGGCACCGCACCATAGAAAATGGGAATGACTTCAAACGCTGGCAGGAAATGCTAAATGTTTATGGCCGTCACCTAAGGCACCCTGAGCACATGTTTTTGGATGGCATTGTCCATTACCTGAGCTTTAAGGAATAAATTGATTTACCAGTTTCCTCCAATTTACAGTAGCTCCCAGTTGTTACATGTGAAAAATCTAATATAATAAGAGTTATCTATGTAGTTTAAGTCTTGATTTTGTGCTACCTGGTTCTTTTTTTTTTTCCAGGTATCATAATGGTGCAGGATAGTCATGTGGAAGCAATCGGAGGGATACTGGCTGATCCAGCCCGACCGCTAAAGGAACGCTTCCGCGCACTCTTCACTCTGAGGAACCTTGGAGGTACCTCTGCCATCACTGCTATTGCACACTGCTTCAATGACCCTTCTGCTCTTCTAAAACATGAACTTGCTTACTGTCTTGGGCAAATGGGAGACACAGAAGCCATTCCAATTCTTGTGGATGTGTTGAAAGATGAAAAACAGGAGCCTATGGTGCGACATGAGGCAGGCGAAGCACTTGGTGCCATCGGGGACCCCTCAGTATTGGACATCTTACGGAAATACAGCTCAGACCCTGTGGTGGAGGTAGCTGAAACCTGTCAGTTGGCAGTGGGAAGAATAGAGTGGCTACAGAACAAGACAGCTAATGATGACAAGGTAACAGGTACCAAGTTCCTCTCTGTGGACCCTGCTCCTCCTTCTACTGAGACTGATATAGACAAACTAAAAAGCAGGCTGCTTGATGAGTCCCTCTCTCTTTTTGACCGCTACTGTGCAATGTTTGCACTGCGTAATGCTAACACCAAAGAGAGTGCTAAAGCACTTGTTGCAGGATTTAAATGTTCCAGTGCACTTTTCCGCCATGAAATCGGGTACGTGTTGGGTCAGATGTCTAATGACTGTGTCGTGGAGGACCTGGCAGAAGTGGTGAGGAATAAAAATGAAAATGAAATGGTGCGTCATGAGGCAGCAGAAGCTCTAGGGGCCATTGCATCAGATTCTGCATTGGTGGTATTGAAGGAGTACCTAGGGGACAGTGCCAGGGTGGTACGAGAAAGCTGTGAGGTGGCATTAGACATGAGTGAATATGAACACAGTGGCCAGTTTCAGTATGCTGACAGTCTGGTGAAATTACAGGAACAAGAGAAGGTCGCATCATGAGTAGATGCGTAAGTTAAGGCACAAGAGGTACTGGTATATATTTATCATTTTTATGATGAGGAAATGGAAACTGTGAGTGCATCTAAGTGCTTGGGTAGTGTGATGAGTAAGAATGAAGTTTGGAGGATGAAGTGTTTGAAAGGGTACAGCAAGGAAGAAAGGTTGCTGGTTCTTTGAAAGCAGTGATAAACAATAGGGATTTGAGCAAAGAAATAAAGAAGTCACTGCATGATAGTATTATGATATCACATTACTATCATGCAGTGAAGCATGGACCTTATTAGAAGGACACAAGTCAAGATTGAGAGAAGTAGAAATGAGTTATTTGAGAGGAGCATGTGGAGTTACATGGAGAGACGACTGACAATTGAGGAAGTAAAGGAGCGTTGTGGTTTGGATGTGGATGTGATAGAAAGCATTAGGAGAAATACATTGAGGTTGTTTTTCCATGTGGAGAGGATGGAGAGTAAGAGACTAATGAGGAGAGTGTATGTGAGTGAGATGGAGGGGGGGAGGAAAGGAAGAGGGATACCAAGGATATGATAGAGGGGTGGAGTGGAGAGGTACATGAGAGAGGGGAGTGTGAGCTTGGGGGAGGGCAGTGAAATGGAGGAGGACAAGGCGACATGGAAGCGATTTGTTTGTGGCCACTCCTTACGGGATTAAGGCATCTGGCAATAGATAGATAGATCTTTTTTTTTTATTTCTGATATTACCTACTGATGATTGTGTCCAAGAATATACATTATTGAACATATTATCTTTGTTATTACTGCCTGGAAGTGAGGGTTAATTTGTATGATATGCCAGTCTGCTTATTGTGTAATGTACAGTATTACTGTATTGTGGTGCAGCAAGGTGGGGTGTTATGGAAAAGTGAGTTAGTACCAAACATTATCAAACTGATAGAACATGTTTGCTGTACTTTTTCTAATATTTAATTACAGTACAGAGTATAGATATGTAATAGTAATATCAGTTTTTACTGTTGACAGATTTTTATTGATTTTGGGGGGTAGAATAACAAAATTGTAATGCATTGTAATGTTCTGTATCATCAGTCTTTGATACAGTAATGCGGGAAACATCATAACATTTCTTGAAAAGATTGAATCATAGCAGTTTTGATGTGAAGGTTTGTGGTGAATAATTATCAGCAGACATTTCTGTTTTCTCTGTGGCTGTATCGTCGGCTTGTTTTTCTCGAGTTGCCTGATGATAGTTTTCCATCATTATATCCTCTACAGTGGTTGCTTCTGTAGTGATTATATCTCTAATATCTTGGTCATTTGTGTCGTGAAACCCTGAACCAGGCACCAGACGAGCATGCTGTGCAGCTTATTACACAGCGTCCTCAACAGACTGCAGCTGGCCTCATACACTACCGCGGCAGTCTGTTAGTAAGCCAGTCAAAAGTTTCCACCAAGCATGATGGCTTGTTGCCTCACTAACTTCTCTCCATGATTTAACCACCATATCAACAGCTGTCTTTGTTAAATTTGTTTCTCCAAAAATCATTCACAGCCCTGTCAGCCTCTGCAGTGGCATTATTACCCTCTACATCATCATTATCATTATCATCATCATCATCATCATCATCATCATCATCATCGGTGGTATCACGTTCAAGGCTGTGAAGTTCATCCCTTGTGTCCGTGGCCATAAACATAAGTCGGTATTTCCTCTTTTCAAAAGTGGTTTTCACATTATTTATCACTTCCTGATCAAGTTGTTGAAGGAGTGGAGATGTCTTTGGAGGCAGAAACACAAATGTTAGGGTGACAACCTAATAGTAAAGATGAGTCTAAGAATAATAGAATGTTAAAATTAATGTTGTTGTGTTCACAGAATAATTTTACTTCATTTTCAGACAATTCCTTGAACCACTTAAGTGACAGTTAAGAAGACATCCGTCCCTTAGCACTCAACCAAGAAACATTTAAGGAATCCATATTACATTTCTTGTAAGCTCTTGGTTGTTTAGCAGTGTGCACAATTGTTGGTTTTGCACAAACCATCCACATTCACTGCAGAAAGAACTGTCAGACAATCTTTCATCTTCCTTCCATGCATTTGTTTGCATCTTGAAGTTATAAAAGTTCTTGATGGTAACTTCTTCCAGTATAATGAAGCTTTGTCCATGGACGATAGTTCCCAGCTTGAATGATCTGTTTTAATTCTTCTGGATAGTCTGCTGCACCTTCATGATCAGCACTTGCAGGTTCTCCATGGACACCAATATTCTTGATCTTGTTGCAAATCTTAAATGAATGAAGCCACCCTTGTGATGCAATGAACTTCACTGGTTTCTCGATCCTCATCCTGACGACTGCTTCATAGAACAGGTGTTGTGTTGATAATCGTTTTCGTTTTCATTTTGTAGGCTCCAACATGCTTGTATGCATCGGCCTTGGTCAGCTAATGGTGGCTCTCCATGCTGCTCAATCTGTGACAGCCTTCCTGTTCAGTCCCTGAACCCTGAGGTCACACGTAATGACCTTGTCCCACGTCTTTCTTGGTCTACCCCTCGCAACCCCACCCCTAATATTAACACTTCCTACCTTCCTCACCCCATTATCATCCCCCATCCTCTCCACATCCCCAAACCATCTCAATCTACCTCTCCTCATCACAACACCAATACACTCCAGTCCCATCCTACCTCTCAACTCTTCCATCGTAAACCCAGGCCTTGCACGTAGGGACGCACTACACATCCACCTAATCATTGTCATTTCTGTACGTTTGAGCCTGCAAATATCTTCTTCCTTTACTGCCCAGGTCACACTACCATACATCATACTCCTAACAGATGCTGCATACAAAGACCCCTTAGCACATAGGGAGAGTCATCTCAATGTCAGGAGAGGCAACAGCTCCTGAACTTCTCACCGTAGCCACAGAGCTAGCCCTAGCCCCACCTCAAGCACATAACATGTCTCCCAAATAAGAGAACTCTTCCACACACTTAAGAGACTCACCAGCAAGTTCAATCCTTTCACGCCTGACAATCTCCACATGCTCTCCCCAACACGCCATGCACATAAAATTAGCATTATCTCGCAGTCTACCTCTAATACCACTACACCTCTTGTGCACCCATTTATCACAAACACTGCACAAGATGGAATTACTTCCCACATCCTTGTGGCAAACTGCACATGGCCACTCTCCTTTTTCTTTGACTGTACCACCCCCAACCCTAGATATCATCACTTTTGTTTTATTTGCATTTACTCTTAAGCCCTTGTGCCCCATACCATCTCTCCACTTCCTAAATCTTTCCTCCGCCTCCCTTTCGTTCTCTGCAATCAACACCAAATCATCAGCAAACAACATCTCCAACGGGAGTCTGTTTCTGAAGTCACGTGAGAGGGCTTCAGGTACCATGATGAACAACATGGGACTCAAAACTGACTCCTGATGCTCACCAACATGCACAGAAAACTCATCACTCAAATCTCCATTCACTCATACCTGGGTGCTCGAACATAGCCATAACCATCCTAACCAGCTACTCCTCCAAGCCAAGCTTTCTCATTGCCCACTTCACCACCTCTTAGGGACTATGTCAAAAGCCTTTTCCAAATCAACAAAAACAAAATACAGATCCCATTTTTTTCCAATATACTGTATTTTTCCTGAAGCTGTTGAACAATGAATATGGCATCAGTGGTCCCCCTGCCTGGCATCAACCCAAACTGCATCTCATCAATATTCACTCTTTCTCTCATCATACCTTCTAGAACTCTCTCCATTACCTTCATTATCTGATCTAAAAGCTTTATACCTCCATAATTTCCTTTTTTCCAGGGCATCACCCTTCCCTTTATACACATTTACAATTACACTCTTCAACCAATCATCTGGGACAACAAACTCATATAAAATCATATTTATCAAGTCAGTGACTAACCTCACCCCTATATCTCCTGAGTCCTTCAACATTTCGGCAGTCAGCCCAGACACATCTGTCTTCCCCACCTGCATCCTGCCTGTTGTTTCATTCACAGTGGCAGCGTCAATTAAAGGCCAAGGGCCAAACACTGGATTTGCTGGCTCCAAACCTTCCCTGTCCTAGTCAAACTCCTCATTCAACAACCAGCTATAATGCTCTCTCCCTGCGCTTTAATATCCCCACTGTTCACCACTACCCTTCCTTCATCATTCTTCACACACTGCTCACCTATAATATCCCGATTATCCCTCTTCATCTGATTTGCCACCTTAAATATCACATTTTTCCTTTCCTCATAATTTAGGTTATCAATTAAAAGTTTGTGACTCAGACTTCGACCTGTATGCCTCTCTTCTATCCCAGCGCTTGACAGCCAAGTATTCTTCCTTGTTATCACCCTTCTTCCATTCACGGAGGAACTTTCTTTCTCCATAACTGCAGCTACTACACCCTTATCCTACCACCAGGTTACTTTATGTCTTGGTGGGCGTCCTATCCAACCGCATATTACATCATTAACTCTCAAGAGGTTGTTCTTGAGGGCTCTGTACTGTTCATTAATGCCTCTGTCCACGGCTCCCTGTTCAGCCACTGTTTTCCTCACCTCGCTGTAGAAGGCATCCCGTACTGGAATTCACTGGTAAATTTCTCTTCGCTTGTCTTTCTATATGGGGGCACGGTGGCTCAGTGGTAGAGCATCAAACTCGTTATCGGGGGATTGCGAGTTCCAGAGTTGGGAAATGTGCACCCGGGACCACACACCTAGGGCCGAGATTGCCCCTCAAACCACTCCAGGGTTAATTCACTCCCCAGAGTGATCAGTGGGGGGGACCATCCGTGGGCGAGAAAGAGGAACAGACACTTACTGTTCCAAACTAACAGTGAAGGGAGGTAACTGAGTACTAGCTAATCCTAGACGTCACAAGAAGGGTGAAAAAAAAAAAAAAAAAACTAATACCGGTGAGGCAACCCTACAGAGCTGTGGAGAGAGCAGAGAGAAACACGTCTACACCCTCTGCGACCATGCATGAAAGTCCTGTTGGTGGTCAGCTCACCCGGAAGGTAGTCTCTTATTCCTGCAATGGTGGCGGCGGGCGAGCTCCGGGTCATAGGGGCGTGCGGCCCCGGCGGACTTATGTCCATGTCGCCCGGAGTCCGGGCGCGCTGTATATGCTCCTCGGTGGGCTCCTTCTGGGGGTGTTAGGTTGCCCTCCGTGACATTATACTGCATTTTAGCGTCACACTGTAATACCATACAAACAAAATCAGATAGATACAAGCAGAATATGTTGTAGAGTTAGACTGCGCATGACTGATTTTACAGTACTTCGTGTGTATGTGTGTGTAATGAATTCACCGGGTCGGTCAGGATCACTTGATGGTCGTGATAGTCAGCTTTTACCCTCCCGGAAGGGAGCTGAGAGCTCATATAGTCAGATCTAAGGGCAAGGCTGTGACCTTCACACAAGCACACACCCATCCCCTTGCTCAAGGACAGTAACCACCCACTTCGTCAGTGAAACTTTTCACAGCCTGAGCGAGGCGCGAACTCCCGTCTACCAGTTGGCAAGCGAGAACGTTACCACTGCACCAGCGAGTGTGTGTGTGTGTGCTGATATTGTGTAAAGCATGCGATTTTTTTTTCCTATCGACCATTGAGGCCGGAGCCCCTGGTCATTAAGGCAATATATATATATATATATATATATATATATATATATATATATATATATATATATATATATATATATATATATGAACATACACACTTTCATGCACACGTACATATATATAGATAATAATTTTATTTTATTATTTTTTTGTATTTTTATTTTTTTTTATTTTTTTTTTTTTAACCTTATATTACTTTTAAACAAAAATACTCAATCTAAAGACCCTAAAACTAACCACCTAACAGACAAATCGCTAACCTATACTAAAACCTAAGAGACAAATAACTAGACCTACACGAATGGTAAAAAAGCCTCGACCAAGAGAACACCATCGACTGCAGATATGAAATTCCTTTCTACATTACATACCTGCACTCATCACCTGGTGACTGTCAGTCTAGGCACAACCTAATATAGGCATGCGATTTGAGGATCAACTGTATTTCAACTTTTACTGGGCATTATTGGTACTGAAACAAACAAAAGGACATATCTTAGTTCAGTTCATATTTTTCAGTATTACCTATATATATATATATATACAGTATATATATATATATATATATATATATATATATATATATATATATATATATATATATATATATATATATATATATATAATGCCCATGATCAGCATGCTAGAATTCTCCATCATCATCATCATCACTCATATTCTTAAGGAAAATTCACAGCGGGCCCATATTTACGGAAAAAATTCATCCCACTTGCACCTCCACGACTAGAGAGAGGAAGAGAGAGAGCAAATGCCAGCTGCATAGAAGCCAAAATCACCTGCATTGGCCAAGGTAAAAATGGAGTTCGTCACTGATAAGGGGACGCAAATGGCATTGTTCCCCTTCTGTATATTTTCTTTCTGTTGCTTTCCTTTATATTGTCTGGGTGTAATGAGATAATGATCAAATTATCTTTTGCAGTAAGTTAGCTGGAGAGAGAGAGAGTGAGAGAGCAAATTAACCCTTACATGAAGTTAGACGGAGAGAGAGAGAGAGAGAATGAATGAATGGATTATTTATGTATCTAGCCAGATGGAACAATCCCATAAAGGATGGCCGTTTGTATTTGAGTTAGTTTTACGGGGAGGGACACTAACCCTTCGCCAACCCACTTGTTGGCATGTAGGGAACACTTGTGGGTTGGTTACATAGTTACCACCCAGCGTTGTAAGCGGTTTCCTGGTTTACAGGAAACCATTTGGCTTGTCACTCTATGTAAAGCCACCTGAAAAGGAAAGAAGTGTTATGCTGGTGCATGCTTAGTTCCTTTGGGTTCATCTAAACAGGGAGGAATACACAAAACACGCTTCCATTACAGTTTAACAGTACAAGGTAGACAAACTCAGGATGGCTATACTACAGATTTATCATTCTTAACTCCTGATACAACCCTGATAGGCGAAGTTGATGGTATAAGACAAAGGGAGATAAATGGTTGACTTGTGTTTGGGGTCTCAATCTGAGGGTCTGGAGGAAACCTCTCCCTTCTATCGTACTGGAGGTCACCACCAGGACTATGCACTGGAAAGCGAGGAGGCCTGGGTGGTGAGGCTACATCTGTACATGCGGGTGTTGTGGTGTGTGGAGTAAGGTAGGAATAAGGTCGGTAGGGGGAGACTACGACTCTGGTTCTGAAGGTGAGGAACCCAATGTTCTCTCTATGGACCTTGTGGGGGCAGACGTGAGTGTATTTTGTTCCCTGAGTGGGTACGTGGGGAATCTAGAAGGGACCTGAGAAAGCCTGGACAGCAGGGTCATATACTGTTGTCCCTGGGATCTCCTTTCCAGGTGTTGGGGGAAGGGACTGATAGGGTGTGAGAGGGGGAGCACAAGAAGGGGATTCACTCCGAGGGTTGGGGAATCTGGCTGTAGTCGGTCCGGATCAGGGATATGTCGTGGCCTCTCCAGAGCTGAACCGCCTCTAGCAAGTTCAGATGTCAAGGAGGGATACCGGAACCCTCCATGCCTGAACTGCATTCATCAAGCTCAGCAAAGGCACGTTGGGACCCCTTAACATAATCATGTCTAGCAAGTTCAGAGGTCAAGAAGGCACGTCGAGATTTCTTCTTAGCTGAACCATGTCTAACAAGCTCAGAGGCTGAAGAGGGACGTCGTGACTCCTGTGTGGCTGAACCATGTCTAGCAAATTCAGAGGCCGAAGAGGGACAGCGGAACCCCGTTGCTGAACTGCATCTAGCAAGTTCAGTGGGTACATCACATCTAGCCAACATATAAGGATCGTGTCTAGCCAACCCAATATCTGAGAAGCATCTACCCTTCCCTGTAGGGGAGGCGCGGTAGCACAGTGGTAGCGCGCTGGACCTGTGATCGGGGGATTGCAAGTTCGAGCCTCGCCCGGGCTGCCGTGCCGGGAGGGGTAGCTCCCTTCTGTAACCCTAGCGGGGCTATATAGTCCAATACAGGGCTTAGCTCGGGGGAATCCATTTCTCCCATACCCTTCCCTGTAGTGCCATCTCTAGCAAGCACTGGATTGAAGAACTCCGGTCGCTGGCAGTACTTGGGGCTCGGGCTGCAACTCATGATTAGAGGGTCTGCCAGTGACTGCGCGCACGTGCACCCTATTCCCCTCTTGCTCAGACGATTGGATTGTAGCTATTCTGTCCATACGACCTGACTGCTGGTGATGGTTTTCTGTGGCACGCTGGTTTTCTGTAGTCATAGCTGGAGCGGGGACTGAGGTAAGTGACCTCATCCCGGGCACGTTACCACCCTCACTGTTTTTTTCTCATTGGTGACTGTGGATGGTTTGATTTTTTCAGGGCGTGGTAACAGGACATTGATTAGTTGTTTGGCTTCCTTGTTGGGTCCTTGACGAGGATAAGAGACTGGTGAGGGTAGGTTGCCAGTACACGCAGTAGGTGATGGGGATTTTGGATTCTCTTCGTGTGTTACGTATGAATCTGGGGGAAATAGCAGTCAGATAGATTATTTTTTTGGTTAGGAGGACTGATAGGAGGTTATTGAAGGATGTTAAAGTTATAGGAAGTGAGGAGTGTGTGCAGCAGCTCAAACTATTGATTTGTGATAAGGTGCTTAAAGAACGAGTGATGAAAAAGAGGACTTAAGTACCTAGGAGGAAAATATGGAAGCTGAAAAACCAAGTAGTCATAGCTGGAGCGGAGACTGAGGTAAGTGACCTCATCCCGGGCACGTTGAATAGGGAGCTGTAAACAGAGGCGTTAATGAACAGTACAGAGCCCTCAAGAACAACTCTTGAGAGTTACTGATGTAACATGCGGTTGGACAAGAGGGCCACCAAGACGCAAAGTAACTTGGTGGTGGGATGAGGGTGAAGAAGCTGCAGTTAAGGAGAAAAGAAGGCTTTTCCGAGAATGGAAGAAGGGTGGTAGCAAGGAGGAATAATTGGCTGCAAAGCATAGGGCTAGAAGAGAGGTATACAGGGCTAAGTCTGAGTCACAGAGACTTTTACTTGATAACCTAAATCATGAAGAAAGGAAAAATATGATATTCAAGGTGGCAAATCAGATGAAGAGAGAGAATTATAGGTGAGCAGTGTGTGAAGAATGATGAAGGAAGGGTAGCGGTGAACAGTGAGGACATTAAAGATGCATGGAGAGAGCATTATAGCCGGTTGTTGAATGAGGAGTTTGGCTGGGACAGGGAAGGTTTGGAGCCAGTACATTCAGTGTTTGGCTCTTGGCCTTTGATTGATGCTGCTACTGTGAGTGAGGCAATAGGCAGGATGAAGGTGGGGAAGGCAGCAGGTGTGTCTGGGTTGACTGCCGAAATGTTGAAGGACTCAGGAGATATAGGGGTGAGGTTAGTCACTGACCTGATAAATATGATTATTTATGAGTGTGTTGTCCCAGATGATTGGCTGAAGAGTGTAATTGTAAATGTGTATAAAGGGAAGGGTGATGCCCAGGAAAGAGGAAATTATAGAGGTATAAAGCTTTTAGATGAGATAATGAAGATAATGGAGAGAGTTTTAGAAGGACGATTAGAGAAAGAGTGAATATTGATGAGATACAGTTTGGGTTTATGCCAGGTAGGGGGACCACTAATGCCATATTCATTGTTCAACAGCTTCAGGAAAAATATATTGGTGGGAGAAGGGATCTGTATTTTGTTTTTGTTGATTTCGAAAAGGCCTTTGACAGAGTCCCTAGAGAGGTGGTGAAGTGGGCAATGAGAAAGCTTGGCTTGGAGCAGTGGCTGGTTAGGGTGGTTATGGTTATGTATGTGGGTGCTCGCACCCAGGTAAGAGTAAATGGAGATTTGAGTGATGAGTTTTCCGTGAATGTTGGTGTGCATCTGGGGTCAGTTTTGAATCTCATGTTGTTTATCATGGTACTTGAACCCTCTCACGTGACTTTAGAAATGGACTCCCGTGGGAGATGTTGTATGCTGATGATTTGGTGTTGATTGCAGAGAACGAAAGGGAGGCGGAGGAAAGGTTTAGGAAGTGGAGAGATGGTATGGGGCACAAGGGCTTAAGGGTAAATGCAGATAAAACGAAAGTGATGATATCTAGAGTTGGTGGCGGTACTATCAAAGACGAGGGAGAGTGGCTATGTGCAGTTTGGCACAAGGGCGTGGGAAGTAATTCTATCATGTGCGGTGTTTGTGATAAATGGGTGCACAAGAGATGTAGTGGTATCAGAGGTAGACTGCGAGATAATTCTGATTTTATGTGTACGGCGTGTTGGGGAGAGCAGGTGGAGACTGTCTGTCGTGAAAGGATTGAAAACTTGCTGGTGAATCTCTTGAGTGTGTGGAAGAGTTTTGTTATTTGGGAGACATGTTGTGTGGTGGAGGTGGGGCTGGAGCTAGCTCTGTGGCTAGGGTGAGAAATGGTTGGAAGAAGTTCAGGGAGCTCTTGCCTCTTCTGACACTGAGAGGGCTCTCCCTGCATGCTAAGGGGTCTTTGTATGCAGCATGTGTTAGGAGTGTAATGCTGTATGGTCGTGAGACCTAGGCAGTAAAGGAGGAGGACATTCGCCGGCACAGACATACAGAAATGACAATGATTAGGTGGATGTGTAGTGCGTCCCTGCGTGCAAGGTCCGGGGGGGCTGGGTCTACGATGGAAGAGTTGAGAGGTAGGATGGGACTGGAGTGTATTGGTGTTATGATGAGGAGAGGTAGATTGAGATGGTTTCGACATGTGGAGAGGATGGGGTATGATAATGGGGTGAGGAAGGTGAGAAGTGTTAATATTGGGGGTCGGGTTATGAGTGGTAGACCGAGAAAGACAAGGGACGAGGTCAATAAGTGTGACCTCAGGGTTAAGGGACTGAACAGGGAGGCTGCAATGGATCGTGCAGCGTGGAAAGCCACCATTAGCTGACCAAAGCCGATGCATGCAAGCATGTTGGAGCCTTAAAAACGAAACGAACGAAACGTGTCCAGTGTAGGAGACCCAGATGGCGTAACAGATGAACATGGCGGCGTGGGTTGGATGTGGTTGGAGAGAGAGATGGTGGTGATGGTTGTGGCTGAAAGGGTGGCAAGAAGGCGAATGGTGACCTTTGACCCAGGGTGGACGGGCTGGATGGTGATGAGGTGGGTGATGGGTGCCGGACAGGAAACTGTGGAGTAAATGGGCTGGGTCGTGACGATGTGGGGGACTGACTCCGGTCAGGGGGTTGTGGGGTGGATGGACTGGGTGGTGACAATGAGGGTAAGGTTTGTGGAGATGAGGATGGCTGACTTGTTGCAGTACTGGGTGGAATTGAGAGGGGAGAGAAGTCCAAGGGGGAGGGGGAAGACTGGATAATGTGTTTGGGAATAGCTGAGCAACTGTGGCTGTGGGCAATTGGGAGTGATGGAAGATGGGGTTTTGGTTTCCTTGATATCTGTGTTGGTTTGGTTGGTCTCGAGGGAATTGTATTGTCTGACATGTCAATTGTGGTATACCCTGGCTTCGCCATGAAAATTAATGATGACCTGGCAACAATTTGGCATGTGCGCGATTTTGAAAGGACCTAGAAACTTTGTCAGGAGTTTATGGTCAAGGGACAATCTAGCAACCATGACTTGCTGGCCCACTTGGTACAGATTGTCGGGGGTGGTTTCGTCCTTCTGCAAGTCTTGGCAGTTTTGCATGTGACTAAATCGGTTCTTGAGGTGAGAGAGTGGGTCAGGTGTGGGTGGCCTGGTCAGTGGTGCCTGGGCCAAGTTCCTTAATGGAATTAGCAGTGGGGGCTCCCCCAAAATGCGTTAGTGGGGCGTGAGGCCATTTTCCTAGGGCAGATTTTCATGCCCCATCATAGGATCTTCACTTGGGAAGGCCAGTCTTCTGTGTTGAGCACGACCAGCCTGGTTCTGAGTTAATTGGCGAGGCTTCAGTGGTTACTTTCACACACACAGTTCCCCAGAGGAAGGTAAGGGGATGAGTGGGAGATGTGATATCCCAATAGCTTGGATAATTGTTCCCAAACTTGCCCAGAGAGATCAGGGGCATTGACAGAATGGAGCGCTTTCAGAAGGCCGAAGTAGGGGAAGATGTTGGTAATTAGGGCCTCAGCGATGGCTGTGGCAGAGTGAGCCTTAGTTGGACAGGTGATTATGAACTTGGAGTAGGTGTCTACAAATGTGATGATGAATGGGATCTCTGATTTGGACAGGATAGGCCTCATCACGTCCACTGCCAGCAGCTGCCATGGTTTGGTGGCTGTAAGGTGCCCGATACTGGGGTCCTAGAGATGTCTTTTGGTAAGGTGCAGCCCCTGCAGGCTTCGACTACTCACCTTTCGACAGTCGATGGCTGGAGTGTCCAGTAGACATCCCTGAAAACCTGAAGTAGCTTTTACTGGCCGAATTGGGGTATAGAGGTGACCCTCTATACGTTCTAAATTTGTGAAGATGGGAGGCATCCACTCTGATTAGTATCCCACCACTGCCACCAGTGTTTGTGCTGGTGCAAACCTAGTTACTTTTTCTTCTAATCAGGGAGGAATACACAAAACACACTTCCAGGACACTCAAGCAGTACAAGGTAAACAGACAAACTCAGGTTGGCTATTCTACATATTTGCTATTATTCTTAACTCCTGATATAACCCTGATAGGTGAAGTTGATGGCATAAGACAAAGGGAGGTAAATAGTCGATTGGTGTGTGGGGTCTTAATCTCAGGGTCTGGGGAAAAGCTGTCTCTTCCATCATAATTGAGGTTGCCACTAGGACTAAGCACTGGAAAGCAAGGAGGCTTATGGGGGGTGAGGCTACATCTGTATGTGTGGGTGTTGTGGTGCGTGGAGTAAGGTAGGGATAAGGCCAGCAGGGGGAGACTATGCCTCTGGTTCCCTGTGGGAACAGACGTGAGTGTATTTTGTTCCCAGAGTGGGTACGTTGGGAATCTAGAAGGGACCCAAGAAAGCCTGAACAGCAAGGTCATATACTGTATTGTTATCCCTGGGATCTTTCCAGGTGTAGGGGGAAGGGGACTGATAGGGTATGAGAGGAGGAGTACAGGAAGGGGATTCACTTCGAGGGTTGGGGTATCTGGCGGTAGTTGGTCCGGGTCAGGGATACATTACGGCTTTGGAGAGCCACCTCCAGCAAGTTCAGATGTCAAGGAGGGATGTTGGGATCCCTCCAAGCCTGAACCGCGTCCAGCAAGTTCAGCAGAGGCACGTCGGGACTTCTTCATAGCTGAACCTGCTAGCAAGTTCAGAGGTCGAAGAGGGACGTCGGGACTCTTGCATGGCTGAACCACGTCTAGTGAGTTCAGAGGCCAAGGAGGGATGGCGGAACTCCTTCATAACTGAACCGCGTCTGGCATTTTCAGAGGCCCAACCGCATCTAGCAAGTTAAGTGGGTACGTTGTGTCCAGCAACCTGGCATCAGAGAAGCATCTAGCCTTTCCTGTAGTGCTGCCCCTAGCAAGCACTGGATTGAAGAGGTCTGTCTCCGGCAGTACTTGGGGCTTGGGCTGCGATGGCGGGTGGGCTGTGACTCAGGGCTAGAGGGTTTGGCAGTGACTGCGTGTGTGCTCCCTGTGCCTCTCTTGCTTGGATGTTCGTATTGTAGCTATTCCGGCCATAGGACCTGACTGCCAGTGGTAGTTTTCTGTGTAGGGCTGGTTTTCTGCGGTCGTAGCAGGAGCAGAGACTGAGGTAAGTGACCTCGTTCCAGACGCTTTCATAAGTGACAGGAAAGATGGGAGATACAGGAAGAGAGGAGGGCAGTCACAGAAAAAGAATGTTGAAGGTGGAGGAAAAGTAGACAGCACTACATCAAGTGAGTGGATGATGGCCGCCACCACCTACCACCATCGGCACCATTCCCTTAACATTAATTTACCCACAGAGAGCATATACTATAATGCTTACGTCAGGTGTGTAGAGGCCAAAATCGCCTGTGTCGGCTTAGGTATAAATAAAAGTTTCGTACTGATGCAAGTTTTTCTCTTTTTATTTATTTTCCATCAGTTACTTTCTGTTATTATTGTAATGCTAGGTGTTTTAGGCTTGGCTTCCCGTTCTGTAAACGCCTATCGTATAGCGGGGCTCTCTTTCGAGACCGGGGCTTAGTCAAATAAGAGAGGCAGGACACAAAAACTCCAGGCAACAACCTTATAATTGTATTGCTTAGTTAGACAGGGGAATCAGTAGATGTTACAAAAACAAGTATACTGGGCGATTATGAACTCTTATATCTAGATATGGTTAATAGTATCTCACAGGATAATGTTTTATGTCACAGTGAAATAGCACTTAAGGCAGAGTGTTCTCAACTAGGGAAATACAGGGTTTCTATATGTGTGGAGTGGCTAAGGTTAATTCACTCTGGGGAGGGTGTGTAAGGCACTGGGGTCTGGTTTTGATTATCGTAGTATAAGACAGTTTCTGATGGTAGAGTGTTCACTTCATTACCCTGCACTCGTATCCTGCTTTTGACTAATTATCATCACTTTCTATACCACTTTGATCTTGTCACTGTATTATTCGGTACCCTGTTGCCTGTATCTATTATGCTCTCCAACGCTGGGTATTGTCACTGATAAGGTCAATTCACTGCTCTACCTAGGCACTGTTTGGTCACTAATATTTCACAGTTAGTGTCACTCTATTACACGTCAGGTGCCAGGGGCACGGGCAGAGGGGCGGCACCGCTCTGTTATTGATGGAGCTGGGCACCACTACGGGCCTCCATACTCAGAGGGCACGGGACCACATGCAGGGGCGTCTGTTCTCGTCCAGAGCTGTGGGTGGCGAAGAGCCCAGCGCTATCAGGGCTGGGGATAGGAGTGTGGCCCTCAGGACTGGGGCCGAATAATTGTCTGAAACGGTCGTTCAGGCTCCTGATGGAGGATGGGGAGTTCCCGCCTGGGAGTTCTGGGGGTGGCTTGGGGTTTCCGAGAGCTGTGGTCCCTGGGGCTTGGTGGCGCGGAGAGGAAGGGGCTGCAGCACCGGTCTGCATCAGGGTCCGTCAGGTGGGTCTCCTCCAGAGCCAGTCGTAGGGATCAAAGGCCAGGCGAGATTACAGGGCCTCTCCAATGCTCCTCTATGCCTGAGACTCCCTCTGAGTCAGGGGTCGGGGAACAGGCATCTGCTACAGGTGGCGGAGTGGCTACAGGCTGTCTCTCGCCGTAGGGCCTGGCTACTGGACGTGGCTTCCTAGGGGCGTGGCTACAGGGCGGCGCCAAGGCCCGGCTACTGGCCATGGCCTGAGAGGGTGGGTGGCTGCCAGCAAACCCAGGGGCACCTTTGGAGTGGCTACAGGCCATCTGACGAAGGTGGGAGCGGCTACAGGCCGTCTCAGGAAACACCTTCGGAACGGCTACAGGCCGTCTCAGGGAACACCTTTGGAGCGGCTACAGGCCGTCTGATGAAGGCGGGAGTGGCTACAGGCCGTCTCCTTCAAGAGGGGGTTGGAGCTGCTACAGGCCATCTCAGGGGGAACACCTTTGGAGTGGCTACAGGGCATCTCAGGGGGAACACCTTTGGAGCAGCTACAGGCCATCTCAGGGGGAACACCTTTGGAGCGGCTACAGGCCATCTCAGGGGGAACACCTTTGGAGCAGCTACAGGCCGTCTCCTCATTACTCTCAGAGCGGCTACAGGCCGTCTCCTTAGCGAGGGGCAAGTGGCTACAGGCCGTCTCAGGGGAAACACCTTCGGAGCAGCTACAGGCCGTCTGATGAAGGCAGGAGCGGCTACAGGCCGTCTCAGGAAGAACACCTTCAGAGTGGCTGCAGGGCATCTCCTGACAAAGGCGGGAGCAGCTACAGGCCGTCTCCTTAGCGAGGGGCAAGCGGCTACAGGCCGTCTCAAGGAAGACACCTTCAGAGTGGCTACAGGCCGTCTCCTGACAAAGGCGGGAGTGGCTACAGGCTGTCTCCTTAAAACCCTCAGAGCGGCTATAGGCCATCTCCTTAAAGAGGGGTGAGCAGCTACAGTCTGTCTCTGGGGTGCTGGCAGGAGCTGGATAGGCAGCTCCACCCCTTAGCAGGTTGGTGAAGGCTCACCCGGAGGGTAGTGCAGTATTCCTGCTGTAGTGATGGCGGGCGGGCTCCGGGTCATAGGGGTGCGCGGCCTGGGCTGACTTAGGCCGTTGTCGCACTGAGTCCCGGCGCACTGCTGCTGCTCCTCTGTGGGCTCCTTGTGAGGGTGTCCGGGTGTTCACGGGGGCACTATGCTGTATTCCTTGTGGGGGTGTCTGGGTGTTCAAGGGGGCACTATGCTGCATTTTAATTATCTTTTGACACGATTAGAGAGAGTTATCCCCTACAATAAGGTAGTTGGGAAGAGAGAGAGAGATTACAGTATACATTACAGGTGCATAGACGCCAAAAGCACTTGCATTGGCTGAGATAAACATAATCTGTTACAGCTGATACAGGGATACAAGTTGTAGTTTTCCCCTTGTATTTATTTTCTCTCTGTTGCGTTCTGTTATAATTCATGGATGTGATGAAAGAAAGGATGTTTGTGCCCCTTCCTTAAAATTTGGTGGAGGAACGGAGAGAACAAACGGATGTGGCAAACGCTTGTGCCAGCTGCAAAGAGGCCAGTTTTGCCCGCGTCGGCTTAGGTAATCAGTCTCCATTATTGATAGAGGAGCATAAGTTGTAATTTTCCCTTTTTATTTATTCTCCCTGTTGCTTGTGGGCTTCTGTAAACACGTCTGCTAAGTAGTTGGGATGTAGTGGGGGTTGCACATTGTATTTTTCCCCTTTCTAATTTTTTCTCTTTCTATTGCTTTCTTTTATAACGAGTGGATGTAGCTTGAAACTGAATAAGCGAGAGGGATAGAAGTAACAGGAGGAGGAAAGGAAAGAAAAGGAAATGAGAGAATGAAGACTGGAGAAAAGAGGAAGAGGAAAAGTGGGAGAAAAATGGAGAGGATGGGAAAGAGGAGAGATGGGTTATGTCGTGTCTGTCAGTGTGCGCTTTTATAATCAAAGCATATTCTTACGTACGGTGGCCAGACGTTTTGGCCACGGAAGGTAGGACATTTGGACCACGGGACAAAAAATGAAAAAAGGAACGTTCTTTACAATAGTATTTTATTTCATTTCACAGTTTACTATTTACATATATTTAAAAATTTGATCCAAGTAAAAAATAGCATTTTCGTTTCACTGTTTACTGTTTACATGTATTGAAAAAGTTGATTCAGGTAAAAAATAGCACAGGTGAAATCGATTTTATGGCTACACGTTGGGCTGTCCACCTCGAAAGTTGTGGCTGATGCCACGAAGGAACTCTGGGATTGTCGTCTTGCCTTCCTTCAGGTCGACCACAAGGTTGTGGAGGCGCGTCTGGAGTTCCTGGTAAACCTTTCCACTCTTGGCAGGGCGAATCACACGTTCCTCCTGGGGCAGGATTCCATCCACGGTGGCAGTGTCTGCTTGCAGACACACGATGAGTTTCCTCACAGTGGAGTTGGCGTGTCCCACCAGGCGGAAAAACTTGTTGTTCCACCCTTCACAGATGTTGTTGGTTCTGGGCTGGTTGCTGAGGATGACGTGGTGCATATTCCATTTCTCGGGTGGGAACATGGGTGGCGTTCAACGTAGATGAACCGGCTTTATGCATCTTGGCCTGGAGTTGACATCCCGGCGATGATGGAGTTGGCCTGAAATGTAGAAGTCGAAGTACTCCAAGAGTGCGGCAGCCTCCTCAGACATGGTAGAACGAAGGTGCGCCATGCCATCTTTGACATCCTCCGGGGACAGGAAGGCGAGCGCACCCACCTAACAACTGTAAACCGAAGCTTCTCTCCTCTCAGTCCTACTCAGCCACATAAGCAGTATAAAATATATGCAAAAGGACATTAAAAAAAAAAAAATTACGAAGTATAAGCCAAATGACATTAAAAAAAACAGAATTAATTTTCGTGACCCAAACGTCCGCTTTTGGTGGCCCCCGTGGCCAAAACGTCCTAGGTTGGTGGCCCATGGCCAAAACGTCAGTGGACCAAACATCCGTGGCCGAAACGTCCTCCATTCCCTACGTACACGTATGTACACAGGACCAGTTTGCATGATACCCATTGTTTAACAAATGAGTGTGTAACAGTGCAGCCTCTTTATACAATACCTCATTATGTGATAAATAGCTGCAACGGTAATTCAGAAGTTATATCCTGTCTTGGTACAACGTGAAAAAATAATTCGTGATTACAATAATATTTTCGACAGCCGCCTCCAAGATTCTCGTGTGGATGCAGTGATGCACGCAAGCCAAGATGGCCACCCGGTGCTTACATTGGCTGTGATCTTTGCCCTTTGTTTTATTTTGTGCATGAAAGGTCACTGAAACACTACTGTTATCGCAAAATAATAGGCCAAGTGCTTAACAAATAGTGCACTGTGCAATATTAAGCGAAGTGATACTGCATCTTTTTGTGTGATCATCCAGGCTCCCCAACTGTATCCCAGCCTTAGGGGTGGGGGGACCCTTGATGTTGACTCGTACCGACATTAGGTGGGTGGCAGTGTAATTCACCGGGTCGGTCAGGATCACTTGATGGTCGTGATCGTCAGCTTTTACCCTCCCGGAAGGGAGCTGAGAGCTCATATAGTCCGATCTAAGGGCAAGGCTGTGACCTTCACACATGCACACACCCGTCCCCTTGCTCAAGGGGGACAGTAACCACCCACTTCGTCAGTGAAACTTTTCGCAACCTGAGCGAGGCGCGAACTCCCGTCCACCAGTTGGCAAGCGAGAGCGTTACCCACTGCACCAGCGAGCGGTGTGTGTGTGTGTGTGTGTGTGTGTGTGTTCTTACCTATTTGTTACCTAATTGTATCTTTACAGGAATGAGTCAAGCTCGTACTGTCCCGTGTTTTAAACCATTTTTATCATACATCTTGAATTTGCGAATTGTTTTGGCACATTATTTCATTAGGTAGTGCAATTGCACTATTTGGGAAACTAAATTTCCTTACATCTTTATCACCTCTCTTTTTTATGCAGTTTTTTTTTTTTGCAGTGTCCTCTTGCTGATGCATCCCCATAGGTTAAGTAATCATTTATGTCTATTTTCTCCTTTCCTGATATGCATTTTATATAGCATAATCATGTCACCTCTTTTCCTTCTCTCCTGTAGTGTTGGTAGATTCAGTTTTTTTTAGTCTTTCTTCGTAGCTTAGATCCCTTAAGCTTGGTACCCATCTTGTAGCGGCCCTTTGAACTTTTTCAATCTTGTCTATGTGTTTTTTGAGATGAGGACTCCAAACTACTGATGCATACTCCAGGGTTGGTATGATGAATGATGTTATTATCTTTCTTAGCATGTCTTCATTTATGTATTTGAACGCTATTCTCATATTTGCAAGCAGTGTATACATGTTCCGTACCTTCTCACTGATGTGGTCAGCCGGAGATTGTCTGTTATTGATAAGCACACCTAGGTCCTTCTCTCTTTGTGATGTGTGTAGGGTTTTATTTCCTAATTTATAATCCCAATCATGTCTTTTTCCATTTTTACCAAACTTGATTACATGACACTTGTCCAAATTGAATTCCATTTGCCATGTATTACTCCATTCATGTAGTTTATTTAATTCTTCTTGTAGCTCTTTACAAGAGTCTGGTAGTAATTCTCCTTTGTATTTTTGCATCATCTGGAAACATATTTAGATAGCTTTCATTTCCAGTGTTACTGTCTATATCATTTATGTACACTAAAAACATGATTGGTGCCAGCACTGAGCCCTGTGGAACTCCGCTAGTCACTTCTCTCCATGATGAGTAATTTCCCCTTAATACTGTTCTCAGTTCTCTTTTTATGAGAAAATCTTGCATCCAACATTACAGTTTGCCTCGAATTCCTCCTTGATGGTACAGTTTCCATAAAAGTCTTTGGTGTGGTACTGTGTCAAATGCTTTCTTGAAATCTAAATAGATACTGTCCACCCATCCTTCTCTTTCCTGTAATGTGTCTCTTACTCTGTCATAGTAGCTAAACAGATTAGTAACACATGATTTTCCTTTTCTGAAACCAAACTGTCTTTCTGCTATCATATTGTGTTCTAGATGATTTACCCAAGCTTTTCTTATAAGCTTTTCTAATACCTTGCTTACAACACTGGTTAGTGATACTGGTCGGTAGTTGAGTGGATTTTGTCTATTCCCTTTCTTGAATAAGGGAACAATGTTTGCTTTCTTCCAAATATCAGGTAGTTTACCTTGTCTCAAGGATTTCTTGAAAATTATAGATAATGGTTTACTTAACTCCTTTGCACATTCATGTAACACCCAACATGAAATTTCATCAGGACCATTTGCTTTTCCTTTGTCTAATTTACTTAACTCCTCTTGTATTACTTTTTCTGATATTTGTATATCTGGTAGTATGTGTGGGCATGCATGTTCCACATAGTCTCTCTCAAAATTTTTATCTTCTGTAAAAACTGATTGGAAATTCTTATTTAGTCCTTCACAAATATCCTTCTCTTGTGTATAGTGATTCCCTCGTCCGTAATGGATTGTGTTTTATCTTTTACTTTGGTTTTACTTCTGATGTAGCTGTAAAATAACTTCGGCTGATTACTGCTTTTATTTATGATATCCTCCTCAAACTATTTTTGTCCTTCCTTCCTTATTCTTGTATAATCGTTTTTTGCCTGTTTATAGTTGTTATGCGCCCTTTCACTATTGTGTCTTCTGTATCTATTCCACAACAAATCTATTTTTTCTTTTGATTTTTTACATTCTGCATTGAACCATTTCTTTATTTTCTTTTCTGCTTCTTTGTGCTGTGGGATGTACTTCTGGACTCCTATTTCATAAAGTTCACAGAATTTTTCATATATAGCATTTAAATCTTGTCCTCTAAGCTCCTTTTCCCAATCAGTTTCTAAGAAGTACTTCTTTAGGTCATGATAGTTTCCCTTTCTATAGTTTAGGCTCTTTTTATAACTTTCATTGCTGTTAACTATGTCACATGCAATCCTGAAGTTGCAATTTAGTACTGCATGGTCGCTTTTGCCGAATGGAGGGTGATATATAAACTGTTATATGTAGAAAGAAAGAGAGAGGTGAAAAGATTAGTAAGAGAGAGTCAGAAGAGAGTGGATGAGGAATTTGGAAGGAATTTGAGTGTAAAGTGGAGGGACTGTAAGAAGATGTTCTGGAAGGAGGTGAAGAGAGTAAGACAGGGTGGAAGTGAGGTTAGCAGGGGAGTGAAAGATAAAAATGGTAGATTACTAGTGGAGAAGGGAGAAAAAGTGAGCAGATGGAGAGAACACTTTAAGGAATTGTTGAACATACAGGATGGAAGTAATGCGATTATAAGTGGCTGGGGAATGGCTGGGAGAAGGAGGGAGGTGAGAAGACAGGAAGAAATCAGTAGGATAGAAGTTGTGGAAGCAATGAAGAAAGTTAAATTGGGGAAAGCCCCAGGAATTGATGGAGTGTGTGGTAAAATGCTGAAGCATGGGGGAGAGATACTAGTAGAATGGATGTGGAAGATGTGCAGATTGGCCTGGGAGGAAGGTAGAGTCCCGGAGGGTTGGAAGTCAGGTATAATTATTCCCTTGTACAAAGGAAAAGGGGAAAAAGAAGTGTGTGGTAATCATAGGGGCCTTTGTCTTCTTAGTATAATAGGAAAAGTGTATGGTAGGATACTTATTGACAGAGTTAGAGAAAGAACAGAGGAATTAGTTGGAGAAGAACAGGGAGGCTTTAGGAAGGGAAGAGGTTGTGTAGATCAGATATTCATTCTTAGATCTTTAGTGGAAAAGTTTCTAGAGAAGGGAAAGAAGTTGTATGCAGCTTTCATGGATTTGGAGAAAGCATATGACAGGGTGGATAGACAAGGATTGTGGAAAGTATTAAGAATATATGGAGTAGATGGAATGTTGTTGAATGCTGTGAAGAGTACTGGTATGTATGATGGTGCTAAGGCTGCAGTGCGTGTGGATGGTGAACTAAGTGAATTTTTCTCTTTGGAGGTTGGGTTGAAACAGGGATGTGTCATGTCTCCATGGTTCTTCAATCTGTTCATGGATGAGGTAATAAAAGAGGTACAAGGTAGGGTAGTGGATGTTGGAGTGGCCCTGGTGAGAGAGGATAGTGTTTAGAAACTCCCTGTACTGTTGTTTGCAGATGATACTGTGTTGTTGAGTGAAGACGAAGGGGAGCTGCAAGGCTTGGTGGATGCGTTTGGGAGAGTGTGCAAGAAACGGAATCTAAAGGTGAATGTAGGGAAGAGTAAAGTGATGATCTTTGAGAGAGGTGATGTCAGTGAATGTACAGCGAGGTTGGATGGTGAGGAATTGGAAAATGTGAGTACGTTTAAGTACTTGGGTAGTGTGATGAGTAAGGATGGAGGTTTGGAGGGTGAAATGCTTGAAAGGGTACAGCAGGGAAGAAAGGTTGCTGGTTCTTTGAAAGCAGTGATAAGAAACAGGGAAGTGAGCATGGAAGTGAAAAAGTTACTACATGACAGTATTGTGATATCGGTACCAACTCTAACGTATGGAAGTGAAGCTTGGACACTGTTGGAAGGACACAAGTCAAGAGTAAGAGCAGTGGAAATGAGTTATTTAAGAGGAGCCTGTGGTCACATGGAGAGACAGGCTGACGAATGAGGATATAAAGGTGCGCTGTGGTGTGGATGTGGATGTGATAGGAAGTGTTATGAGGAACACACTGAGGTGGTTTGGCCATGTGGAGAGGATGGAGGGTGAAAGACTGACGAAGAGAGTGTATGTGAGTGAGGTGGAGGGGGGAAGAGGGAGGGGGAGGCCGAGGATGAGATGGAGGGATGGGGTGGAGAGGTACCGGTATATGAGAGAGGGGGGTGTGAGTTGGGAGCAGGGCAGTGAAATGGCGGGGGACAGGACAACGTGGAGGCGATTTGTTTGTGGCCACTCCAAACGGGATTGAGGCGTCTGGCAATAGATAGATAGATAGTTTTCTTGCCTAGTAAATATAAGATCTAGCACTGATGTGTGTGTGTGTGTGTGTGTGTGTGTGTGTGTGTGTGTGTGTGTGTGTGTTTTGGTCATTTAAGGCTTCGCAGTCGACGTTACCCTCCTTAACCTCATTGAACCCACGTTGACCTCGTTATGCAATAATTTGTTAAGCAATAGGTTTTCACTTGTCACAGCCCTGTCGCATAATATACACCCGGAAATATATAAATTCTTTGACATTCTCAACATTCTCGAAATGATAAGTTGCAGTTCCTGTCCTTGTACGATGCATGTGTTGTTGCATAATTCCTTTAACTCAAAATTTACACAAAAACAAATAGCATATTCGGAATGTACGCATTGACATTGATCAGAAATAGCGTAATAATCAACATAAGCAAAAAACTGGTTTAAGTTTGTTACACAGTATATATAATGAGACTGGACTGTATTGTACTGTACAAACACATACCGTCTAGGCAAGGAGGGCTTACTGTATGTGTTTTAGATGTAACCAACCTTTAATTTTGTTTAAAATTGCCTTTCATAACACCATAGGTATGAGATGGTGGTGGTCAATCACTGAACCTTCTCTTTTCCCCTTATTTTATACTGTATACTCCGTAACTACTTGTAACATCGGGACCCCACTGTACAGTACAATGTCATTTTATAATGCTTCTACAGTATTTAAGGATCCTTTTCTATATCTGAACAGTTATACAGTACAGTATAGGGTTTTAAAGGTTAAACCTCCTTTGGGGGGGTTGTGGGGGTACCACGTCACCATCCGTCACATCAACTTCTGGCATGCCCTTGGCCACTGTATGCCGGGTAATTGAGAGATTACTGTGTGTGTGTGTGTGTGTGTGTGTGTGTGTGTGTGTGTGTGTGTGTGCAGTCAGCTTGGGTAAGTCGCGGTTATTTTAGTTTTAATACCTACCATGACTTAGAACTTCCGTGAAATATAAAATAACGAAACTTACGGGGAAAATTACTTGAGTTTAACCTCTCGGCAAACCCCTAACACCATGCTTACACCCAACTAGTCACCAGCAAACACTATAACCCTTTCAAAACAGCATGTAATGGTTGTATTGAAAGGGAATGAACAATAATGTAAGGTTCTCACGATAATGCTTAAGTGGACCAGGGGAAGGAGTTCCCATACTTGAGGCACACTGCGGACTCTGCACGAGGCGACTGTGTTAGTAGGGAGGACAACAGTAGTGCGCCTGCTTGCTGCTAGGCATGAGTGGGAAGCATTGTGATTGCTTGTCATGCCAGAATATGAATAGCTTCCGGTCGCAACTAGTATAAACAATGCCACGACCTGGAAAACTCCTCGGAAATGAGTCACTTTGGACAGCAACAGCAGCTATCAAATTGATCAAACTATATATTTTTTTTTTTTTTTGTCCAACTCTGGGCCAAGGCTTCAGGGCCTATCCCCAAGGCCCAGTAGTCCTCCTACATCTCCACGTGTCACCGCTTTGGTACTAACATCCACTGTCCATATTGAGTACATGCTAGGGCTGTCTCATACAGGACTGGTGTATTGGTATTAGCGGGGGTGTTTTTACATCTCGGCAGGTCTTGTGGTAGATCAGTAAAGTCTACTTTTTATGAAATTCAAATCCATAAGCTGTTCCCTGCCCCGGCGGGGATTTGAACCGGGGTCCGTTAGGACAGCAGGCCACCTCTCTACCGATTGAGCCACCGCCTCCCACATACGCGACCTATGAAACGATCACAGTTTGGCTGGAAACTGTGACTAACAAACCTGCGATATATCCGAGTTGACTATATATATATATATATATATATATATATATATATATATATATATATATATATATATATATATATATATATATATATATATATATATTAGGGTGCCCATCAAAAATGAATTTCTGAATTTCTTCTGCAGTACCCTCCCATTTTGTTGTCATTAATGACAGAATTTCTGTGATTTTTTTTTTTTTTTTAAAGAGTTTTTGATGCATATTTCAAGGTTATTCAAGAGGTATGAAGTTAGAAGGTTTTTATCTGATGGCAGGCTATCTTTGTGCTTCATTACTCAAATGTTTCTGAGACCATGTCAGTACAATTCTGCCACGCATTTATTGCTGCATATTTTCAACAATCAAAACAGTAAGTATAACTGCCTTGAAAACACTAATGCAAAATATTATCCCCGATAAGCAGTGACTTTCTAGCTGCTGGGTACTTGACTCTGCGACTTGAAACAACTTGCAGCAAGTAAGCCCCGGTCACACACAAGTGACTCAAGGTCCGACCGCCGTGAGAGTCATGATCGTAACACATTTTTTCATTGATCGTCCCTTGATTCGCCGGCAAAGCCCGGACTCTTTCGGGCACCTGTGAGCCGCTGGGACGATTCGTCAGGCCTCAGAACTTGCTAAAAGTCGTGTCACAGTTGTGTCGCAGTCAGGAGTGTCCTATGTCGGTCGTGAAGCAGTCTTAGCTCAATTGGATGCATCGTGAAGCTGTCGCCAACGAAAAAACCGTTACACTGCGTGTCCCTCATCAACTGACTAGACACAAGAGAGGTCCATGGTGATGCTCTGGGTGTCATCGGTGGTCCAGGTGTGATGCCCCTCCCCACGCTGGGTGTTGTTGCTGGTCCAGGTGTGATGCCCTGCCCCATGCTGGGTGTCATTGCTGGTCCAGGTGATGCCCTGCCATATGGGTCGGTCGTGGGGGGTCGGGGTGCATTCCCCAAACTCGTCACTCAGTCTTGTTGCTTTCGTGGGCGGTCGTGTCACGGTCATGGCAGACAAAAATTCATTAAATTTAAAATTTGAAGACTCGTAGCTCCGTCACCTCGTGGTCACCTCGTGATCTTGTCACGTTCTTGAGGACATCACGACCGGTTGTGAGGCAGTCATGACGCGGTCGTTAGGCAGTCGTGAGCAAAGCAGACTTGGAGCCAGTCGGGAGGCGTGGGAGCCAACTAAGACACGACCTTGAGTCGCGCTGCGGTCAGACCTTGAGTCGCTAGTGTGTGACTGGGGCTGTACTGCTTCTGTTAACTGCTTCTGTTCTTCACTTATTGTGATGGAGGTATTGAAGTCCTGCATCAATTTCACAGCTCGCTGTGCACGGTCATTCACCACAGCCAGATTGTTGACGAATTTCCTCGTTTGCAGAAAATCTTCAAGTGACTGCCAACTGTCTGGATCCGCTTGTGTGAGGAAGTCTGCATTCAACTCAAGTGTGCCAGAGAATGACATGGTACTGCCTGTGACAAAGTCATGATGTTCCTTTTCAGAAATTCTGCTTGGCTTCATCTGGATTCATTTGGGTGGTTCATCAGAACCATCTGAAGTGCTGATCATCTTTCTTTTAGTGTTGTTGTCTACAGCATCATCGAAAAATACAAGGGCAATTAGCTCCTTACTCAGGTACCATAGGTGTCTGAGGAATGCCTTAACCGCAGCAAACAAAATGCTTTTGTTGATAACCTCGTAGTTTTTCACCAGTTTCAGAAAGGCAAGATCACTGGTCGGGGCAGATTCTGCAGTTGGGCACAATGTCTAATCCTTTGTGTACAGTGGGCATCCAAAGAGGTTCATTTCACTCACTGCAGTTTCTTCACTTGTCTTTAACTTGAACTGCTGTTTGAACATCCAAATTTTTACGCACTACAGCAGCATGGCCATCTGTCTAGCTTTATGTATCACTCCAGGGGCCACAGATCTTATAAAGGCTGGTGGAGTATCATCCAGAAAAAGTACCGTTAGTTCTAACTATTCACGTAGTCATCAAGAGCCTGCTGACTAGAATGAAGTGCTTGCTTTGTGAAAACTATAACATTGTCCTTGAAGCCTGTACATTTCTTCAGGACTTCAATGCAGACTGGAACATCGTTTACTATCTGAAACTGACTCACGTCAATTTGTGGCCAAAATTGAGGAAACGCTTGAACAATTTGATGTCAGGGCTATTTGATAGATCAAGACAGCATGTGAATACATTTCCGATCACAGTTTCTTGTACGATACATGGTGTTGACATTCCAGGTACAACAGGTTTTTTCCAAAGCTGTTCTCTATTGCACCTCAAGCCCCACTTAGTCTGCCAGTATTTGAGGGTGTGGTGTCAAAGCGCATGGCCTTCACCTGATCTTCTATATCCTACTCTCTCAGTATTTTAACAATAGCATTGCTAGTTGTTTCACCCATACCATTTGGAAGTTTTGGGACGCCGAGAAGCTGCTCCACTTGAAATCCTGATACTAAGACTGGTAACCTGTCAACTTTATCCCTACCTGTAATATCCGGGAACATTTTACCGTCCCAGTGCACTACTAGAGGTACGGATGCATCAAAATTGGTTATTCCAGCTTAGACCGTCTGTTCACGAGACCTCAGTCTTGCTCTTCTGGTTGACTCAGAATTGACAGCCAAACTAGAGATATGTCCAAGACTTTTTTCAGTCTCAGCCATGAGGAGAAAAGTTGCATTTCGGTTGCTGACATTGGCTCTTATCAAGTGCAGCGCTTAATGCTTTTGTAACAACAGACACAGGCCGCTGTATGGTACTTCTTTTAGAGCAAGATGGTTCAAAATTAGCCTCAAAGTCATCGTCTGCTAGTGTGGGCAAATCGTCTTCTGAAGTCAGTTCATGTGCCTCAGCTGTGAAATTCTCTCTCCTTCTTCCCTCTTCTTTACGTCCGAGATATTCCTCTCGGTTCAGTTTTTACCTTCCTGTCTTCTTTTGCAGCTAATGCAGTATCCCCATTACCCATATAGCATATGCGTGGCCCGCGTTGATCTTCCAAGAAAGCCCTGTCTTCAGCAATAGTTATCATTTTCATAGCATTCGCGTGTGCTACGTCAAACAGTTTTTCCAAATCTTCATGCAAAGAAGTTTCATTGGCTATCTGGAGCTGAGTTCTGCGATTAGTGTTCTTCTTCAGTTTCTGCCATCGGTAAAACATTTTTCAAGCTCCTCAATGGCATTCCTCTCAGTTGTTTTTGGGATAAGAGCCATGGACCACATCTGGAGAGCTTCAGCTACGGCACACCTTGGGCTGTCTCCGACTGTACGGTTACCAAGAACTTGATGTTAAAAGACGGAGAGCACCTGACGGTAAGTCAGAAGTTTAATTCCTTGTAACTTTTCTGCTGCTGGACCAATTATTCAAATTTGGGTGGCACTAGCCTGTGTGTTACTTTGCCTAAAGGAGCTGCTTCTGCCAAAACTACTTTCTCTAGAAATAGGGATTATTGACTACTCAGAAATGCAAACAGAACAGCACAGGTGAGCAATGAGCAATATTATAAAACTGAGCATTGAGCAATATTATAAAGCTGGACAGATGTTTGATAGTTTTAGAAACAGTTGCTACAATGTGAGTAATGGCATCCAAAGGAGCAGTGCTGCTAGACGATCAAAAGTTCGCCTGTGAAACTGAAGTCAGAATTGCCCAAAGGTTGTCCAACATTTAATTACTGAAATTAATAATAAGTTAGCTGTCTGCTAGTCATAAACCACATAGGGGATAAGACTGTCAAGAAATTTCATCGAATCATCCAACCAGAAGAGCCCTCTCATTATGAAGAGCCCAAATAAAAATACTTGAGTGATATACCGTACCCTCATTGAGCACCAAGTAAATGTTGAAGTAAATTGCTGAAATTTTGCATATGTACTTCATTCTTCAGGCGTAAAAATTTGAGGGGGGACCACATCAAAAATTATCAGCTTCAAATTTTAACACTGCTTTGATGGGCACCTTAATATATATATATATATATATATATATATATATATATATATATATATATATATATATATATATATATATATATGTATGTATGTATAGTGGTAGGTGAGGTCGCTCACCATCCACTCACTTGATGTAGTGCTGCTTTGGGTGTCTGCCCTTCCCCCACTCCCATCGTTCCTCTTGCGTCTTTCTTTCCTACATTCTTTCCTTTTCCTTCTGCCTATGGGTAACTCTACACTGAGTGACAAGCCAAATGGTTTCCTGTACACAGGAAACCAGTTACTATGCTGGGTGGTAACCATATACCCAACTTATGGCGCCTGGTGGTTTAGTGGGTAATTAAGGTGCTCCAATCGGATTGAGCCTGTGTAGGTTTATATCCAAGGGGTGGTTGGGGTTTATTGTTCACGTAATGCCATTCAGGGATGAGTGAGGCTAGTCACTCTCAACTTAAATGTCAGGACCAACTTGCCTAGCTCTACTTCCTCCACTCCTCATAGGGCGACATAGGATTGGATGATGGATGGATATATATATATATATATATATATATATATATATATATATATATATATATATATATATATATATATATATATATATATATGAGTCTCCGTGGTACAGTGGTAGAGTGTGCATTTTCGTACATGGGAGAATGAGGGTTCGCGCCCTGCAATGGTAATAAACATTGAGAGTGTTCACCCAGCCACGTACTGCATTGGCAGACATAAGGGGTGCTGTGGTTGAGTCAGTGTCACATACCATAAGGTATGCTTGCACCTAGTTGGCTTGCGTGGGCCGATTACACTTGGTTCACAGAGTACACACACATCCAAAGCCACTACAGTCACACTTACAAGGACTTCTAACCCTACACGCAATCTCTACCAGACAGCCTAAGCCACTTGGTAGAAATACATAGGCTGTATCGTTCCCACTTTGGTCGGGATAGACTGGTCCTGCAGTGGACACTCAAACGGCTGATGATGATGATATATATATGTATATATGTAAGTATATATGTGTGTTTATATATATATGTATATATGTGTATACTGTATATATGTATAGTGCATATTTATGTGTATAGATATATATATATATATATATATATATATATATATATATATATATATATATATATATATATGTGTGTGTGTGTGTGTGTGTGTGTATTATGCAAGGAAAAAGAAATCATGGCCAAGAGCTCGCAAACCGTTCCTTCAAAAAAAAAAAAAAAAAAAAAAAAAAAAAAAAAACAGAGAGCCAACTTCAAGATCCGTTCATTTCGAGTTGCCTGGACACACTGCGTTTGAAAGACTGGAGATCATAGGATGTAGGAAATACAGACAGAGGGAGACAGTTCCAGATTTGACCTGTTGCATAAATGAATGACTGGAAGTAACAGTTAACTCTTGCATGAGAGAGTTGGACAGAAAAGGGATGTAAGTTTGTCGCTAATCGGGTGCTATGCGCCCGTCATAGAGGTAGAGGGATGCAAGGAGACAGTTCAGAGGAGCAGTGACCACTGAAGTTGCTATAGGAAAGATGCAACAGTGCAGCAAAGAGACAGAGGTTGAAGGGAGCCAGTAAGAGGAGGAGAGTTAATGAGACGAAAAGCTTTTGATTCCACCCTATTCAGAAGAGTTGCATTTGGGGAGGCTCCCCATGCATGAGAGTTGTACTTTACACAGGGGCGAATAAAACTCGTGTATGAAGTTAACAACTGTGCAGGGGTAAGGAAGGTATGGAGTCGGCTTAGCACACCTAATCTCTTGGAAGCAGATTTTACAAGAGATGTAATGTGGTCTTTCCAAGGTAAATCCTGATAGAATCCGCAAGTATGTTTAAGGATGATGCACGATTGAGCTGGATATTATTAAACATTAGTGGATACTCCTGTGTTAGATTTCGTCAGGTTGATAGGTGTAAGAACTGTCTTGGATGCATTAAAAACAAGATTACTTTACCCCAGTCAGAGACACGAGCCAAGTCAGACAATAGGTGTACCATAGCCCAGTCCCTTGTTTGTTGAAGTAACTGTTGAGATGGACGTTGCGGGAACCGAATGGAAAGGTGAAGAGTGGAATGATCAGCATATGAGTGGATAGAATTAGATGTACAGCTTAGAAGGTCATTGATGAATAAAAGGAAGAGAGTTGGTGATAGGACAGAGCCTTGAGGAACACCACTATTGCTATGATCAAGGAGATGAACGATGGCCGTCTACAACAGCAGCTATAGAACGACCAGAAAGGAAGCTATAGATGATGGCACAGATAGAAGGATAGAAACCATAAGAGGACAGTTTGGAAATTAAAAGATTTATGCCAGACTCGAGCAAAAGTCTTTGAGATGTCAAGTGCAATGGCAAAGCTTTCGCCAAAGTCCGGAAAGGAGAACGACCAGGAGTCTGAATGATAGGTGAGAAGATCGCCAGTGGAGCGTCCCTGATGGAACCCATACTGACGATCAGAAAGATGGTGTTGGTAGGAAAGATGCTTTAAAAATTTTCTGTTATGAATAAACTCGAAAACTTTTGTGACACAGCGATAGAGGGTTGGGAATGGTCACCAGTCTTTAGGACAGGCTGAATGAGAGCAAACTTCCAGCAAGAAGGAAGGGTACAAGTTGACAGACAAAGGCAAGAGTTTATCTAGGCATTGTGTTAGCACAGAAACACAGTTCTTGAGGATAAAAGGAGGGACCCCATATGCCTTGTTAGTACTGAGAGCAGTGATGGCAGAAAATACACCAGTTTAAGAAATTTTAATGTCATTTTTTTTTTTTTTTTTTTTTTTTTTTTTATGTGTCCGACTCTGGGCAAAGGCTTCAGGGCCTATATCTTGGGGGCAGTAGCCTATCCCAAGGCCCAGTAGTCCTCCTACACCTCCACATGTCACCACTTCGGCGCTAACACCCACCGTCCATATTGAATACATGCTAGGGCTGTCTCATACAGGACTGGTGTATTGGTATTAGCGGGGGTATTTTTACAACATGTCGGCGGGTCATCTGGTAGATCAGGAAAGTCTGCTTTTAATGAAATTCAAATCCTTAAACTGTCCCCTGCCCCAGCCAGGATTCGAACCTCGGTCCATCAGGACTGCAAGCCGCCTCTCTACCGATTCAGCCACCGCCTCCCCTGAATACTGTATATACATACACACACACACACACACACACACACACACATATATATATATATATATATATATATATATATATATATATATATATATATATATATATCATCAGCCGTTTGAGTGTCCACTGCAGGACCGGCCTATCCCGACCGAAGTTGGGGCGATACAGCCAATGTATCTCTGCCAAGTGGCTTAGGCTGTCTGGTAGAGATTGTATAGTGTTGGAGTGGCTTTGGATGTGTGTGTAGTCTGTGAACCAAGTGTAATCGGTCCGTGCAGCCGACTGGGTGCAAGCATACTTTATAGTATGCGACACTGGTTCAACCACAGCACCCCTTCTATCCGCCAATGCAGTATGTGACCAGACGAAAGCTCCCAAAGTATATTACCCTGGCGGGGCGCGAACCCTCGTTCTTCAGTGTACGAAAACGCACACTTTACCACTGTACTGTACCACAGAGGCTCCATACACACACACACACACACACACACACACACATATATATATATATATATATATATATATATATATATCAGGGCCAACTTGCCTAGCTCCGGGTTCCTACGCTCCTCATGGGGCGATATGGGATTGGATGATGGATATATATATATATATATATATATATATATATATATATATATATATATATATATATATATATATATATATATATATATATATATAATTTTTGTCCTTAACACCAGACTACAGTATTCTGTTTATCTTAGGGGAAATGTCATCAGGTTGCTATTTCCCGTACAGTGTTGCCTCTCGAAATGTCTGTGCAATGTCTGCCGTCTCAAAATTGGTTGCAGTACTGAAGTCCTGGATATGTTTTTATCAAACTAACACATGACATAGTTAAATAGTTTCCTACAAAGTGTTGTTTAGACTATGATGTATATGCTTATCATCAATACCCAATGGGGCAAGGCACTGGACAAAATATTGATTTTTTTTTTTTTTTTTATGCAAGGAAAAAAACTAAAGGCCAGAAGCCCGTAAGATTCTTCCCTCCAGAGAACCAAATTCAAGATCTGTCTTTGTTTGATCCATAATGCGCAGTTCATTAGAAGACTTGCATGCATTAATGAACACTGCTTTTTGATATGTTTGTGTATTATATATCCTGCATTCACTCCTTAGATTTTATGTTAAGTCATTATAGCTGTCAGGTCAAAGCCCTATGCATTAAAGAAATTACCAATACGTACAATACTAATCAGAAGAAAAAATGAAATTTGGCATTGTTACTGTACCCACTATTATTATTGTTATTAGTCTAATGGTCTGTGACAGCTGGGATGGAAGTCAGGTGCTGTGGGCATCAATTTGAGTCTTAAAGAAGCCACTGGAGATATTATGTGCGTGTAACGCCACCGGAGTCCTGATTTATACGTTTTCTTGTGTCTAGAATATGTAAAAGTTTGCATTTTTAAACCTGTACTAGTGTCTTCACTCTACAGCTAAACATTTCACAGCCAAACTGTTCTAAGGCCTTTATATACAGTAACGTAATTGGAGAGAATAGTTGGTTGTTCACTGCAAAAGTTCATTAAATCCATTGGTAGTTCAGTGCAAATGCTTATTAAATCCAATATTCATTAGTGAGTTCATGGGAGACGTTCTGTAGATTTTCTTAATGATATGGCTAATTTAAGGCACTCTTTACAGGACACTCGTATAATGTGTACTGTATCCCATTTTACTGTTTTTATTTCATTGGATCATTCAGGGTTTCTCAAATGAATAAGGTATATTAGGTTAACAGTTTGAGAGAATATTATAGAACTTGGATACATAGATTCACATGTAATGATGAATCTAGATTTGATGATTAACCTAAGTGTTACATTATTTTTGAAAGCAGGTATTACCTTACTGACATCACAGAACTAGGCTACATAGCTGAATGCACAGGGCCTATGTTGTTGAACTTGCTGTGCTCTGAACAGCTGGGCTGTCTTCAGCTTCAGTTTCCCTCTTGATGGTATTCTTGGCATCCAGAGCATCTTTCTGTGGGTTGCGATTGCGCACATTGCCGCCTAACCCAGAAAACCCTTCTGAAGTAGAACCTGGCCCTTGTAAGTTAGCTGACCCACCCACAGCAGAACCAGCAGGAAAGGTTGACAATGGGTCACCAGCAGTGGTAAGGGATGAAGACAAGGTTACTCTGTTGGCAGTTGAAGATCCAGTTGGTCTCCCTGAGGCAAAGCTGGATGTGGTGTCAGGGCTACCAGGAGACCCAGCACCAAAGGCTGCGGGGATGCTGGAATCAAAGGAGCCACTGGGACCAAAATTGTTGCTTGCACCAACACTGAAGGAGTTGGGAGCATTACTGCTTAATAAGGTGCTGCCTCCTGCACTGGCTGCATTATTGCTACCCACATTAAAAAGGCCAGGGCCTCTGCTGGCACCTGCACTGAATGAGGCACCTCCTCCATTAGTAAGTGGAATACTTCCACTTCCCATGGAAAATGAATCCCCACCTCTTGTATCTTGTGGGCCAGGCCTTCTGCCATCGAATGTACCATCCTGTCCAGAAAGGGGAAAGTTATCAGCTCCAAATTGTCCTGACTGACTGGGTCTGTCACCATGGGGAAAGCTGTCAAATGTTGGTGATTGGTCCTTGGTACCAGAAAATCCCTGTTGACTACTCACAAATCCCTGCTGACCTGAGAACCCTTGCCTTCCATTACCTGAGAAACTGCCTTGGCCCCTGTCACTGCCAGAGAACCCAGTGCCTCTGGTTTCACCAAATCCCTGGTTGTTTCTGTCTCTTCCAGGTCCTTGGTGACTCTTGTCATTCACAGTTACCTGGAAGCTCCTGTCATTCTCAAATCCTTTTTGGTTCACATCAAATTCCCCAAGACCTTCCCCTCCTTTGTCACCCCCTCCAAATCCTTGGCCTCTCTCACTTCCTTTAAAACCTTCTTGGCCCCTCTGTCTTCCTGGGAATGCCCAGAAAGGGTGAATGTGTGGATAAGGGTAGTTGCAATAGCCATCAGAATGATCCCAATCAGGATGGGGATGTGGTCCACGGTACCACCGGAGATAGGAATAGTATGGGTGGTAGTCTCCATAATACCAGAGAGGTGGGGGAGGATAGTCACGAGGCAAGGGCCTATCCACCACATCACTAGTTTGGGAACCGGCTGTGTCCAGAAAGGTTGAGTCATCCCTGAATCGCCTCTCCATCCATCTTCGTGCTGCCTCCCATTCCTCAGGTGTGATGTCTCTGTAGTTAGATGGATAAGGGTACCGGTACGGAGGGAAATATGGGTAGAAACGTTTGTCGCGTTGACCGTCCTCCACTGTCCCTGCTTCCTCTGCAAGTGCCACTGCTACTGCTACTGGTGTGTGCTTGGTCTTTCCTTCATCTACAGTGGTAGCATCACAAACCCACACCGCACAGCACAGTAAGAACATCACCTGCAGACAAAATGCACGTTAATAATCATGAGTGAATGGAGCATATCCCATATTTATAGAAGATTGATGATAGTTCTACTACTGCCATGCTTTCTTTTTGTGTTTCTGAATCATGACCATCCCATTTATAATGATAGGAATAGGGAGGGTAATCCATCCATCATCCAACCCTACGTTGCCCCATGAGGAGCGTAGGAGCCCGGGGCTAGGCAAGTTGGTGTTGACATTTAAGATGAAAGTGACCAGCCTCACTCATCCCTGAGTGGCATTACATGAGCAATAAACCCAACCATCCATTGGATATAAACCTTCACCGGCTCAATCCGATTGGAGCGCCGCAATTACCCACTAGACCACCAGGCGCCATAATTTGGTTATATATATGGTTATCACCCGGCGTAGTAAATGGTTTCCTGGTGTGTACAGGAAACCATCTGGCTTGTCACTCAGAGTCACCCATAGGCGGAAGGAACAGGAAAGAATGAAGGAAAGAAAGACAAAAGAGGGAGTGTAAAGTTCCCTGTAGGCAAAAGGACGAATATGACAAATAGGTTGTAATCACCAAAGGTTTCAGTACAGTATATTCCTTTGATCAATATAATTCTAGTCAGCTGACTAGCTTTCCAGGAACCGATTATCCAGCATTCCAAAGGTACCAACTGCCTTAAGAATAACCACCTGACAGCGTTAATTTCCTTTAGTATTAATGCACACATTAGTGTTAATTTTGTTGTATTCTGGTATATATATGTATGTATATGGATAGATAGATAGATAGATAGATAGATAAATAGATACAGATATGGATATATATATATATTACTCATGTCATGAAGAACTTGAAAGACTTAACAAAAACATGATATAAAGAACAATAGTATAATAAAAATCAACATTATTTGGATGACTAATATTGATAACATGTACGCTATAAGATGTCTTAATAATGCTATAATCAGATTAACAAACTTCCTCCCACTCTATTGTGCAAGCTAGTTTTTGAGACTTCAGACCAAATTACTTTTATGAGATTAGTCCATAATAGCATTGTTACGCATAATGAATAATCATATTTAGGTATATTAAGACTTGCAGGAAAAGTTTTCAATGTCCATACATCACAGCCAAAGTTACAGAGAAAGTACATCTTTATGCTGAAACATTAAATGGAGATACAGTATTGTAGTTTAAAATCCCTTCACTCTTAGGATTGTGCTGTGGTGTGGTGTTAAAGTTATGGTGGTGGTATGATATGGTGTTGACACTTGTGGTGTGGTGATGTGATACAGTGTTGATGATATTGTGGTGAAGTGGTATGATGCTGTGGTGTGAATGCTGTGGTGTGGTGTTGTGAGGAGGTACGGTAGAGTGATGGTGTGGCCAAATGTTAACGTTCTTTTGGTGTTGTGTATTGGTACTTTTGACACTGATGTGGAGTTTTGGTGATGTATAGTGAGGTTATTGTTTAGGCACTGGGGTAACAGAGGTGATGTCTTATGTTGTAATAGTTGTATACTGTGGTTGGGATGCTGCTGTATTGGAGGCAGTGTTCCAGTATATTAGTGTTGTGTGGTGATGGTAGTGGTGTAGAATTGTGGTAGATATGGTATCATTGTAATTCTGGTATTGTTATTGTTTAATGTAATGGGGTTGGTATTTATATACTGTACCCTTGATTTGTTGTTGCCGCATAACCTTGGCTTGTCTGGCTGAGCAGACCAATCAACGACAGGTAAGCAACTGCTTATGTAGGGCCGTCCTACAGGTACAGAACAGTACATACATGATGCAGGGAAGCAGTGCCCACTTGTAGTAGACAGCGCCTCGCCAGGGTTAGAGTGTCCACCTTGCCCCAGTCATTTTTACTTCCTGCATTCTTCCCAACCTTTTCTGCCTACCTTAACCATTTTTACCCACCACCATTCAGTTTTGATATCTATGATATAAACCTTACCCTCTGTCCTACATTGCCTATGAAGGTGCATTCCCCCTAGTCATTTTGTCACATCCCAGCACTCACCACTGCCCAATCCACTCCTTTTCTAATCCTTTCCCAGTGCCCAAAAGAATATTAAAATGCTTGTCTTGGAAGCCATTGTAGGATGCATCATTATTTTTACTGTCCTGACCTGAACCAATCTCAAATCGCCTAATTGGATCGTTTAGTCAAAAAGTTACTGGAAATGACGTGAAATTAAATCAGTACAGGAGACCTGTGGTATCTAAACGACTGATGTTGAGACTATCTCTTAAACAATTGCTCAAAACCGCTACAGAACAACACCCTATGCATGACCATTATCTATCTATAGCCAGACGCCATAATCCCATAAGGGGTGGCCGTTCGAGTTAGTTGTTTTACAAGGAGGGACACTAACCCTCCGCCAACCCACTTGTTGACACGTAGAGAACACTTATGTGTTGGTTATATGGTTACCAGCCAGTGTTGTAAATGGTTTCCTGGCTTACAGGAAACCATTAGGCTTGTCACCCAATATAAAGCCATATGAAAATGAAAGATGGGTAAGAGAAAGTGACAGGAAGGATGGGAGAAAAAGGAAGGGGGGAGGGGAGACACAGAAAAAGAATGATGAAGGTGAAGAAAAAAGTAGGCAGCATTACATTAGGTGAGTGGATGATGTGCATGACCACTGATTGCATAAAAACCGCTTCCATAGCTCCTTAATTTATATACACTGAAATTAGTCATCCCTGTTAGAGAATGCCTTGATGTGAGGCACATATTTCTATGCAGCAGCATGTTCCAGTAACATCATCCCTGTCATTACATGACATATACATACCATACCTAGGCACAAAAAACAATCACCACATAAACATGAAACCCTCTTCTAGAATATCCCATCTCCAGACATTCCAACACTAGTAATGTAGAAGCATCTGCATAATCACCTCATAGGCAGGGCAATGCAACACCTTGATCAGAACACTGTATTCAAGACCGCCTTCTGACATGAACCCATCGGAGGTGTCGTTGAATAGAGATGGAATTCACCAAGCCAAACTAAGATCAGGACATCATCTAGCCCTACCATAGCAGCTTATATTTGGATTGGGTGGAATAATAGATGACGTGTGTCCTGCTTATATACTAGGCCCACACAACATAATGCACGTAATAGCACTGCACAGCACAGCACATGCTACGCTAAGATGCAAATATAACGAGCGGTGTAGGGACAGTCCCATAGGGGCAGTTGCTTACCTGCAGTGTGTCTGCTCGATCAGACGACGGGGGCTGGGCATTAACAACAGCCATTTTATGCACCATTTTTCATTATAGTATAGATTATTCCTGTTTATTCAGATTCCAAATACAAAAAATACCCCTGCATAAGAGTTTTCCAACGTATTAGAACTTCTCAGTATGAATAAATGCCCTGCTGACCCCTTAACAGTCGAAGTTAGCTTTGCCAAACTGCTCACCTTAAGTATTGTATGCACTGATTATGTGATACACAGCTTTCTACATGGTCTCATTTGCTTATGTTTGGACCTTACAGTAAGTGTTATTTCTGAGGTAAGTGTTTAATGCGTGTTATGTTGTTTTTGTAGCAGGTTCAGTATTGTAATTTCTCTTTTCATTAAGTTAATCATCTGACAATTAAAGTTTAGAAGACTTGTTTAAACCCCCCAAGTACATATGCAGTCAAAATATACTCATTACATGTACAATTGCGGAAGAATATTTTGCCCCACATTTTGTATGGCCTGTGAAGATATCTGACAACTCTCTCTCTGAGTAGTAGGCAGCTCATACGAACCTCCATGAATGAACAGGCCGAACTCATTGAAGTGGCTTGTGGATCACACAGTTACCTAAAATCATTAGCTGTATTTATTATATAGTAAAATGTGTCTATAACAAGAATGTTTGCATTCTTATGAATAAGCATTAGGAAAATAGTACCGCTATCACTGTCTGAAGTTATATTATCACTCCGAAATAATCTGTCACTCATAGCCACTATCAATAAAGTAATTAGGATGTTTTCTTGACGTAATGGCGTGTTTCTGTGACTAATGTTTCTGTTGCCTATCAGCGGCAAAAATGCAATGAACAGCATGACTCATAATATTTATACATATATGACAATATCAACATGGATCAGGAAATACGGCGAAGTTGAATGGCATATGAACTCTTTATATGGACCGAAATTTTCACCGCATGTTCCATTCGAGTGACATCGACTTTCACGTTCCAAGGAAACGAAGTGCAATCATTGTTGCGATGTATACCCCTATTAATCTACACATCCATGAAGTGATAATTAAGTCAAAACAAATATCAACACCAACACCGCTTGGATGCATATACAGTATATTTAGGCGACTCGGTGTAATGTCCTCCAGAAATGTCATATACAGGCAGCAGCAATAGTAACATGAGTTACAGGGCCGTAATTTCTGGGGGGGGGGGCTAGGGGGGCTATAGCCCCCCAAATTTTCTGTATATTAGTTTGTCAAAACTTCAACTAAGACCGAGGGTTTACAAGACTGAACTTGAAAATAAAAAGGAAGAAAAACTTGGAGTAGTTTTGTTGACAATTCGAACAATTCTACCTGTGTTTGATCGAATATTTCTAAATTTGATCCAAATTGATCTTAAACTTAATCATAATAGTACTTTGAAATTGATTATTTTATCATTTCCAAAAGAATAACGGCAGGGAGGTATATTTCGACCTGAATTCTACCGCAGGCGTGAAAGAACAATGTTGGTAAAGGTGCAGCACAGTGCAACAAAAATGTAAAATGGCCAAATTATTAACCTAATTCACAGTTTGAGTTGAAAGTTCAGATTGGGAGAATGTGAAACGTATTATTTAAACACCCACCTCAGTCATTAAACATACATGCCTCAATTAAACATCAACTTCTAGGTAGAATCAAACTGAAAAATATCGGATGGTCTGCCAACTTAAGCGCTTCGATTTAATTTTAAGTTTGTTGTACGGAGGTACTACATAAATTTGTTCTAGCCCCCCTCAAAATTCTGTTGAAAATTACGGGCCGGTTATCATGAATAATGGATTACTTGATACGTTTAGAAGACGATATAATAATAATAGTATATATATATATATATATATATATATATATATATATATATATATATATATATATATATATATATATATATATATATATATAATTCTACATAATAAACATAGGTAATGATGAATGATAAAGGAAATAATTTTAGGCAACTGTGTGATCCACACGCAACTTAAGTGAGTACGGCCTGTTGATTCATGAAGGTTCATATGAGCTGTTTACTACTCAGGGTGAGTTGTCAGATATCTCCACAAGCCATACAAAATGTAGGGTAGGCTATTCATCCACAACTGTACAGCAGTAAAATACATGCAACCGAAGTAACTCAGCACTTCACGGTCTAAGCACACTGTACACATAGGAACAGTGCTTTTGTTAGTATCACCAGCTGCACAAACTGCTACATGGCTAACTGCGTTTACTCTTGGACTATGAAGTGTTACTCTAGTTCTGTTGCAAGTATTGTGCTGCTGTAAGTGTTTAACAAGTGTTGTGCGACTTCATTTGCAGGTACTGTATTGCTTATTGATGTAAGTGTGCAGTATTATATGACAGCTTATGTACTTGGAGGGAATTGACTAAACTGGCGCCATTTGTCATAACTCCATAGAATCCATGTTATAACATCGTTAGTATATCCAAAAAAAAAAAAAAAAAAAAAATCACAGTCCAGTACAAAGGAGCGTTGTGGTGTGGATGTGGATGTGATAGGAAATGTTATGAGGAACACACTGAGGTGGTTTGGCCATGTGGAGAGGATGGAGGGTGAAAGACTGACGAAGAGAGTGTATGTGAGTGAGGTGGAGGGGGGAAGAGGGAGGGGGAGGCCGAGGATGAGATGGAGGGATGGGGTGGAGAGGTATATGAGAGAGGGGGGTGTGAGTTGGGAGCAGGGCAGTGAAATGGCTGGGGACAGGACGACGTGGAGGCGATTAGTTTGTGGCCACCCCAAACGGGATTGAGGCGTCTGGCAATAGATAGATAGATAGACAGTCCGAAAGGACTTTTCTTAACCCTTTCTGACAAAGTGGGGATTTCCATGCTGCAGTGTCAGTCAGATATAAGCTAAATAGAGTAGTGGCGTTGATGGATGTCGCTGACATGTTCTCTATCTTTGGATCGCCAGACGCTTTAATGACGTGAGGGGTGGCCACAAGCAAATCGTCTCCATGTCGCCCTGTCCCCCGCCATTTCATTGCCCTGCTCCCAACTCACACCCCCCTTTCTCATATACCTCTCCACTCCATCCCTCCATCTCATCCTTGGCCTTCCCCTCCCTCTTCCCCCCTCCACCTCGCTCACATACACTCTCCTCGTCAGTCTCCCGCTCTCCATCCTCTCCAAATGGCCAAACCACCTCATTGTGTAGCTCCTAACGCTTCCTATTACATCCACATCCACACCGCAACGCTCCTTCACTTTCTCATTTGTCAGTCTGTCTCTCCATGTGACTCCACATCCTCCTCTCAGATAACTCATTTCCACTGCCCTCACTCTTGACTTGTGTCCCCCCAACTAGGTCCAAGCTTCACTTCCATATGTTAGAGTTGGTATCACAATACTGTCATGCGGTAACCTTTTCACTTCCATGCTCACTTCCCTGTTTCTTATCACTGCTTTCAAAGAACCAGCAATCTTTCTCCCTTGTTGAACCTTTTCAAACACTTCACCCTCTAAACTTCCATCCTTACTCATCACACTACCCACGTAGCCTACTTAAACGCACTCACATTATCCATTTCCTCCTCATCCATCCTCACTGTACATTCAGTGACTTCATTTCTCTCGAAGACCATAACTTTACTCTTCCCTACATTTAACTTTTGATTCCGTTTCTTACACACTCTCCCAAACTCATTCACCAAGCCTTGCAGCTCCCTTTTGTCTTCACTTCCCAACACTGTCATCTGCAAACAATAGTACAGGGAGTTTCCACACACTGCCCTCTCTCATTAGGGCCGCTCCAACATCCACTGCCCTACCTCTACCTTGTATCTCTTTTTTAACCCAATCCATTTACAGACTGAACAACCATGGAGACATAACACATCCTTGTTTCAATCCAACCTTCAAACAGAAAAATTCACTCAGTTCACTGTCCACACGCACTGCAGCCTTAGTATCCTCATACATACTCTTCACGGCATTCAACAACTTCCCATCTACTCCATATATTCTTTATACTTTCCAAATTCCTTGTCTGTCCACCCTGTCATATGCTTTCTCCAAATCCATGAAGGCCCCATACAACGTCTTTCCCTTCTCGAGAAACCTTTCCACTAAAGACCTAAGAATGAATATCTGATCGACACAACCTCTTCCCTTCCTAAAACCTCCCTGTTCTTCTCCAACTAATTCCTCTGTCATTTCCCTAGCTCTGTCAATAAGTATCGTACCATATACTTTTTCTATTACACTAAGAAGACAAATGCCCCTATGATTACCACATACTTCTTTTTCCCTTTTTCCTTTTTACAGAGGAATAACTACACCTGGCTTCCAATTCTCCAGGGACTCTACCTTCCTCCCAGGCCAATCTGCTCATTTTCCACATCTATTGTACAACTATCTCTCCCTCATGCTTCAGCATTTCACCACACACTCCATCAATTCCTGGGGCTTTCCCAATTTTGACTTTCTTCATTGCTTCCATAACTTCCGTCCTACTGATTTCTTCCTCTCTTCTCACATCCCTCCTTCCAGCCATTCCCGTCACAAAAAACTTGCTCTTATTTTCTTTCTCTGATTTGATTCTTTTAATTAGCCAGATGACCTGATTCGGTCTGCATTGACAGTAATGGGCCTGACTAGCTTTAACTAAGTCTGAACATGGCTAAAATGGTGAAAGTATATATATATATATATATATATATATATATATATATATATATATATATATATATATATATATATCATCATCCGGACCTCCTTTCCCACCCTAGGGCAGGGTGAGGAGTAGCAATGTCCAGACAGCCCAAATTTCCCCAATCCAATGGGTCACGCTTCCATTCACTCATCATTCAAGCCCCCGGAATCCTGGCTCTACCGGGTACGCCAAAAACATTCACCACGCTCTGTAGCTTCACATAAACGTATCCGATTGAGTCAATCCGGACGCTGCCACGTTAAAAAGGGATGCCAGAATCACTGATCATGCACATCTCACAACATTCATCCATCCAGCTTGATCTCTTGTCAGTTCCCTAGCCTCACCGACTTCCAAACCTCTCTTCCTCACACACTCATCCACCATATCTCTCCATTTTCTCCTTGGCCTACCTCGCCTCCTCCCTCCAAAATCGCTCAGATATACCTTTTTCACCACTCTATCGTTATCCATTCTCTCCACATGACCATACCATCTAAGTACACTCTCTTCGATTCTGGTGTCCACCGACTTCGTTACTCCACATCTTTCACGAATCACATTATTTCGTATTCTGTCCACCATCTGTACTCCACATACTGTACATTCCTCAACAGCCCCATCTTCACTGCTTTTACTCTTGACTTTTCATTTTCATGCCACACCATAGTCTCACATCCATATGTTAAAGTTGGCACTCTCTCTCTCTCTCTCTCTCTCTATACAGAAGGGATTTATATCAATGAAGAAGTCATCAAGACTGTTGACCATGAGTACCCCTTTGCTAAGGTTAGCAAGAGTCATTTTCGATTTATTGTCGTAAAAGGTACAGAGCGCTAATATAACAAAAGAAGGTGGTGGGTCTTGCCACACACCTTCTTCAGGCAATACAGTTATATACAGATGGTAACTGGACATTCGTGGGTGTGGCCACACCGTGGTTTTTGGGTGTAGGCGGGTAGCTACATACCTTTTGATAAAAAATAAGTTACACTCTATGTTATAAAATACAGAGGCATTCGTAAGATGAATTACATACAGGCATAAGGGGTTGTATTAGAGTTGTAAAGGAATACAGTGAACATAATAGCACCAGCCCTGGCCGAAGGTGATGATCAGTTGATCACACAGCATCACCTTATCGGCAGGTCGGTGAGTGATGGCCACAACACCCTCCACCATCATCACACCTACTACACTCTCCTACCACTACATTCTCTCATCGTTTCGGATCTTCACTTCCTTTTATTGTACATGTATTTTATACATACCCTTCACTGATACACAGTAGCGCTTTTCTTACATTGGCTTGAAGCAGTACGTTTGTCAGCAGCTATGGCTAGGAAACATTAGGCACACACACCCTCTAAGATTGCACCCCTCTTTCTCCGTTTCATATCATCACAACCGTTTAGTTGACCATACAGTCTGCACATGACCGTTATTTTATTTTTTTTTATTTTTTTTGGGATAATAGTATTTTTTCCTTACACTGGCTTGGAAGCACAGTTGTTAGCGGCTATATATATATATATATATATATATATATATATATATATATACATATATATAGATATATATAGATATAGATATATATAGATATATATCTATCTATCTATCTATCTATATAACTAGGCTGCTTCCCCCAAGGAAAGGGAGGTAGCCGAGACAGGACGACTCACTCTCCATTTACTCATCCATTCAAACACATTCATTCGCATCTTAGCCCCAAAGGGGAGAACGGACAGATCCTCACCACACCACACCGCACAAGGGTCAACTGGGCAATGCAATCAGTGACATCCGCAGCAGGGCCCGACAGCAGAACTGGTTTACCCCTGCCACATCATAACAGACCCATCCCCTTACCCGCACCTGACCTGACTAGCTGATCAGACTAAATGCGGGAGAATATCCCCTCAGGGCTGCGTCATCACTTATTCATTCACAATTTCTCTCCATTTATTTCTGTCACGCACAGCCACTCTTCCTTGCTCAACAGACATCCCTCTCGCATCCAGCGCTCTCTTCACACTGTCCATCCATCCTATTCGTGGTCTTCCTCTCAGCCTTACACCTCTCACATCAGATCTAGTTATCTTTTTCACCAATCGCCCATTATCCATTCTCTCCATATGCCCAAACCATTGCAACACCCTCTGCTCAACTCTACCAGCCATCTCCCGAACAACTCCAGTTCTCCTTCGCACTTCATCATTTCGCACCCGATCCATACGCGTCACTCCACACATACTCCTCAGACATCTCATCTCCATTACATTCAAACTTTTCCTCTCTGCTACACCCATATTCCATGTTTCAGACCCATATAATGCAGTCGGTACCACAACACCCTCATACAGCCTTCTCTTTACATCCATTCTAAGCGAACGACATTTAAACACTTTTTTCATTCCTCCCAGCACCTTTCCTACTTCATTTATTCTAAACTTCACTTCTGCATCTATTCTTCCATCCACAGCAACATGTGACCCTAGATATTTAAAACAATCTACCTCCTCAAGCAACTCACCATTCAAAACTATATTCATCCCCCTACCATCTATCAACCTCGTACACTTCATCACTTTACTCTTATTCTCATTTACTTTCAATTTCCTCCTTTCACACACCCTTCCAAACTCCTCTACCAACTCTCTCAATCTCTCCTCTGAATCAGTCACCAGTGCAGTATCATCTGCAAACAGCAGCTGCTTCAGATTCCACTCTCCTCCATCAACATTTACCAGACTCAGACCACCTAAAACTCTTGCATTCACCTCCCTTACAACACCATCCATGTAAATATTAAACAACCAAGGCGACATCACACATCCCTGTCGCAGCCCCACTCTCACGGGAAACCAATCACTCACAGCATTTCCCACTCTTACACACGCTCTACTATTTACATAAAAACTTTTCACCCCTTTTAGTAACCTACCATCAAGTCCATACAATCTTAAAACAGTCCACAAAGCCTCCCTATCAATTCTATCATACGCTTTCTCTAAATCCATAAATGCCCAAAACACATCCTTGCCTTTCGCTAAATACTTTTCACACACTTGTCTCACAGCAAACACCTGATCAACGCATCCCCTCCCTCTCCTAAAGCCACACTGCTCATCACTAATTACTCCCTCTGTACCCTCTCTAACTCTCATAATTAACACTCTACCATACACCTTACCTACAACACTCAACAGACTTATACCCCTAAAGCTAGTACATTCATACTTATCACCCTTGCCTTTATACAACGGGACCACACAAGCACTTGCCCAGTCAATTGGCACCATACCTTTCTCAAAGCACACATTCAACAATCTTACTAACCAGTCAACAATAGTCACTCCACCACCCTTCAGGCATTCCACAGCACACCCATCCATACCTGCAGCTTTCCCTGCTTTCATCTCCTTTACTGCCTTCTCCACTTCCTCCTTCGTGATCAAAGAATCATTCAACTCTCCCAACACATTTATTCCTTGCACCCTTCCATCCGCCACAATCTCAGCCACCCTTTCCTCCTCTACATTTAACAATCTTTCAAAATACTCTGCCCATCTCTTCCTTACTGCATCCATCTCAATTAACATCCTTCCATCCTCTGCTTTTACTCGTTCTTCCTTCCCAGACTCTCCCATTCGCACCCTTTTCACCTCCTTCCAAAACATTTTCTTATTCTGCTGAAAATTCTCTGTCAGCCGCCTACCCCACCTCTCATCTGCTGCCACTTTAGCATCACGCACAGCCCTTCTCGCTCTATTCCTCTTCTCCTTATACCTTTCATATGACATCTCATCCTTCCTCTGCAGCCACACTTCATATGCACGTCTCTTCTCAGCGACAGCCATACTTACTTATATATATATATATATATATATATATATATATATATATATATAGGGTTGCCATACGTCCGGATTTTCCCGGACATGTCCTGCATTTAGGTGTCAAAATCTTCGTCCGGGATGAATTTTAAAAATTCTCCAGAAGTCCGGAATTTCAGCATCCATCAAATTTTCCCGAAAAAAAAAAATACATATATATATATATATATATATATATATATATATATATATATATATATATATATATATATATATACCATTAAACTCTGTAATGAGAGAGAGAGAGAGAGACCTTCGTTGTTTTCGTCACCTGCTAAGGGTTGCCAACTTGGTTGGTTTAGTGCTAGCTGCTAGATAAAATGTCTTGCATTTTCCTGTTCTCCAGCCACGATTTTTTTTTTCATAGTGCTGTTATAGCCATAAAATAAATGGTAATTGCACACATTTATTGGCTTAGTTTTCATTGTTACACTGTAGCATTTGTTATTCTTATGATCTTATCCTGTATCTAGTTTTTGGCGTTTTTCACCTAGCCAGCTCTGTACTTAGCCTGTCTTCCGTTGTATTGTAAACAGATTTAAGATTGTGATACAGTACAGCAATATTGATGTGTGTGTGTGTGTGTGTGTGTATATATATATATATATATATATATATATATATATATATATATATATCATAACGTCAAAGGCCCAAAGTGTGTGTTGCATGGACTTCAACGTAGGCGTCCGGAATTCTGACTGCTCAGATATGGGAACCCTACAATATATATATATATATATATATATATATATATATATATATATATATATATATATATATATATATATATATATATATATATCAGCAGCATCCGGACCTCCTTTCCCACCCTTGGACAGAGTGAGGAGTATCAACGTCCAGACAGCCCAAGTTTGCCCAGTCCAATGGACCACGCTTCCATTCACTCACCATTCAAGCCCCCGGAATCCTGACTATCTGATACGGCAAAAACATTTACTGCATTCTGAAGCTTCACTAAACGTATCCGATAGAGTTAATCCGGACGCTGTTACGTTAAAAAGGGATGCCAAATACCTGATCATGCACTTCGTCTCACAACGTTCATCCAGCCGGCTCGATCTCTTGTCAGTTCCCTAGCCTCACCGACTTCCATACCTCACTTCCTCACACACTCATCCACCATATCCCTCCACCTTCTCCTTGGCCTACCTCGCCTCTTCCCTGCTTCAAATTCGCTCGGACATACCTTTTTCACCACTCTACTGTTATCCATCCTCTCCACATGACCATACCATCTCAGTACACTCTCATCGATTCTGGTGTCCACAGACTTCCTCACTTCACATCTTTCACGAATCACATTATTTCGTATCCTATCCACTCTCTGAACTCCACTTACATTCCTCAGCAGTCTCATCGCCACTGCTCTCACTCTTGACTTTTCATTTTCATGCCACACCATAGTCTCACATTCATATGTTAAAGCTGGCACTCACAGTCCTTCATGTAAGCCTTGTGCAGCTGCAACACTTAAGCCTCTGTTTCTTATCAAGGCCTTCACTGCACCAGCTACTTTCCTTCCTAATGTCACTCAACTAATTCCAGTCTCTTTCCATTCACTGTAACATCACACCATCATTTTACTCTTTTCTATAATTACTCTCAAGGCACGACGCTCACAGTCATCAGCAAAATTCTGCACTAGTCTATCAAGTTCTTGTCCGGTATTTGCAAGTGGTACTGCATCATCAGCATCCAACAAATTAGAGATATTCCATGCATCACCTGCATTCATTACCAACGCCGTCCCTCTCTCCATTACTCGTGTTTTTACTTCTCTCATCACCCCATCCATATATAAATTGAACAACCATGGGGACATCACACAACCTTGTCGCACCCCCACACCGATCGTGAACCATTCACTTAGCTGCCCATTTACCCTTACCCATGCTTCACTACCATCATAAAAACTCTTGACGGGACCTAGCAGCTTACCATCTACACCGTACATGCGCAAAACCTTCCACAATCCTTCTCTGTCTACTTTGTCATATGCTTTTTCCAGATCCATGAATGCCATAAACACCTTGTATAGTCCCGCTCACAAGCCTTCTCCACTATGTCTTACCGCAAATATTTGATCCACACATCCTCTGCCACTCCTAAAGCCACTGTGTTCATCACTTACTAGGATTTCTGATCTTTCTCTTACTTCCTCTATAATTATTCTTCCAAATTCCTTCTCTACCACACTCAATAAACTTATGCCACGATAATTCTTGCACTCACTTCACTCACCTTTATTCTTGTACAGGGGTACAATCACAGCCTTTTTCCACTCTGCTGGCACAATTTCACTCATCCATGCCTTCTTACATATCTCCAACAAGCACTTCATTCCGCTCTCTCCACTACACTTTATCATCTTTGCATACACCTCATAACCCCAGCTGCTTTCCCATTTTTCAGCCGCTTCACAGCGTTCTTCACGTATGCGAGTGTCACGTTTCCTGGCACAGCATTCCTTCTCTGCACATCCCCCAAACCATTCATGTTTACAAAGGCTCTGTCCTCTATATTCCCAATCATCAGGCTTTCAAAATATTTTTTCCATCTGGTCCTTACTTCATCCCCTTGAGTTAATAATCTACCACTTACATCATTCACACTTTCACATTTCTTTCCGCTGTCACTTCTACATTTCCGCTCCTGTTTCCAGAATAACTTCCTATTTTCAGAGTAATTTGCATTCATTTTTCCTCCCAGATCATCATTTACCTCCTTCTTTTTCCTCTTCACTAGCCTCTTTACGTGCCTCTTGCTGTCAGTATATTCATTTCTTATTTCAATTGAACCCCTGTCCTATAACCATTCTAGGCACTTATTCCTCTTTTCCTCCACTGCTGTCTTAACCTCTTCATCCCACCATGCCGTACCTTTCTTCTTTGTTGTTACTCTTGTCACACCACACACAGCTTTAGCATTCCTAACCAAGCAATCTCAATATGCATTCCACAGGCTGTCCTGATCCATTGCATTTCACTTCACTGATTCCAAGTCCTCCCCTACTTTGGTCCTGTATTCATCTGCCGTTTCTTTGATCCTCAGCTTCTCGACTTAAAGTCTTTCTCCCTGACTACTCCTCTCTCTTCTGGTCCACTTCACTCCTCTCAGCTTGTTCTTGCAGATCACAGTCATTTGATCTGACTGACCTCTACACGTCCTTTCACGGCTCTCATATCAGCAACCATTCTGAGCATCGACCTCTCTACAAGCACGTAATCAATCAGGCACATTTCAACATGATCCTCGTTCCCTCTATATCATATATATATATATATATATATATATATATATATATATATATATATATATATATATATATATATATATATATATGTGTGTGTGTGTGTGTGTGTGTGTGTGTGTGTGTGTGTGTGCATCTTTGTGTTTGAAAAACAAGTTACAAATGCACAACCTCCTTTCCTGACACATATCCTTCAGTCGCTTCCCACTATCATTTTCTCCTGGTACTCTATAACAACCCATTGTCATCCTCAGGACCAGTGCCTCCTCCTCCATTCATATCGCCCATAATGATCACTTGATAGCTCCTGGGCATTTCTCCCACTGCTTCATCCAGCTCATCCCAAAACTTGTCTTTTTCTTTCTCCCTCCTGTCATCACACGATGCATACGCTACAACCACAGCCACTTTTACCTTCTCAACTATGAATTTGACATAAATACATCTTGAACTGACACATTTGTAATCTCTCATTCCACTCTGCCACACCTCATTAATCAACAAAGCAACTCCTTCCTTGCATCTTCCTCGCCCATTCATGCCCGATCTTACACATTTCACACCCTCGCACTCCTCCACTTCGCACTCTTTTATCTCTGTTTCATACAATGCCATCACGGCAAATCTCGCACTGTTGAACACATTCACCACTTCCACCCTCTTGCTCTCCTCATTCACACCTCTCAAATTCCATATGGCCACGCGAATCTGCCCATTTGGTTGGGACCCTGGAAGGGTATTGGGCCCTCCGAGGCTCTCCGAAACATTTGCCACGATTAAGTGATTTTAGAGATGGGGAATCTGGGGGACACTTAACCAGGCCAAAAACCCCGGTTATATGGTTACCACCCAGCGTAGTAAATGTTTCTCTGGTTACAGGAAACCATTTGGCTTGTCACTCAGTGTAAAGATCATAAGGCATCCCACCATTGAGTGAGTGGATGATGGGCGCCCCCATCTACCATATATATATATATATATATATATATATATATATATATATATATATATATATATATATATATATATATATATATATATATATATATATATATATATATATATATATATATATATATATATATATATATATATATAAATTTCCTGTCTTCAGACAAATGCATTAAGCTTAGCTAGACTTGTCGAAACTGGAGTAGATATAAACCTTATTAACCTCTGATCTACTAGGTTGCTCAATTAAACTGGATAAACTTGTCTGGTAGAAGCAACTGTAAAAAAAAAAAAAAAAGTGCTCAGGAACACCTACTGGTCCATGAACACCTCAGGAGCACCTCTGTCAGCCCCAGGCATATAAAGATGCTGCATTTGCACACATGTTTCATTTAATGAAATCCTGAATATCTTACAATTTTAATGTCTTATAATCTTCAAAATTATGCAAATAAGTTATGATTTATTTAACACTATATATATATATATATATATATATATATATATATATATATATATGTGTGTGTGTGTGTGTGTGTGTGTGTGTGTGTGTGTGTGTGTGTGTGTGTGTGTGTGTGTTCTGCAAAAATGTTGAAAAAAGTTTTTTTTTTTTTTCTGCAGTAGCCATATATGAAAACAAAGGACACTATGAGCGTAGCTCTTGTATCACAACTTGAGGAATGGAGGTCCTTCATGATGGGAAGAGTGGATTCCCACCACCTCCTGAGATACACGTGCGTCTCCCAGACCCGTCCCGAAATGCTACTTCTGAGTGATGTAAAGCAAACACAGAGGAAGAGCCGAAAGTGACCCCCCTACACCCTCCATAGGCACAAAACTTTAAGAAGCAATTGAGAAAGATGGGGATCCCAGGCATCTAGAAGTTACTGAACTAAAGCATGAAAAAAAAAAAAATAAAAATAAAAATAAAAAAAGGCCTGTCAGACCCAGGTGTTCCAGAGCAGGGTTAAGATATTCGTGTATCCAGCATTAACTCCATCCTATGGCCTCCATAGTAGGAAAATGGACTCCGTGACTGTTTGGTTGGTTGGTAATACTGCGACCGTTGTCCTGCATGTTGTTGTCCTTGGTAGTGGCGGGTCTGGGGAAGCGTGGAGTGGGTGGGTGTTTCTGGGAGGTAATGGCGGACTGGCTTCTGCCGTCTCTATGGCCTTGTGAACTCTTCTTGGGCGGAGGAGGGCAATGCCAGGGCTCCGTTACCCGTTTTCGAGGGTGGATCATCGACATAAGTCCCTGATAGCATTATATGATAGAAAGCCTTCAGCTACGGTACCTGCGGGAATTTTGAACTCATGCACAAGGCAAGGTTTTCACGCTTTACAAGTGCGATCTAAAAACTAGACCATCGGGCGTCATTCCCTTTGTATTGCTTAATAACGGTAAGAACAATTTTAATACTGTCGGTTCAAATAACTGCTTCAGTTTGTACGCCTCTGCTACTGTTACCAAGCTACTGCCACATCCTACCATACACGCCATACCTTGTCGTTCCACCACATTATTGTTCGACGTCTTTCTTCCCCCAGCCATCCCACATCCATACCCTTCCCCCACATATTTCTCACTTTGTCCCTCCTCCTCGGTCTTGATCTGCTTCTTTCCTCAACCATCCTGCCTTCCCACTTTACCCTCTCATCTTTGCTCATGTTCTATCCTATTTTGTATCTCCGCCTCGTTTTTTGGCATACCTTTTCTTCTAGTCATCTCAGTCTTTTACACGTACTTATGCGGGAAATATACAGTTTTAGTGGTTTTTCTTGGTCTTGAAAAAACGGCGCTCGGAAGATAACTTCTTTGTCGTCGTCCTCATTGTCAGGGCACGTCCACACGTGTGCTGGAACCAAGTGCTGGCAACATGTAAACACCACAACAACGAGCAAACTGCAAACTTGCTGGGAACAACAACATCCAGATCACGTTGGCAGCATCATCATAACGCCTCAGCTGCCTAATATGGACGCGCTTATCGCATCACCTCTGCTGCCAGTAAGTTCGAGGCTGCACTGAAACATGTTTGCATACTTGAGTCAAATACTGGTGCGTACATTTATCCAAACATGTTGCCAACTGTGTTGTTAACACATGTTCGAGGAAACGTGTGGACGCGACCTCATCGTCTTAGTCCTCCTTCTCCTTCTCCACCACTCTTCCTCCTGCGCCTCCTCCTCCTCCTCCTCATCATCATCATCATCTTGATCATCATCATAACCCAGTTTACAGAATAATTAAATGCTACTTATCAATATCTTAATCACCACCACCACCATCACCATCATAACCCGATTTACACATAATTAAATGCTACCGTGCTTATCATCATCTTGCAGTATACTATCATGTCGAGTACATACGTATAAGAGCGAGGCCTTGTAGCCACCTCGCCACTGCGGGTGTAAAAAGTGTAAGAGCACCACATAGCCTACAGTGATGTTTCCTTACGGATCAGGTTCGGGATGCGGGAATCCGAAAAGGTAACAGTGAACTGGGTGTGGTGCTCTTGCATCTTTTAGAACCGCAGTGGCGAGGTGGCCAAGAGGTATATTGCAAACAGTCATTCTGCACATATTATTATTATTATTATTATTATTATTATTATTATCATCATCATTATTATTATTATTATCATCATCACCACCATCATCATCATCATCATTATCATAACCCTCCTCACTAATTAAATGTAACGGCCAACCTTTAAGAATTCTGTTGAGCCAAGACATTTTTAGAAGGCCAAGATGTGGGCTCCGCAGCACATATCCTGGTTTTTGTACATATGATAAAAAGAAAAGAAGAATGTATCGCTCATTAGGGATCTTGTAATTTCCGAAATGATCGCTACGGCTTGTAATGTCTAGGAAAAATTAATGTATTTTCATATGAGCATTGCATTTAAGAACAAGACTCACCAAAAAAAGATAGAAAAATGTCACTGGCAAGGGATATATTGCAGCATCAGGAGAGCAGTGCTACTAGGCCGTTTTTACTCTAACTTTGACTAAAATTACTGTCTCTCCACATTGAATGGAGAGTTGTAGCAGTAGATTAGCACTCGAATAGATGCTAGTCGTTGAAAAGTGTTATGGAAAAGATGTAGTGCTGTAGCAATCTTTTTTTCTTTTTTCAAGTTTATAAAACAAGCTGTAAAAAGGCGAAAATCTGGACAAAGTTAAGGTATACAGATAGATAGATAGATAGATAGATCTGTATCTATCTATCTATCTATCTATCTATATATATATATATATATATATATATATATATATATATATATATATATATATACTGTGTGCTGGGAGTAACGGACTTTTTTTTTATATTATCCAGCGTCCGTGGTGTCATGTTGCTTAATACATACTCTGCGCGATTTTTTTTTTTTTTTTATCGTGTGTGTACTCAGCGAAGCTCTTTTTGAGTACCCTTTGAACCAGTGTGACACCATAAACGATAATGTGTGTGTGTGTGTGTGTGTGTGTGTTCTTCTGTTTCATCCCTTCATATTCCTTTCCCAAGCAAGGCATCGGTTTATTAGCTAAATGATTTATTTATTTAGTTTTTATTGTTTTCGTCAGGCGATTTTATGGAACTTCCAAGAGAGATCTTCTATTGGCCGCGTTAAATTAGGATTTTTCAGGAATGCCAAACATAACAGCAAATTGATTTTGTTTATTCCGGTCTGACGTGGGCTAGGAGTAAGAGGTGTGTGGAAAGACTACCCTTAAGCTTGGCCGCATCTCGCCAAAGCTGAATTAAATAGTTTCCCGTTAGCTGGAGTAAAAAAAAAGGGGGGGGGGATGAAGGCGTCATCTAGCTGAATTGGTTAATGAAGACTTTCTAATATCTTCAGATCGAGGACGTCTTCTGCTGGGTTAAATGGTCTCCCGTTAGCCTGTATGAGGTATAAAAGACGTCTTTGGACTGAACGGTAGGTCAAGTTTTTGCCCGTGTGTACAGTGGGTACAAAGAGTGTGCCTTTCATGCTGAACCACAGGGCCAAGGGTTTGAAATACTTTAGTTAGTGTATGTCCTGTTTCAGTTACCAGCCGTTTTCCTTTATGCCTCTCGTTTAAGTCAAATGGCATTCCGTCACCCTGAATATTTTGCTACGGTATTTATTAACCAGTTCATCGCAATGACTTTTGTCTATTTATTCACTTGCTGCTATTAAACGATTTTTACTGAGGTTGAGGATGATCTCTGCTGCAGTGTTTCTCATTGTTATCAGGCAACCGAAACCATGGAAACAACATCGCTTAGGACCAGTATCATGAAACTGAGTTAAGTGATATTACTTTTGTTGACTATAAATTGTTGTAGGTCCGAACGCCAATCACCCACTCTGATGCGTATGTACAAGTACACTGAGTAACAAGCCAAATGGTTTCGTATATATCAATAAACTATTTATGAAGTTTGGTGGTAACCATATCATAAAAAATGGACACCCTCTGGTATAGATTATTGCGCTCCAACCGGACGTGGAATTTTTTTTTTTTTTTTTTTTTTTTTTTTCATAATGTCACGACTGGTCACTCTTGCTTTAATACCTGGAACAGTGATCCAGGCCCCGGCCTCTCCGCTTCTGATGGGGCCAGACGGGATTGAATGATGGATAAAAAGACCCTGTGCGAAGTTTTTCCGACTTTTGATCGTAGTATGAGTATCCTTAAGGTTGAGTTTTGAAGGCTTTAATGCTGAGTGCATGTATAACCTATTTTACTGGCTACACTGTTTTGTAATGCTTCATGCTTATGTGTTAGCCTATCCTCTTCCTGTTTCTGGGTCTCCCACGCTAACCCAACTTATAATACTGTAGTTGGAAATGGGTTATTGGTGTGATTGTGATGATGGTGACGATGTTAATGATGATAATACTGCTGCTGCCCTCACTGACGATGATCATAATGATCATGATCATGATGATTATGTCCCAAGGGAATGTACTGTGCAGAACATTTCCTGTGAACGTCCGGTGGACAATGTGCTTTGCTGGCATTGGTATGTGTGTGTGGGGGGGTGGATGTGTGTGTGTAGGTGGGGGGGCTGATGGGGGGGCTGATGTGTGTATTTCATGTACTCAAGTATTTTTTTTTTTTTTTACCTCCGCCAACGAAGTTGGAGGAGGTTATGTATTCACCTATGTTTGTTTGTTACTCCACACGATATCTCGAAAACTTCTCAGAGAATTTCAATGAAATTTCGTGGAACGGTGGGCCATGGTCCAAGAAAGAACTGATTACATTTTGGGGTGGATTCGGTCCCGGATCCTATGTATCCCGCACAATACCGTATCTCCAAAAGTTCTCAATGAATTTCAATTCAAATTTGTGAAAGAGTGGGCAATGGGCCAAGAGACAATTGATTAATTGGGGGGAGCGGATCCGAATCCAATGTATTCCGGATCTGGATCCGTATCCTTCGTAATGGCATTGGCGGAGGTATGCGCTCTCTGAATGCTTTCTAGTTTTTCTTGTGATTCTTTTATTCCCATATATATATTGTTTTAGCATAAAGAAAGGAATATAACATTTTCATTCAGAGATCGAGGGTTCACATAGTGATTCCAATAGAGATGTTTTAATAGAGTACCACACCGAAGGAGAGAGAGAGAGAGAGAGAGAGAGAGTGAGAGAGAGAGAGAGAGAGAGAGTAAAACCTCTACACCACACCGATATCAGCCTCTACTCGTTATTAAGTTCTAAGCATTTTTTTTTTTTTTTTTCTACTCAGTAACGTTCCCTCCTTCCGCGACATCAGTTTCCCTCATATAGTACCTGGAGTAACTTTTCTTTTTGCTTAAGACAAACCCTTCACAGCGATGAGGCCTTTTAAATAATTTCTTCATACCATCACGAGAATTTTCCAGCTTTTGACATCATTAACGTCTTCACTACGAAGCAACTGAACGGAGAAGAAAAAGAAATAGTCTGCTGATAGCAAGGGGGAAAAAAAGAAAACGCCGTCGTTGTGAAGGGCTTTGGTAAATAACACCATAACCGTACATTTTTTTTCAAGCAAATTAGGAAATAATAGACGGTGTGCAAATATAATGCCACGGAGGAAAGAATAATTCGTTACGCTGCTTTTCACTCTGTAGTATGGGACGAAGAATTTATGGATCTTTGTACTGCATGACGCTGATAAAATAAACCTGCATGCATTATTGTGTACTGGCAGACCTTTGAAAGTTTACTCGACGCCGCATCCTGTGAGGTTTGGTTTTCCTTCCCTACTTGTTGGATCGCGACATATCATCTTCCCTCATATTCTCGATTATACAGTATATTCTCCACTTTGATCTTATCCTTTCTCTCGCGTGACAACCACTACACCCACATAGCCTACCAGTACCATCCTAGTTTAACTCCTCATTCCGTGCAGTGGTATCCCCTCAAGATACTGTATTGTTGTATTTTCCCATCTATCTCAGTACATTCACCACGTTGCCAAGTACCATACATATATTCGCATATATGGACGAATAGGCATTACATCTGCTAGCATCTGCAATACCTTGACGTATTGCATTTATTCTTAACCACCCCCAAACAATTATATTTAGCTAGGGCGAGACCTCTAGCTGAGGTATATACAAATTGTGTGATATTTTATAAGCATTGCTGTACTATAAACATATATTTGTATTATTTGTATTGTCGAAACAGACTGTATTACTACCATAATGCCAGAACTGCGACTTAGTCCCTCATCACTTACCTTTGCAGCTCATAGAATGCACGAGATATGAATGGATTATTACGATTACTTAATCTGAATCAGTATGTTGTTAATACCATAGCTTCAACGTAGCACTGACCCAGCACTACCACAGCACCACGGAAATAGCACCATACACCCGCCTGCCACACCGTCAGTTTCCCTTGCACCACCAAAGACACACGGGATATAAACGTGTTAAAATTGTTTGCATATGAGCCAGCATAATATCAGTACCATAGCTAAAGAACTATGGAATTCAATCACTGCACCATAACATTATAAAATAACACCATAACACCGACCTATCTCACGACCAGTTTCCTTACATCATGACGGATGCTCGAATTATGGACGGTTTAAACGTGAATTCTTTATGAACCAGAAAATATGGTAACACCGTGTGACTATAGCACTGACCCATCACCACCATAGCGCTATAGTTGTAGCACCATAACACCTCCCTATCACACCATTAATTTCCCTTACATCATGTAAGATACCAATCATAAGATACGGATGGATTAAAATGATTTCCATATGAACCAGTATATGCTTACACAATAATTTCACCATATCATTGGCCCAGCACTACTATGGCATCATAGAAACAGTACCACAAAATCTCCCTTTCACACTGTCAGTTTCCCTTACATGACAAAGGATGCATAAAAAACGGATGAATTACAATGAAGTGCATATAACCCAATCGTCAACACAATAATCTAATTATAGCTTTGGCGCAACACTGTCATAGCAGCAGAGCACTACCCTATCGCCTCCTCATTTACCATCACACTATAAGGGATGCTTGATATATGGACGGATTAAACTGCCATACATTACAAACCAGTAAATTAGTAACATCATAGTTATAGTGCTGTGGAATTCGTTCATCAGTATCATTGCATCATAGAAGCATCACCAATACACCTCCATATCATCACTGTCATTGACTTTGCTCCATGAAGAACGCTTGGGATACTGACGGACTACAATCATGATTACAAAATATGAACCAGTTCACTTTAATGTTTTCACCATGGCATTGACCATAACACCATACAAATAATAAGCACCGCCCTATAACGCCATCATTTTCCCTTCCACCGCGGAGGATGCAAGAGATAAGGGTGGATTGAAATAATACCTTTAGCGCCGCCATGATGTGTGTCCGAGCGAGGCGACGGTTGGCTGGGTTATGGCGGGCTAGACGGGGAGGGGGGCGTGTTTTGTACCACCGACCCAAAACAAAAAACCGCTCGCCACACCCGCAACCATCCAGGATGTAAGTTCGCTGACGTTCGCTTCTCTCGGCTGGTGATGCGTGCTGTTACTCTTGTGATAAAGGGAAATGTCTGAAGGTCAGGGTATAATTAATTGCCTCGTATTTTCCATTGGCGAATCGGATGATAATTTTTCACTCATAGCCCACGATATAAACAAACGGCCGATGTGAACGTTCATTTTTTCCTCTTCTTTTGGGGGGAATACCTGAGCCCCAGGATTTTTTTTTTTTATTGCTCGTATTTTGTGAAAATCATGGCTTTTATTTTTTAATATCACGGTGGGTTAAGTGTGTAATGAGTGAAAAATGATGATGTATGAAATTGTACTGGTTGTTCGAGCATGGCCTGGAAGCAAGGTCATCTCACATAGCAACATTGTACAGGATCTTGCCCGCTCTAGCCCCTCCCTCCCTCCCTCTTCCCCTCATTCCCTCCCCCCTTTATTTCTTCCCTTCCTTCCTCCTTCCTTCCTTCCTTCCACCACTACATTTTTACCGCTTCTTTCCTTTAGCTAGACACTTTCCTTCAGCACCTTTCCACCTTTTTCTTTTGTTTCTTTTACTCATTTTGTTTATGTATTCTTTTCATGCTTTGTCCTCTGACCCCTCCCTCTCTTCCCTTCCGATCTTCCTTCCATCCTTCCTTCCTTACCTTCATACCACCACTCGCCTCTCTCTCTCTCTCTCTCTCTCTCTCTCTCTCTCTCTCTCTCTCTCTCTCTCTCTCTCTCTCTCTCTCTCTCTCTCTCATCGTCCATTCTTCAAGGCATCATCAGCATCACTTTTTTTCCTCTTCTCACTTGCTTCTCTTTCTTCATTCTGACCATCTTTCCTCCCAACTTTTCCTTCCATCACTCCATCCTATTGTTATTTTCCTTTCCATTTTTCCCTTCACTCTTTCTCTCATTTCTTCTGCATTTTTTATTCACCTTCCTCCTGACCATTTTCCTACCTTCTTTGTTATACGTGTCCTTCCATCGTACCCTCCTCTTCCCTCCTAACCTTGCCCACTCTCTATCCTAACTCCACCATCTCTCTGTCCGCCTCGCTCCCTCCTCCCCTCCATTTCTGCGACCTGCTACGTCCCATCCATGTCTCCTCGCTTGATCTCTTTATCTCTCCTTCCCTCTAATTTTACTGTCTTCCCCTCCCATCATCCCACTTTGTCCGCCTCTCCTCTTTTCATCTCTCCCTTCCTTTGTTTCTTCCTTCCTCTTTCCTTACGCCCTGTCCAACGTCTCTCCTCGTTCGATCTCTGCTTCCTTCTCATTTTTTAATCTTACCGTCCTTCCCTTCCTACATTCTACCCCATCCAGTTCTCCTCCCTTCATTCCTCCCTTCCCCCATTTTATCTTTCCATCTCTCCTTCACTCCCTTCCTTCAAGTGTCCCTCCCCTACATCCCTACGCCCTATCCATCTCTCTTCCCTCTCCCGCTCCCTATAACCTTGTCCTTCGTCCTTCCCTCCCTCCCTCCCTTCCTTTCCTGCTCCTCATTTGTTCCCTACCACACCTTCCCTCCCTCCTCATCTCCCTTTCCTTCCCTCCCTCCCTTCTTTTTTCTCCCTTCCTTACCACAACCTCTTTTTTTTCCGAGTAAACCCCCTCAATATGATGATGTATTAATTTTCTATATGAGTTTTCTTAATTTTGTTACCGCCAAACTATTTTATTCATCTTGGGCGTGACCTCTTGATGTGAAAAGCGTAGAGTCTGGCCATTAACCCCTGCATTACGATGGCGTCCTTCTTTGCTTGTTCGTGCTGCTTCCACACGATTTATCCAGTTTAGGAAATTAATTTCTTCCCATAGTCGACTGTTTGAACTCGTCCCATGCTGCCTTCCTACCCTCCTCTCCCTTCCCGTCCTCCCTCCCTCCCTCCCCTCTTCCTTACCTCCACCCCCCCCCCCGTCTCTACCTCCCTCATTCCCTCCTACATGTCTTCTCTCCCTTCCTCTATTCCTTCCACCCTCAAAGGAGTACAAAGGATAGTGAATAGCAACATATCTAGTGGCCGTGACGAGGCCGTTGATAACAGAGAAAACTATGGCTCTGACGTCTGTTTTCTGAGTAGCAAGGGGCAAGGATGGCAAAGCAAGAAGTACAGTAAAAAATGAGAAGGACCACCTTCCAGTCTAGAAGTGTCATGGACGCCCCATGGAAAATAATGAATGGAAAATTATAATCGCATTTAACAGTAAATCAAAAATAACATTAGCAGGATTACGAACATTTTCAAAGGAAAACAAGATGGTGTCCACACAGTTGCAGTACACTGACATGCTTCTATGCAAATTGCCAGGGTGATCAGTAGACATACAAATACATTGGATCTAAATATTCGCCAGTATATATAGCTTGACGTTTGACACCAGAAGTCCCTTTAAATAGTAACAACGACAACAACAACAACAACAACAACAATAATAATAATAATAATAATAATAATAATAATGATAATAATTATAATATGTCCGGGGCTATTGGCCCATCGAATAATTGTACCAAGTTTGAAGCCAATCGGTGAAGAAATAAAGGAAGTGCCCTAAACTGAAAAGGCATTTGGAAGAAAGACGAAAGAAATGGAGGAAATTCAGTAGCTCTGCACACTTTGGTGTACATGACAGTGATGGGGTGTTGGCTCTGTTATCTGATTTTCAGCAAATCAGTTAGGCAAAATGTTTTCAGTATTTAGTTACAAACGTGCTTGGCTGGGGATTAAAAGCTAGATACTTATCCAAGTGATTTTTAAATGCTAGTAGTCTGTCACAGTAGACAGTTTCTTCCAAAGCAAATGCAGCCAAGAAATTCTTTACTTCATTTGATTGGAAGCGTTTGTCAGTATCTATATTAGGGGAGGGGGGAAGAATGCTTCTCCAGTATCCCTGCTTGTCGTAAGAGGCGACTAAAGGAGGCCTCTTTGTCTCCAGTCTTTCTCTCCTCACTGTCCTCTTCTTTGTCCTCCTTCTCTTCTTGATATTTCACTTTTCTTCCGACCTCTATATTCTCTCTGCTCCTGTCAGATTGGACATTTGGTTTCGAGGCATGAATAGTTTAAGAACCTCCCATTGATATCGACCCTTCCTCGCTTCCTGGGTCAAGCCTTTCAAGCAGCTGACCAAACAAGCCACTTCATTGTCAGATCACTTAATGTCAAGCCACTAAACGCAAGTCAGAGCATCGCCAAACCATTTCAATGACAAAACCACTTCAGCGCCAAGGCCACTTCAGCACCAAGACCACTTCAATGCCAAGACCACTTCAATGTCAAGACCACTTCAATGCTAAGACCACTTTTGCGCCAAGACCACTTTTGCGCCAAAATTAATTCAAAGCCAAGATCACTTCAATGCCAAAGTCACTTCAGCGTCAAGACTGCTTCTGCTCCAGGAACACTTCTGTTCCGGGACCACTCTTGTGCCAATACCGCTTCAATGCCAGGATCACTTCAACACCAAAACTACTTTAGTGTCAAGACCACTTCAATGTCAAGACTGCCTCAGTGCCAAGACTACTATAGTACAGTGCCAAGATCACTTCAGCGCCATGAAGACATCAGCAACAAGACCATTTGTATGGGAAGATCACTTCTTTGCCAGGGCCATTTCTGCATATCCTTCCCCGTTTCTCTTCCATTGTTAGTCACGTGTCTTTGCTTGGAAATAATGTCATGTGGTTTTGATACCTGGCACTAGGAATCCGTTATTCAAGGTTCAGGTTTTCTGTTGCCATTTCATGTCCTTTGAAATTAGAACTACTTGAAACAGATCCTCTCATTGTGTGTCCTTTGATAAGTTAAACGGATTCAGGCCATCTAAACGTTCCTCAAACGGTTCATTTCTTAGCCTGGGCATCACTTTTCGTCACCCATGGATGTTCCCTCTCTCTCTCTCTAGTTCCACATATTTTTTTTGCAATACGATCGCCAGGAATGAACACAACACTGTAAGTGTGGGCGTACAAAGGAACTGGACAAGATGAGGATGATGTTCGCTGATTAAAAGTTAAATGGTATCCCTATGAATCAAGTTTATTTAAGTATTATTACTGCCTCTGTTCACTTACAACATGTTTTTAAATAATTTGTTAGTATTATTCCTAAATATAATTTTTGGTTTACATTCTCAAAGTGAAAATGTTCATAGTGTCATACACTTTTTCGTATTGGCTGCCAACATTCAGGACTTCCGTCTATCAATCTATCATATTAAAGTCCATGGGATACCTTTCATTCCTACAAAAAGTTTATCAAAATCTTGAATGATCTCTCTCTGTATGGTAGTGTCCACCTCGTTACGGATTTTTGCATCAAGCAAATTTTATTACTTTAATTTACCATAAACCTTCTTTAGTATTATTTCTGAAAATTAGAAAGAGAATGGTATCCCAAACTGAACCTTGCAGAAAGCTGCAAGAATTTCATTGACTCATATTCCTCCCATTAACTGCAGCTCTTGGTTTATGTTCTGGTAGCCAATTCGAGATCCATCTAAACACATTGCCACTGGAACCATAGACTTCAAGTTTCTCGAGAAGTCTTACAAGGAACTTTATAGAACATTATCCCATGATCATGATAGATTATATCGACAGATATTGTTTCTTAATGTGTATTGTTAATATACGGCAATATAGAAAATCATGGGGATTAGTAAGACATGCCTTTCTGGAAACCATGTTGTTGGTCTGTAATGAGATTATTTTGTTTCAAGTGCATAATTAATTTGTCTCCGATAAGAGTTGCCAACGACTTACAAGTCTCTCTTTTTCCCTTCTACTCTCTTTCTTTCTCTCTTTTTCTAGCATTTTTTTTTCCTATCCTGCAAGGTCAGTTCCACTCTTCCTTTCCTCCCTCGTCTCTTCATTTCTCTCCTTCCATGCCCATGCTATTCCTCGCATTTCTTTCCTCCTTCCATCCCTTCTCTCTTACCTCTTTCATTCCTTGTCGTTCACCTCTAGTCATTTCTTACCCTTCCTTTGGCATGCTTAGTAATTTTAGTAGTTCTTTAAAATTCCATGATGCACCTTTTTTTTTTTTTTTTTTTTTAATACCCGTTTCCAATCGTTTCCATGAAATCACCGTCATGGTCCTTAATTTGTTTTTCTACTACATGTCTTTGTCTTCCTCTTTTCTTCTATCCCCTTCCCCTTGCACCCTGGGTAGTCTTAGCTTTGTTCGAGTGACGTGATCCATAGTTTTTATTGTCTACCGTTCCTGTAAGATTTCCCTCTGGCGTTTCGGTTTTGCATGGTGCTGCCTGTCTCTGTTTCTTGTCCAGCTTGTTTCCTGAGGCCTTACTTGATCTTTAGTATCGCATCTTATCTCTACCTTTCCTGTAAAAATCCACTCAGGCATTTCAAATCTTGATTTGTGCTGCTTCTCTTGTTTTTTGGCCGACCTATTTCCTGAGGGTGTGGTATAGAGGGTGGGGGATAAAACCTTGTCCTCGGCTATACCTCAGTGGTTAGGGTGGAAGTTTTTCTGGTAAAGTTTAAGGTGGACATGTTTGAGGTGGTAACGATTCTGTATATTGTATGAGCCATACTCTGGCCGCCATAGGAGACCGTAACTTCTTCCTTAGCGACATATTTTGTGTATTGTGGGTTAATACTCTCTTGCATGTGTGTGTGTGTGTGTGTGTGTGTGTGTGTGTGTGTGTGTGTGTGTGTGTGTGTGTAAACTGTATACAGTATATATATATACAGGGTGTAACGCGACGTATGACAAAAACTTTCACCAATGATCTATCATGCAGTTTTGAGTATATTTTGTTCTATAACATACACTCTCTGTAACCCCAGTTCAGTACCCAGCATTCGGCTGTTTGGGTGTAAAAGTTTAGTGGCTGCATAGGTGCCATTGTGTGAGAGCTTCGCAGGGCGACGGGAGACGAGTATTATTAGCTTATACTGTACTGTACATAAAAATCCCATATCCTATCAGTACAAACGAGTTTTAAGAAACTTGACGAAGTCTATTGGTTCTTTAACATCGTCATGCATTCCTGCAATTCTTTTGCACAAATCGACTGTAAATTAAAGATTAAATTCAAATTTTATGGCTTGCGAGAGAGTAGGGAGGGAGGAGAGTATCATCTGTTGACAGAGCAACACACGAAGCCTATTTCAGCTTAGGAATACGACCCAGCAGAGGCAGGTGTGAAGCAGAAGACGTGAAATTTGAAGCGTTTGTCCCCGGCTGCACCACGCATGGGGTCGGTTTTGTTTTTACCTGACGGAACTGTCACAACTGCAACTCGTATACAGCATGAAGTCGTGGTTACGTGAATATTAATGAACCTTAGTTATAAAGTAAGAATTTTTCTTGGTTACATGTCAAATCGACCCTCCATTTGGCCATCAGCTGAGGTGAGAAGGATTAAAGATCTTTGCTACGGTAGAAAAAAGAAAAATGTGTTATAATGCATATACTAAAGGCTAAGAAGTCTGGTGTAGAGGGTGGGGGATAAACCCTCGGCTATTCTATACTTCTGTGGTCAGGGAGGACGTTTTTATGTTTAAAGTTTAAGGTGGACCACTTGGCTGGTGTCGTCACGCCTCGGGATCTACCTAATATTCACTTATTATTATTTTTTATAAGAGAAATATTTTCAGAAAGACGTATGCACAGCTTTATATTTTGTACTACTAATTTTTGCAGATACTACATAATTTCCTTCGGGTATTTTCAGCGTGTGGTGTTGTTGCTGATTGTTTTCTTGTATGGTTCATGGCCAGAGGGTGTGTAGGGGGGGGGGAGAACCCTTTGTTTATTGTCCTTTTCTATTAGCGTCGGGACCTGTAAGTCTGTCTGTATGTGTTTTGTATGTAACGATGTAATTCTCATTCCTTGAAGTGCCATTGTATTCCTTGTTCTGTCCCTCTGTTCCTCAGCTCCATACTCTTCTCTGCACCCCATCCTCTCCCAGACGTCTCCTCCCATTCCCCTCCTCCCTCCTTCTCCTTACTCCTTCCTCTCTTCCTCCTACCCCCGCCCCCCCCCTTTGTGTCTCCCTGCCTGCAGTTTAGTCAGCCACCTGGCCAGTTTGCCTTAAGCTTTTGTCTATACCACGCGACCCCCTTCCATCCATCCCTCCCTCTCCTGTCCCAGCGCTGGCCTGTCCTGTCCTGTCATGTCCTCTCCTCTCCTCTCCTCCCACTTCCTTCTTTCTTCCCTCCTTCTGTCCTACCTTCTCTCGTCTCTCCCTCCCTCCATCCTCCTTTCTCTTACTCCGTTGTTCCTTTCCTCTTCTCTCATTCCCACACCTCTCTTACTTTCCTATCGTCTTCCCTCCTCCGTACCTTTCTTCTCTCTTTCTTCCCTCCCTTTTCCCCACCTCCCTCCCTCCTTTCTACCTCTTCTCCTTCCCCCCGTCCCACCTTCTCTGTTTCTCACCCCTCCACATTTTTTTTTTCCCTCCTCCCAACCTTCCCTCCATCCCTCCATGTTCTCTCCTTCCCTCCCTCTCACCTTGTCTATTTCCCCTCTCCCGCCTTAGTCTGCTTCTCTCCTTTCCCTCTCTCCTACCCTCCCTCCGTCTCTTCTCTCCAGTTCATCCTCCCTCCATTCCTCTCTTCCTTTTCTCTCCTTCCCCCTCTTTCTCCCTTTTCTTTCCAACTCGCCTTTCTCCCTCTTCTTTCCTACTCTCTGTCCCTCTTCTCTCCCTTTTCTTTCCAACCTCCCTTCCTCCCTCCTCTTTCCTACTCTTCGTCCCTCTTCTCTCCCTTCGTCTTCTCTTCTCTCTTCCCTCCCTCTGTCATCTCTTCTCCTCTCCCCTTATCTCCCTCCCTCTTCTTTGTTTCCTCCCCTTCCTCTGTGCTTGTTTCTCTCTTTTTGTGCCTCTTGCTACTTTCTGCACTTCATCCTTCCTTACCCTCCTCTCCATCCATCCATCCATCATCCAGTCCTACGTTTCCCCATGAGGGGCGTAGGAGCCCGGGGCTAGGCAGTTGGTCCTGACATTTTAGATGAGAGTGACCAGCCTCACTCATCGCTGAGTGGCATTACATGAGCAATAAACCCCAACCACCCCTTGGATACAAACCTTCACCGGCTCAATCCGACTGGAGCGCAATAATTACCCACTAAACAACCAGGCGCCAAAATTTGGTTATATAGTTACCACCCAGCGTAGTAAATGGTTTCCTGGTGTACAGGAAACCATTTGGCTTGTCATTCAGTGTAGTCACCCACAGGCAGAAGGAAGAGGAAAGAATGAAGGAAAGAAAGATGGAAGAGGGAGTGTAAAGTCACCCGTAGGCAGAAGGACAAGGAAAGACATGTGAAGATAGACAGAAGAGGCTGGAAGGAAAGAAGGATGGAGGAGAGGAAAGGGCAGACACCCGAGAGCAGCAAACATCGAGTGAGTGGATGGTGAGTGCCCCCACCTACCACATCACTTCTATTTTTTTTTTTTTTTTTCTAATTTCCATCCCCCACTTCCCTGCCATTGAACCAGGAAAAGGTGAATGAGGGCGTCTCTCTCTCTCTCTCTCTCTCTCTCTCTCTCTCTCTCTCTCTCTCTCTCTCTCTCTCACACACACACACACACACACACACACACACACACACACACACACACACACACACACACACACACACACACACAGAAAGAAAGAAAAATAATAAAAGGATCTGATTAGACTCCATCCAAAAATCCTCAAACGGTTAAAAATCCAGTTACCCGAATCACCTAATCCCTCCTTTTACTATGACGCTGCGAGAAGGAAGGCAGTTCGTAGGCTCCGGAAAAAGGCAAAACAATCAGGCTGGCTTTTGTGGCGGGAAAACATTACGAGGGACGTGACGGAAGACCAGCTAGAAAAATTAAGTTGAGGTGTACAATCAGGATCAAAAGTCCTGTCCCCTCTTCTGCTTTTCTCTCCATGGACTTTCAGAAACAGTGTGGTTGCCTCAGGTCCGCGCTATCAAGATCATGTGCTGCAGGTTCACCACACTGAGTTTTAAAGACCGAAGAGAGAAGCAGGTGACGCGACAAGACGTTTGGTTCCTGTTGTACAATAACGTGGTTTCAATAGAATGCAATGCCTCACTGATTTGCTTGATTAATACATTGTTTTACCTTCATGGCGTAACTAAATCTCATGATGTAATATATACAGGTTTTTAGAATTTTTTTGATGTACGGTACTGCTTCACGGTGCCTAAAGTATTTGAAAATGCAGGACTCATTTAGCTGGTTAGATAATTGGTTGATGGGAGAAGAATGTCCATGGGTCTCGTTAGGTAATTGTGTGTTAAAGGATGAAGTATGAGTGCCTGGTCCGTTATCATCATCATCATCATCATCATCATGAAGCAGACCTTTTCTCATGTGACATAAACGATAGTGATTACGTGTCACAATTCGCAGACGACACCAGAGTAGGTAGTATTTAAAAAATGATACGATAAAGCTCCAGAAAGAGTTAACCAGAGTAGTCGAGTGATTACCGAACTACCAGATCCTGTTTGACGTAAATATATGTTAGATTCTGCATGTTGCTAGCTGCAATAAAGATTCATATGAACTCTTACGAGAAGCTAAACACGGAATTGAAACAGCGTTAAGGATGCAGGATCAAGGGACCCTAAATATTGTAGTGGAACGGTCAAGGTTAGTAGGATGACAGGATTTACCAGCAAGTTTCACATTCAGCCGACAGACTTCGGGAGTTATACCAGTGGCGAGTCCGATCCTCAGACTTTTATTATGGAGGTGATAGACAAGTCGATCTTCGTAGATGTAAGGGCATTATTGAATGAAAAATCCTAACAATTAAGTTCACCTCTGTTGTAGATACATATATTTTTTACTGAATATCACTAATGTTTATGAAATTAGTTATATTTATTTCCGAATACAAATTCAGAACAGATATTTACACTGTGCAGTGCAATTTTGTCTTCGTACATAACGAGGAGCAAAGGAAAACTAGAGTCTGTACAGCACAGAGCCACAAAATTAATTCCTTTAGTTAATAACAAATAGTATGGAGGTACATTACTGCTACTTGAGCTTTACTCCCAATCCATACGTCGGTGAAGAAGGACTGTAATACAGTGCTGTAAAATATTATAAGGACTGGATTACGTGAACTTAGATAATTTCATGTTCGCCCCAGAAACGCTTTCACGTGGGCAACAGGACACAGACATAACCAAGATAATATCAGATACTGCCTTACCTGTGGCGTTCTGAGTAAATAGAACAGAATCCTTGATTATGTGGTTGAAAACATAATCATAAGTCAAGGGTAGATCACTGCCTGTTGGCTTATGGCATCGGTTAGCAACTCTGGAGGCAGTTCAGACTAAATTTTACTATACCTGTATGTGTATAGATGGAAAACAATGGAAGCATTCGAACTGCTGGTTGTTGTATTCTCTTCTAGATATGTGTACTTATCCCACCCTCAACCTTTATTATACATCCATAAACGGTTACACTTGCAAGTTGTCCTTGAATATAATAATGATGTAAACGACGTGCCATTTGCTCCTTGGCACTGAATATGAAAAAAGATTTAGGTTAAATTCATGGAAAGCTGAAGCATGTATATGTATGTAAGCATATGTGAATGTACCGGTTTGTATGTGTTCATCGATATATCAATATATGAATATAGACACGTATCTAAGACAGAGAGAGAGAGAGAGAGAGAGAGAGAGAGAGAGAGAGCTACCTGATACTCTTATCAATATACTAGGAGTTTTGTTTCCGTACTATCTTATTCCCTTGGGACAGGGAATAAATAATATTTCCTACGTATCCTCTTCTTTTGAAACACGCCTGAAAGGTCTAGTACCTGGGAATTAGAAAATCCTCCTCTCCCCCTCGCTTTTTTTAGTTGACGTAGCAGTTGTGTTGCAAGTAGCTTCATACCTCTCTCGTCGGAGGAGGAGAGGCATTTGTACCTGCTGTTTACTTTCTCCTCCGATTCATGTCCCCAGCGAGATCAAAGAGCCGTGAACTAGGAAAACTGAGTGACTGGTGATGATGAACGATTAATTTTGCTCTCTGACAAGGAGAGTATGTTTTCCCCCTTGTGTGTTTTTTTGTTTGTAGGACTACTCAAAAATTAAAAGAGGTATTTGGACCAAAATTGGTGGGTAGATAGCCCGTGTCCCAGAGAACAGTCAATTAACATTTGGGACCATTCCAGATAACATTACAAATTCTGGATCCGGATTTTTTTTTTTGTGAAACTCTAATCAGTGATGAGAAAACCTAAGCCATTATGAAGAGTGGCCTGGAAATTTCGTTGCCTTTGTCGGAGAGATGCTATCCACTGTGTGCCCCTCTAGTTCTTTCTTTCGTACTCCCTTCTTTCCTTTCTTTCTTTTACATCCATCCTCCCGATTTTCTCTCCTGCGCTATAAATATTGTTTTCCCTCCTCTCCATGTCAACATCCATTCACAGTTTATCCTTCCTTTCCTTTAGTTCAAATATTCAGTATATCATTAAGAAGTGACACTGAACCACATGACTGGAAAGTAGCAAATCTAACCCCATTATTAAAAAAAGATAATAAATCACAACCTGGATTTTATCGTCCAGTTCACTAAACGTCACTAGTATGCAAATTATTGGTGATCATAGTTAAAGGTAAAATAGTCGCTTTTAGAAGCAATCAATCTCATTCAAGACTCACAGCATGGAATCCAGAGCAAGCGATCATGTCTTAATAATCTCATTGAGTATTACAGTGATATTTGTACTATGAAACTACGTTTATTGATGTATTTCGATTCCGGAAAGCATTTGATAAAGTTCCCCATAGACGTCTTCTTGAGAAACTTAAAACCTGTGGCATCAGAGGCAAGGTACAAAAATGGATTGAAAGTTGGCATACAGAACGACGGCAGAGTAGTGCTTAAGGGGAGAGAATCAGACTGAATGAATGTCACAAGCAGAGTACCACGGGGTTCATTTCTGTGCCTTGTTCTGTTCGTGATCTACACTGACGATATTGATGCAGATTTGTGTTTCATAATATCCAAATTTGCCGATGACACAAAGTCAGGTAATACAGCGGATACACCTGAACGTAGGCTTATGATTTAAAGAGATCATGAGAAATTACTTGGCTGGACTTAAACGTGACAGATAGATTTTAATATCGACAATTGAAAAGTTCTAAATGTCGGGGGTAAAAGTGAAATGTTTAGGTACACTGTGAATGATACCACGATAATGTGAACCAAGAAAAAAGTTTTAGGAATATTAAAAACAAATGATCTGGACCCAAATCAACAGGGCACGGAAGTGATATAATAAAGCTAATAAACTAGTTGCATTAATTGGCAGTGCATTTCATTTCAAATTGGAGTATATAGTTTTCACCTTGTACAGTTCCTTAGTACTGCCGTTTGGAGCACTGTGTTCAGTTTTGGTCACCTTTTTTATGGGAAGAACATGGATAAATTAAAGGGGGTTCAGCAAAGAGTTACAAAAATGATATCCAGATAAAGGAACAAAACATATGAAGAAGGTTTAGAAGAGCTTAAACGGTTTAACTTACCAAAGTGCAGACTACGAGGGGATCTGATTCAAGTATACAAATATTAAAGGGACTTGACACAATGGTAGTCAAGTAGATCCCAACAGACCAGTCGAGTAACAGTAGAAGTAATAGTTATAAATCGTCAGCAAACGTTTCCAGTCTTATGAAGAAAAACACTTTTTCTTCAGCAGAGTTGTGAACGTGTGGAACAGAGTGCGTAGAATTGTGGTGGATTGGATTAGTATTTGGCCTCGAACCCTCAGTTAAACATGTTCATGGCTGCATAATGTATAATTCGACTAAATGACTCTTCCTCTCTTTCAGATCGTGGAAAATTCAGCAGCAGTTTTTGAGTAAGTGTTAATTTTCCCTTACAGATTAAGGTAGTGTAGGATTTAGTTTTTCCCAGACCTTCCTATGAAATTTCCATGGAAGTTTTCCTATGCTGCATGGTGGTCCTTCTTACTTTTTCGAGCCGGTTTCGGCTGGAAGGTTTGGTGGGCGGGGGAAGCCTTTTTGTCCTGCTAACCTTTCCTTCTGCCCGTAAAATTATGTATCATAGCCACAGTCTTCTTTGTGACATACGCCCCCGAAAGGACCATTAGGTCTGTTGCCGTTCGCATTCCTTTGTACTTCTTTGTACTCGTCCTCCCTCCCTCCGTCTCGCCTTTAACTCTTCCCTTCCTCTCTCCTTTCTTTCATCCCCTCCTACCAGCCTTCTTACTTTCTTCCCTTTCTTTTGTACTTCTTCTGTACTCTCTCCCGCTCTCCCTCCCTCTCTTTTTGTTGACCTTCCCTTTCATCTCTGCTTTATTTCATCCTCTCCTGCCAGCCTTCTTATTTTCCTTCCTTCCTATCGTCCACCCCCCCCCCTTTTTTTTTCATAATTATTCCATTCCTCCTTCCAGACCCCCATCCTTCCTTCCTTCCTGCCTTTTTTCGTACTGTCCTTCCTTCGTTTCTTTCACAGTTATTCCTTTCCTCCTTCCATACCCCTTCCTTCCTCCTCCTGTCTCTCTCTCTTCCTTTTATCCTTCCTTCCTTCCTCCTTCCCTCTCTTTCTCCTACTCTCCCTTCCTTCCCTCCCTCCGTCCTTCTTTCCATTCCCTTCGTAATCAGTGTTCCCTTCCCCCCCCCCTTTTTTTTCCCAGTAATTTGTTTTTTCCAACATTAATCTCTCTCTCTCTCTCTCTCTCTCTCTCTCTCTCTCTCTCTCTCTCTCTCTCTCTCTCTCTCTCTCTCTCTCTCTCTCTCTCTCTCTCTCTCTCTCTCTCTCTCTCTCTCTCTCTCTCTCTCTCTTCCTATCATTTTTTTTCTCTGCTGCATATGTGTATGAATTTGTGTCTGACTATACATGTGTACGTTTGCATGTATGAGTCATGGAGTAGATAATATGTATGTGTGTATGTGGGTCGGGTGCGTGCTTGCGTGTGTATGTGCGTATGATCAGTGTCGTGTGTGCTTGTGTGCGTGTGTGTTTCAGAGTCACCGATTTCGTGTATGCGTGTGTGTAACCAGAATAAGGCGCTTTGTGTGTGTGTGTGTGTGTGTGTGTGTGTGTGTGTGTGTGTGTGTGTGTGTGTAACCGGTTCACTGGTCTTAAATTTGTTTTAGTGCTTATTACTGGCCCGAGAGAGAGAGAGAGAGAGAGAGAGAAAGATAGGGTGAGGTAAGGAGAGAGTGTATGAGAATGACATAAGGAGGGGCAGAAGGAGGGTGTGAGGGAGAGAGAGGGACAAGGAGGGGTGGGGGTTGCCTCCCACCGGTTGGTGCTGGTGTTCGTATAACTCAAGTATTTATACCTGCATCGCGGCGCACCAGGTGTATGGCACTGGCTCTTGATGGCTTGCCTTAGTTTTGATCTTGTTCATCTTAGAGAAAACAGTGATTGTTATTTACCACAGCCTTATCCCTTAACCTCCTGCTCCCCAGGGTGTACAACCCCCTCCCAGCTTCACACACACACACACACACACACACACCACCACCACCACCACCAACTGAGTCCATTCTGGCCACCCCTCTTCACCCACCCAAAATATTATTCCTGTCTTCAAATTACCAGGAGAAAAAATTGGCCTACACGTTATCGGTCAACCTTGAACATCTCTCATCAGGGATATGCGGATATGCTCCCCCCACCATCCTTATCCAACCCGCCCACACCTGCTTCTCTCTCTCTCTCTCTCTCTCTCTCTCTCTCTCTCTCTCTCTCTCTCTCTCTCTCTCTCTCTCTCTCTCTCTCTCTCTCTCCCCCCAAAAGTCCGTCCACCCATTTGGCTGTAATCCCTTTAGCTTTGGTTGCTTTCTAGCACCTCTTCCTTAAAGATTATATATATATATATATATATATATATATATATATATATATATATATATATATATATATATATATATATATATATATATATATATATATATATATATATATTATTCATATTATGTAGCTGTTGTACAAAAGAAGAAAGCATGTAGTGAGTGGATGGGATGCATAGGCATGGAGGAAGTTGAGAGACGGAAGAGTTATATGTTGAAAGGATGAGAGAGTTGAAAAGATTAGTTAGTGAGAGTAAGAAGAGAGGAATGGATGAGGAATCTGGAAGGAATTTTGCGTGTAAACTGGAGGGAATGTAACAAAATGTTCTGGAAGGACGTAAAGAGAGTTAGACAGTGAGATAAAGAACTTAGTAGGGGAGTGAAAGATAAATATGATAGACTTATACTGGAGGAGGGAGAGAAGTGAGCAAATGGTGAGAACACTTTAAGGAACTGTTAAACATGGATATTGAAAGTATGTAGACAGAAGTGGCTGGGGAATGGCTAGGAGAAGGAGGGTGGTGAGAAGGGGGAAGATCAGTAGGATGGAAGTAATGGAAGCAATGAAGAAGTCAGAGTGGGGAAAGACCCAGGAATTGATGGAGTGTGTGGTGAAGTGCTGACGCGTGTGGGAGAGATGGATACTGAAGAATGGATATTGAAGATGTGCAGATTTGCCTGGGAGGACGGTAGGTCACGGAGGATTGGAAGTCAAGTATATTTATTCTTCTGTACAAAGGAAAAGGGGGAAAAGCAGTGTGTGGTAATTGTAAGGGCATTTGTCTTTTTAGTGTAATAGGAAAAATATATGGCAGGATACTTACTGACAGAGTTAGGGAAGTAACAGAGGAATTAGTTGGAGAAGAACAGGAGGTTTTAGGATGGGAAGAAGTTGTGTAGATCAGATATTCATCCTTAGGTCTTAAGTGGAAAAGATTCAAGAGAAGGGAAAGAAGTTGTATGCGGCCTTCATGGATTTGGAGAAAGCATATGATAGAGTGGATAGACAAGGTATGTGGAAAATATTAAGAATATATAGAGTAAGTGGGAAGTTGTTGAATGCTGTAAAGTGTATGTATGAGGGTGCTAAGGCTGCAGTGCGTGTGGATAGCGAATCGAGTGAATTTTTCTTCTGAATGTTGGATTGAAACAGGGATGTGTTATGTCTCCATGGTTTTTCAATCTGTATATGGATGGGGTTATAAAAGATATACAAGGTAGAGCAGGGGATGTTGGAGCGACTCTAGTAAGAGAGGTCAGTGTTTGGAAACTTCCTGTATTGTTGTTTGCAGATGCTACTGTATTGTTAAGTGAAGAACGGGAGCTGCAAGACTTAGTGAATGAGTTTAGGAGAGTGTGTAAGAAACGGAATCTGAAGGTGAATGTAGGGAAGAGTAAAGTTATGGTCTTCGAGAGAAATGAAGTCACTGAATGCACAGTGAGGCTGGATGATGAGAAAATAGAAAATGTGAGTGCATTTCAGTACTTGGGTAGTGTGATGAGTAAGGATGGAAGTTTGGAGGATGAAGTGCTTGAAGAGGTACGACAAAGAAGAAAGGTTTCTGGTTCTTCAAAAGCAGTGATAAGAAAAAGGGAAATGAACATGGAAGTAAAAAAGTCACTACACGACAATATTGTGACACGAACCCTAACGTATGGAAGTGAAGCTCGGACCTTGTTGGAAGGACACAAATCAAGAGTGAGAGCAGTGGAAATGAGTTATTTGAAAGGAGCCTGTGGAGCTACATGGAGGGACAGACTGACAAATGAGGAAGTGAAGGAGCTTTGTGGTGCGGATGTGGATGTGATAGGAAGCGTTAGGAGAAATACATTGAGGTGGTTTGCCCAAGTGGAGAGGATGGAGAGCGAGAGACTGACGAGGAGAGTGTATGTGAGTAAGGTGGAGGTGGGGTGAGAGAGGGGGAGGCCGAGGATGAGGTGGCGGGATGGAGTGGAGTGGTATATCTGTATGAGAGAGGGGTGTGTGAGCTGGGGGGAGGACTGTGAAATGGCAGAGGACAGGGCGACGTAGAGGCAGTTTGTTTGTGGCCACCCCTTATGATATTGAGGCGTCTGGCAATAGATAGATGTAGATAGAGTATTATTATCGCCAGAGTATGCTAGACAACGTGCAGTTCATTATTACTGTTCTAAATGCAGAAAGAATCTGTTAAATAAAACATGATAGGAAGCCTCCTTAACTGTCGAGAAATCGGGCCATTGTAGGTTGGGATGTAAAATGATTGCTTAGGGTAACACTTATTGGAGGTAACTGTAGTAAACTCGGTAATGCAGTGACCTTGTAACTCAAGATATTTGTTGAATAATCCGCTACAGGCTTGACGACCTAAATTGCTGAGATGAGCACAACGGGTAAGTGCCTCATGGTGTTTTCCTTCACCTTTACTCGGCCTGATTTGTGGTGAGTAAGGATAAAACTCATAGAATCAGATATCACATAGCTATTGCATGGTGGTCCTGGACTGACCTGACTGCACTTGAATTGATGAAATTGAATGTGAATTTGACTGGGTGTGTAAAGACCACAATAAATCTAATTTGACCAAGTGGTTGTTAATGAATGTGTATAGACCTGACGTGGCCTGAATGACCCTGCACTGACCTGAAATGATATGAATAGACGTATATAAACCTCATTGTGCTTGCTGAAGTTGACTTCATAGGACTTAAAAGGACGTCAAAGGCTCTGAAGTGACCTAAGAGAGAGGAATGAACCATATTCTGCCTTAAGTTTTTACACAAGACAATAGGAACCCAGGACTGAAAACTTGCACATATTTTCCCTTCTAAAGCAAGATGAATAAACATAAAGATTAAAAATCAAGATCCTGGCCATATGTGAAGGACCTGAATGGACCTGAATTGGCCAGGTTTGACCACCGCACTCCTTTTCTTACACTTGCGCACCCAGTAGCGAGGCGGGTCTTGTTTTGTTTGGTGTGTGTGTGTGTGTGTGTGTGTGTGTGTGTGTGTGTGTGTGTGTGTGTGTGTGTGTGTGTGTGTGTGTGTGAACAAAACTCACATTTGATCTGATTAACTAAATTTAGTGCAAGTGTTGCGGGTCAGCCAGGAGATTAATCTCTTGTTTTTCAAGAACACTAAACTAAAGGTCAGGGTCACATGGCAATATATTGTTAAGTATTTTGATATAGTTTAGACCAAACTTGTTGTAAGGGCTGAGGGTAAGGCAGGAACGAAGGGGTTCGACTTTGGGACCAATCAAAGATCAAGGTCACAGGACAAGGTCAAAGCGCGACCCGTGTGTGTCCGTGTGTGAATAGAATTACTAAAACAGGTCTGATCTGATTTAGACCAAACATGCTGGAAGTACTGAGGGTCAGCCCAGGGGTTTACGTATTTTATTTTACTTAGGTCAAAGGTCCGATTTAGACCAAAATGTGTGGAATGGGTCAGGGTAAGGAAATAACGAAGGGATTCGATTTTGAGACCATTCAGTCAATGGTCAATATCCAAAGGCAGGGTCAAAGCTAGACCTGTGATTGTCTGTTTTGAACAAAATTAATGAACATTTTATCTGATTTTGACCAAACTTGATGTGAGGGTTGAGAGTCAGCTAAGAGTTTTACATGTTGTTTTTCAGAACAGTAAGCCAGAGTTCAAGAGTACATGAGAAGATCAACTTAAGCTGTTTTTATCCGATTTAGGCAACACTTTATGCAACTGTGTACAGTAGGTTATAACAAGGATGACACGATTCAGTTTTGGGAACAGTCCGTCAGAGGTCAGGGTCACAGGGCAAGCTTGAATGTTTGGCCACATTACTCAGGCAATTTATTCGATTTTTACTAAACTTTGCGGGAGGACTTAGGGTCAGCCGGGGTAAAGAGACTCGATTTTGAGAACAATAGGTTGAAGGTCAAGGTCACAAGTCGAGGTAAACTCAAACTGTTTGGTCTGATCGAGACCAGCGTTTGTGGCCGGACTGAGGATCTGACAAAATTTTTAAAAGCTGATCTTAAGAACAGTCAAGCGAAGGTGCGGTCACAGGACAAAGTCAAATGTTCGACCCTTTAACCAAGTGTATGGCTCAGGCATTGCAACCTCTGAGTACTTCATTTTGCTAATGAGGTCATACAGGAAAGTGATTGGTCATTCGACTATTTTCCTCTTGTCAATTATGTAGATGCGACGCAGGTACGCGGTGAAGCTCAATAATCTTAATTTCCTGATGTAACCATTTCAGTATGATGACCTTCTTTAGGTTATTCTTGCCTTTCCAGATGACTTTATTCGGCTTAGGAAAGATGTTTTGTTTTGAAGGGGTTAACGAAGACTGTAGCTAATCCTACAGTTCGAGAAATCTCCTCTAAGCGGAATGTAATCGTTCGTAGGTGGCGAAAACAAAACATAAAAGACGTTCTAGGTCTGAAGGGGTTAAATGTTACAAAATTGGCTTCTCATGATGAACAGTGTGTCGTGAACTGATTGTCTGCCGTAATGACTCTGGTGTAGTGATGGGCATGAGTCTAAGCCTTCATCTTCTACATGCAACATACCAGACATCATTAGTGTCTACAAAACCACTTGCAACATCCGCATTCAAGAGTCGTATTTTTAAAACTTGGTGCGTGATGGCCAGTATTAAAATACCAGTGAGGATGGGAAAGAGTTGGACTGTAACGAGTTTTTTTTTTTTTTTTTTTTTAATGTGTCCGACTCTGGGCAAAGGCTTCAGGGCCCGTATCTTGGGGGCAGTAGCCTATCCCAAGGCCCAGTAGTCCTCCTACACCTCCACATGTCACCACTTCGGCGCTAACACCCACCGTCCATATTGAATACATGCTAGGGCTGTCTCATACAGGACTGGTGTATTGGTATTAGCGGGGGTATTTTTACGACATGTCGGCGGGTCATCTGGTAGATCAGGAAAGTCTGCTTTTAATGAAATTCAAATCCTTAAACTGTCCCCTGCCCCATCCAGGATTCGAACCTGGGTCCATCAGGACTGCAAACCGCCTCTCTACCGATTCAGCCACCGCCTCCCCCAGTAGAACTGTCAGACTTTTTATTTTTGCTTCTTGTGTTTTAATAATGTTGAAAATCTGTGGTTTTGCTTTCCCATTGGCGATCACAAATTTAATTATATGTCCGTATATGGCTAAATTAACGCTGATTTGTGGAATCGTAGAGTGGAACATGCATGCTTTCTTGTTCATGTGTTTCTTCTGTCGGGAGAAAGCTCTGAATTAAGCAATCTTCACAACCATATTAGCCATCCAACAAGCCCATCCGTATAGGGTGTATTGTCACCACTCACCATTATCACAATCCGTCCTGCCGGCTTTTTTCCACTAATCTTACCCTTTTTATACTTCCTACATCAAACTCCTCAGAGATAACTGTGACGTACATCTTTCCTCCTCCAACCCTGCCTTTTATTCAGCGCCTGTCTTTATTAGATGTATTCATCCTACCACCTACCACCATTGTAGCACACCTCATTCAATCCTTTCCTTTCACCCCTTCCAATTTTTTACCTTTCCCACCTTTGACTTACACCCTGCCGACTAATCTACAACATCCATCTTTGCTGGGCATACTTTCCTTGGCTTTCCCCACCATTCACCAGTATCTCACCACATCCCACCCACTCCTCCCCGCTCATTCACGCGTATCTGCTATGCTATGGCGATTGCCTTGAGTACCCACTGATCCACAACGCCCGTAATTACAGGGAGTACTTCCCTCGTCACACCCCACCAACTGTCTATACTCATGCCTCCGCCCACCCCACCCAATCCATAAAGGCCATGATCGACGCATCTCAATTACCATTGCGCTGACAGCACCGATTTCTGACACACAAATACATAATAAGCATGACCTGAACCGATATCTACTGACCCAAAAGGATGGGTTGGATATCAAGGGACTTGAATTGTTGTATCTCGAAAACCATAAGACTGATAAGGCAGGTTTTGAGCACACGGCTTCATAGACATGACCTAAACCGATGTACCTTGATCTGAATTATTATGCACTCCACAACACCGCATATTTTCACTTATGTATGAAACCTGTCCTCACAAAGTGCTCCTCTTTATACATACCACAGCACCATACACACCACAGCTCCTGCCATTCCCTGCTCCTTACTGTACTTCTCTCACCTGTGCCTTCTGCCATCAGTCAGGTACTCCGTCCGCTCATTCCTCTGCACCACATCTCACTACAGCCTCTCCTTTTATGCCAGACATAGCATACAGATCTCCCATACTTATATTCTTAAGCCTGAACATGTATAATGTAGCCACCCATCAATGTCCAGCGTGTGCAGGCCCGCTGCTGTGATACATTCATATTGTATACATATGTAAACATAATCAGAAAGTACTTCTTTGTCCATTCCTCAACACCATATCTCGCTCCTATCACTCCCTCTGCCATTCCTAACTCATGTATATCTCTCTCACGTATGCCATTATCATGTTGGAGCTGCTCTGAGTAAGGTCATGATTATGTAACACCTGCACGACTCATTTTCTTCATCTCCTCCTCCTCCTCCTCCTCCTCCTCCTCCTCCTCCTCCTCCTCCACCTCCTCCTCCTCCTTCTTCGTAATTCGTGCTACTGCTGGACGATATATTTTAGAGTATTGTAGATGTGTTGTAGTGAAAGGGTTGGAGGCAGCCTTCGTTAATCCTGTTTGTTTTGTATTCCTGCTACCGCCAGTTTATTTTGTTTCTGCTGCTAAGGGAGGACATCTTGTAGTGATGGGGTTACAAACAGTCTTGTGTATTTTATTTTATTCATGGTGTCGTCGAACGATTCTTGTCTCACCACCATCACACTTTCACACAGGACCATTTTTGCTTTCGTGATGACCGTCCAGTTGTTATTATTATTATTATTATTATTTTAAAGAGCCACGTTTCATCTGCCCTTATGTTTCACTTCATTCTAATCGCACTTTCCATTTTATCATCACCAACTCTCAAATATCTAGAATATGCAGTATAATATAAACGAGAGAGAGAGAGAGAGAGAGAGAGAGAGAGAGAGAGAGAGAGAGAGAGAGAGAGAATAAGCATCATGGACTCTCATCTTAGGATCTCCCCAACTCCCCAACACCCCCACCACCACCACCACCACCGCCACCACCACCACCACCACCACCATTATTCTTGTGCAGGATCCGCCACTGGGAACGTACAGAGGAGCATTGCCATCTGTGTCTCCACCTGCGGCCCACCAGGGTTCTGAGGGGAGGGAATTTTTTTTCTTTTTTGCCTATTCACTGCCCAATGATAAATAACAGGATGCACAAATACCACAAATAATCACATGCATTAGGACACAAAAAAGTAACAAATATCACATGAATATAAGAGACATACAATTAATTCCTTCAGCCAAAGATCCGTCCTACTCTTTTACATAACTCTATGTCGTATTATCTCACACTGCACTGGAGGGGGAAAAAGAAAAAAAACTTCCAACATTATAGAATGTGCCTGCCTCAATAACGTCCCTTGTCCTCCACCCAGCCCTATACATCACTAACACCTATACAGACTCATTGACACCACAGCCTTCCAAAACCTCCAGCCAAATAGCATCCTTCACAAACCACCACCACGCGTGCACCCTCAGGAGCTACCCTACCCAGAGTGACAGGAGTGCACCAAGCCACACTATGGTGCGGCCACCAGCCTTCGATGCTTCAGTAACAACTCAAATGTAACTCGCAGACAGACCAGTATGCCCACACTGCAATATTGCCCCCCACCCACCCCACACCGCAACACATTAATACATCATGCTTCTCTCATCTCTGTCACACTACAGACTGTCAACAAAAGATCATCAGGAGCGCCCGGTCGAAGTAAACAGTTTCCTGCGGTCCACGTCCACACAAACCTGGAGTTGTAGCAGGAACAGCTGCAACGCTGACAGCCATCAGTCGTTACGAGGTTAGTTTACGCCTTGGCTCCTGTTAGAATTATTACACTTCTTCTTCTTCTTCTTCTTCTTCTTATTATTATTATTATTATTATTATTATTATTATTATTATTATTATTACTATTATTATTGTTATCATTATTATTACTAGTAGTAGTAGTAGTAGCAGAAATAGTGTTATTACTACTACCACTTCCACAATAATACTGCTGCCACTACTATTACTGCTACTGCTGCTATTACTACTACTACTGCTAATACTAATACTACTACTACTACTACTACTAATAATAATAATAATAATAATAATACTACAACAACAACAACAACAACAACAACTACTACTACTACTACTACTACTACTACTACTACTACTATTACTACTGCTGCTGCTGCTGCTGCTGCTGCTGCTGCTGCTGTCATCATCACCATCATCATCATCATCATCATCGCTGTTGTACTTACTGTGGTAATGCCCTGTTGGTATAATCATAGTCCCATGATGATTTTTGTGCTACATATTATAATTATTATCAGTCTTGTTACAAGTGCGTCCTGTTGTTGTGATCATTTCAAAAACTGGAATCGGTCCTGAGGGTACAATATACAGTATAACAACGTTGCTGTGAGGGATCTTTTATAAACTGAATAAAGTCGTTCGGCGGTGACAAGAATAGAATGTCATCATCGTACAGAACAGGTTAGTTACCTCCACCAAGGCGGTGGCGCGTTCTGCCTGGTGTGTTTATCAGTCTGTCTGTGTGTTTGTTTGCAGCATTATGGAAGACTGTTGGATAGAACTGCACTACGTTTGGAATAATGATTGAGGATAATCATATGAACAAGTGATTAGATTTTGGACGAAAAGGGTCAAAGGTTAGGGACAAAATGGGGGATGGTGGTGCCTTAGCGGGGTATGCTTTCACTGAGTGCTCTTTTGTGGATTATTTCTAAATCACTCTCTACGAATCACTCTCATCTTAAATGTCAGGACCAACTTGTCTAGCCCCGGGCTCCTACGCTTATCATGGGGCAACGTAGGATTGGATGAAGGGTGGATGGACTCTGTCTACGAAGTGTTGAGGAATAAAATCGTCTGGTGATAGGCGGAATGAAATAAAAATTTGTCATTTTACCGAAGAGTTTAAGGAGAATAAGTGGCTCAGGGATGAAAAGTGGACGGTGCTGTGAAAGCTGCGATACAAAACTGAGGACGGTGCATGGAGGCTACTAGAGGATTGCATGAAGATGTGTCTGTGCCATCATTAACGTGTGGGTTTGAGACTGGCATGGCTTGAGTGCGACAAGTAGTGGATATGGTAATGTTAAGGAATGTGTGTGGGGTGCGTTGAGTGTATGGGATAATAAACAGATATTCATGAAGATTATGGTGGATGTGGAGTCACGAAATGTGGTGATTGGAGGCGAAGATAATGAACTTTGATAGTAAGACATGTACAGACACTGAATATTATTTGAGTGACAGAAAAGGCATATTTGACTTAGTCTAAATGTTGGTGGACGGCCAAGAATATGGCGAATGAATATGGTAAATGAGTGTGAGAAAACAATGAACGGCCATTGGGGAAGCTAAGGAACTGGCAAGGCATCAAAACAGATTAATAAATATTTACGGAAATGCATAATTATGACAGGGGTATGCCACCCTTTTCCTGGACTTGAAGTCTGCGAAATGTCTCTGTCCTATTAATATGTGTCAAGCTCACCTAAACGGAAAAGAAAACTGTAGTTAGTTCCGCCTGTTAAGGTTTGGATGTTGTTTAAATGACTGTTTGGCCCATATCGGTGGAGGCATTGTTTGATAGTAATTTTTCTCTTCATACAAAATAAAGTGTTGGAAACCAGCAAAATACTGGGCCTTTCCAGAGAAAACTGAACAGAAATGAGGCTAAATCAAGATCTGTTCATTTCATTGTACCTGGACACATTGCTCTGTTACCGTCGCCAACTCCAGCCTCGTTGGCGGAGGATATTTATTCACCCCCGTTTGTGTGTTTGTTTGATTGATTGTTCACACGATATCTCAAAAAGTTACTGATGGATTTCAACGAAATTCTTTGGATGTGTGGTTCGTGGCCAAGGAAGAGCTGATTAAATTTTGGTGGTGATCTGGTTCCAGTTCCGCTTCAGGACTATATATATATATATATATATATATATATATATATATATATATATATATATATATATATATATATATATATATATTTTCCACGAGATATGTTAAAAAAAAAAAAAATTGTTTTTATTTGTTTCAAGCCATCTTGGGTGGGAATTACGGTTGGGGTGATGATGATGATGATGTTAATGGCATCCAGACTGGAGAGAGGGTGGCTTGGTGTGAGGGGAGGGAGTGGTGTTGAGTCAATTATTGACTGGCTTGGGGGCGTTCCGCCTCCCCCTCAGTGAAGTCTGGGATTGGGCGTCTGGCAATAAATGAAGAGAATTTTTTGCAAACCACCTCACTGTGAGGACTTGTGTGTGTGTGTGTGTGTGTGTGTGTGTGTGTGTGTGTGTGTGTGTGTGTGTGTGTGTGTGTACGCGCGCGCCCGCTAAATTCTTCCTCCCTTCAAACGGTTGTATGTAACATTGGGCAAACGTCTGGCAATAAAGGGCATGGCTACCGATACAGTCTCCACTCGAAGATATTTCACCACATTTAAATACAATTTTCTGGTGGTTGGAAGAGTATAACAAAAAATTCGTCCTTGGGCCAAAGAAATTCAGTTGCATTTCAGTTGTTGTTAAGTAACTCCGGTCTGTCTGGCCGAGCAGACCCATCATCGGCAGGAAAGCAACCGCCCTTGCGGGGTCGTCCCGTGCAGTGAACCGATGTTCCAATGCGGTGGACAGCACCTTGCACACAGCGAGGCGCGGGGAAGAGTGTGGAGGTTCGATTTCTAGATAAATGCCTCATTTGAGATTCACCTTCCTTTTAACAAGGATATCGTGGTAGAATCCACATCACCCCATTATTCGGTTATATGGTTACCACCCAGAGTTGTTAATGGTTTACAGGGTTACAGGAAACCACTGGCTTGGTACTCAGTATGGCGTCATCGAAAGTGGAAAGAAGAGTAGTAAATGTGACACGAGTGATGGGAGAAAAAGAAAGAGAGGAAGACAGACGCGGAAAAAAAAAAGAATGAAAGAAGTAGGCAACACTTCATCAAGTGAGTGGATGGTGTTCGCCACCACCTATCACCGACATTTCAGTAAATAAATGAATAATGGATTAAAGGAGAAGGAGTGAACGGAAGACACGTTTTCCTGGGTAATTAGAAACGCCCCGTAAACCCTTTCAGTTCGATATTGTCGTGTGCTACTCCGGCTGCCTCCAGACGATTTTATTCAGCTTTGGCGAGACTCATAACAGACAACACGATAGGAGCAGTTTCCTTGAACATTCGGTCATTACGATGATGTGTTATATTGTTACTACTGGCACACGATTATGTTATTTAAATAGAAACCCTTCGTAGTATAGGGGTTGCAAATAGTGTACCATTAACATTGCAGGAATCAAATATTTGTAATTATCAACGTCTAGACTGCGAGAAGCCTTACGTAAGGTGAATATAGTCGTGTAAAAAAAAGTCCTCACACTGCACTGGTGAAGGGTCATAGTTTGTAACCTTTTCACTATTAAATCTATTCCTTAATCATTCTCCTCCCTCCTTCCCTCCCTTCCCATTCGTGTCTCTTTTCTTCTAGTCCCCCACAACAGTATCTCGCTTCCTCCCTACCTCTTTCCTTCCTTCTCTAGTCCTCATCCTCTCTCCCTTCCTCCCTGTCCACCTTTCTCTCCCTTCTTCAGGCCGAGCAAACCATCTGACAGTAGCAAGAATAAAATGAAAGTGTTAACTGGACATGTTAACTAACCTCTTCCCTGTGTCTCCCTAAGCAGAATTATAATGGCCAGAGTATAGGCTTCATCTTGGCCTATTTTGCTGTGCCTAAGGACTATAATTACTGCATAAATAGTTCTCACTGTCTCAGACTGGCGTAGGCTATTACTGCCAAATTATGTGTTATACAGCGACGGTTTTTAGTGCCTGTGAGCCTAGACAGGTTACAGGGTCTGTATCCGTGGGGTCTGTCATCCCCCCCCTTCTCTCTCTCTCTCTCTCTCTCTCTCTCTCTCTCTCTCTCTCTCTCTCTCTCTCTCTCTCTCTCTCTCACACACACACACACACACACACACACACACACACACACACACACACAGGGGTTTCATATTCCACTGGGTATGAAACTTGATAGATATTGGCTGAAAAATGTCAAAGGTCGCAGTTTGCGAATAAGTTAACTTTTATCCGACTTCAACTGAACTTGGAAGAGTAGAGGATCAGCAAAGGCTGAAGTGATTCTGTTTTGAGAGCAATCGGTAAATGTCAAGATCACAGGACGAGGTTGAAATTTCGACCCTCAAACAAAAAAGGTTATCTTTCCATTCGGATCAAACTTGGTGGGAGGGCTTTAAGGGCAACCTAAAATGAACAGTTTCTATTTTAAGACAAATAGGTCAAAGGTAGAGACAACAGGGGGCAAGATTAATTTAGGTACTGTACTTTTGATTCAGTCTGAATCAAACTTAGTGGAGGGGTTGTTGGTGACGGAAGGATAAAGTGTTTCAGGTTTAAGAGCAATCGGTCAAAGGTTAGGATCACAGAGCAGGATCAAATTTCTGTCGTAGATCGACTGTAAAGCGCGGATGTTGTGGCCCATGAATGCATCTTCTTGTTAGTATCTCCAGACATTTTCTTCAGCTCACAGAAGACATTTTGAATGGGCGATATTAGTTTTGGACTGTATTAATCTCTTCATTACTACGATCTCCTTCCAGGTTGAATAACTTACACCTTCGTTACTTTTTGAAAATAGAGGGGCACACAGTGGAGCGTATCTCTGCGACAAGGGAAACGTAATTTCCAAACCACTCTTCATAATGGGTTAGGTTTTCTCATCACTGATTATGGTTTCACAAAAATAATAATAATAATAATAATAATAATAATAATAATGTTTTCCGGATCCAGAACTTGGAATACTACTAGATCGGTCCCAAAAGTTAATCGATTGTTCCCTGGGACATGGGCTACTTTCCCACCAAATTTGGTCCAAATCTCTCTTTTTGTTTTTGAGTAATCCTGCTAACAAACGAACTAATCTGGATCGGTCCTAAAAGTTAATCGATTTTTCCTTGGGACATGAGCTATCTACCCACCACATTTGGTCCAAATATCTCTTTTAGTTTTTGAGTAATCCTGCTGACAGACAGACAAACAAACGGGTGAAAACATGCTCTCCTTGTCGGAGAGAACAAAGGCTTTAATAAAGATTAGTGAAACATGTATAAGAAGGTAATTTTATAACATGTACTGTACGAGTATGATGATGTAAGGATGGCAATGTGCCAAAACCCACAAAAACAAGGTCGGAGTTAAAGGACATACCTCCAACTTTACATTTTTTCCTACTGCAGTAAATGTCGGTATTGTACAACAATTATTTGAGCATATGTGCACCCAAAAAAGAAGTGTCTTGATTATGTTACACAACCATGCGATGCATAAAATTATGCCATGAAAAAGATGTAGGGATGGGGATTCATGTCCTTTTACAACCTTGCCTTTGTTCCTGTGGTTTTGGCACACCTCGATTCCTACATCTTCATATATATATATATATATATATATATATATATATATATATATATATATATATATATATATATATATATATATATATATATATATATCATCATCAGCCGTTTGAGTATCCACTTTAGGACCGGCCTATCCCGACCGAAGTCGGGACGATACAGCCAATGTATCTCTACCAAGTGGCTTAGGCTGTCTGGTAGAGATTGTATGTAGGGTGAGAAGTGCTTGTAAGTGTTATTGTAGTGTTGGAGTGGCTTTGGATGTGTGTGTAGTCTGTGAACCAAGTGTAATCGGCCTGCGCAAGCGACTGGGTGCAAGCATACTTTACAGTAAGCGACACTGGTTCAACCACAGCACCCCTTGTGTCCGCCAATGAAGTACTTGGCCGGGTGAACACTCCCAAAGTTTATTACCCTGGCGGGGCGCGAACCCTGGTCCACCGATGATTTCACAAGAACGTTGGTGCTGTCAGCGTTTTCTTCCTAAGGCAAATAGTTTTGCATGGCAGCTTTTATTACGTGTTGTACAAACTTCATACTTTACTCGGTGCTGATAGTAATGACAGGCATACACATAAATGAAAAGTGAGTGAAAAACATTTTCAAGTGGTTTGTCCGCGATTTCAAAAAAAAAAAGAAAAAAAAAAAAAAAAAAAAAAGCGGGAAAGTGTAGAAGTGCTGTTGACTGTATGTGTACATTTGATGCACAGATTACCTGAATCACGGGGATATTGCAAGTGTGCTTTGTTCTTGCTTCTGCTCCTTTTTAAGAAAATCAAATCCTTATCCGTGTGACTGATGGAGCTTTTCCCTGTGTTCAGTAAATAATTTGATGGCAGCCAAACTGAGTGGTAAAGGTGTATGTGGGCGTGAAGGGCGAGCAACACTGAGTCTTTCCCACAGTTGTATCACAGGAGTAGTGTTCATTAAGCATCCTAATCAGTTGACAGAATAAACAAGCCTCCATATCAGTTACGAGATCATCTTGTTTTCCGTAGTTTGTCGCTTTAGTGTTCCCTCTGATATGACTGTGAAGCTTGGTCGCTGTGTGAAGAGCAGCGTATATACACCTCAAGTTAAGGAAAATGTATAAACAGCCCCAGAGTTTTATTGGCAGTCACCAAATGTCCTCTAAGTCCGTTACGCATTATCTTTGATGTCCTGCAGATAGTAGGACACAAAAACTAACAACCAGGAGCAAATAAATGAATAAAAGCCCCGGAGCACCGTTAAGCGTTAATTGCACTTGGTAATTAAGTTAGTGCGTGTCAACCCAAGGCCAACTATTCTGTTGGACTTATTTCAACCAGTCCTTGCTGCTGGAGACCGTCGACCTTAGGATAGGCTTTGGCAATTCCAGATGTAGCCCTTTCATTTCGATTACCTCTTTGTCTCTCTCTCTCTCTCTTGTATGGCTCGGTTCGTTCTTGCTGTCTCCTGACAATTTTATGCATCTATGGACAGACCAATCGAACCGGAGGGGTTAGATATAGCCTTCAATAATCCTTGGCTGACCACTAAAGGTCTTTCTAAAATTAAAATTGCACGTTTGCAACAAGAATATTAAAATGAATATGCGTCACCGGGCTGAAGAGGTTGAGTCCACGCTGGCCCCAAGGTCATCGAAAACAGGCCGGTTTAAGAGCTGGCGGAGGGCGGGCAAAAAAAGTACAAAAGAAAAAGGCAACTAGACCCCAGTGACGGAACTAGACCAGCCTAACCCCAGCCAAAATAAGTGGCTAAATAAGTGGCTAAATAAGAGCGATGTTGTGCGCTGATGTTGACGTGTTACTGGAACCCGTGACGACCTTGAGATTATACCTGACTGAGAGAGAGAGAGAGAGAGAGAGAGAGAGAGAGAGAGAGGGAGGGAGAGAGAGAGAGAGGGAGGGAGGGAGAGAGAGAGAGAGAGAGGGGAGGGGAGGCAGGCAGGCGGGAGGGGGATTGAGTTGTGTGTGGATAGTCGTAAGGGTAGATGTTGTCTGGGTCTTTTTTTTTCTTTTTTCTTAGGGGAGGGGGGCCAAGCCGGACCTGGTGGAACCGCATCCCATACCCAGGTTTTGAGGGAGTGACCAGCAGGGGGGGTGGGGAGAGTACTATAAATTAGAGGTGGGTGTGTGCTAGCCCACTCCCCTCTCTCTCTCTCTCTCTCTCTCTCACACACACACACACACACACACACCTCTCTCTCTCTCTCTCTCTCTCTCTCTCTCTCTCTCTCTCTCTCTCTCTCTCTCTCTCTCTCCAATGGAATCCCAGAGCACAAAGGGGTTCCAGGCATTTCGGAGGCATATGAAGAAATTACTGTATTTAGCGATATAATTCAGTTTCGAAATAGATCATATTATAAACCTTGTCAACTTATAATCAGTCATAGGCAGGTGATCTAAGCTTCCATGATTCCAATTAGGGAACAAAGTATGGGGAAATATGAGAGAGAGAGAGAGAGAGAGAGAGAGAGAGAGAGAGAGAGGGAGGCTGTAGTTCTTGCTTACATAGTCTGCCCTCATTGGTGTTCTCCCATCGTCGTTTTCTGTAATTAGTTCTTATTGTTTTTATTTTCAAATAGAACGAAACTTACTGATACGTCCATTTAAAAGATGTGGTAATCCTTCCTTGTACTGCCGTCTTTTGAACTTTTCTTTGTGCATCGTTCATCCTTCATCTAATTGTTTGTCTGTCTGTAGCCATATGTTTGGTTGTAGAATTCATATCTGTCTATAGGTCTGTCTGTCTATTAATCTGTTTCTATTTTAGTTCATATGTTTCTCTGTTTGCCTTCATCTCTCTCTCTCTCTCTCTCTCTCTCTCTCTCTCTCTCTCTCTCTCTCTCGTCCTTGCAAAACGGACCCCTTGAGGTAAATATCAATACAGGTGGTAATTAGTAAAAACACTATTTATTATCACTTAGTTACAGTTACCTTGGAAAGTGACTTAAGGATACTAAGATTTTGTGCTGGTGGTCGTGTGGTAGAGAGGATGGTGGTGGTGGTGGTGGTAGTGGTTGTGTTGGTTGTGGTTTTGATGGTGGTGTGTGTATAACGGGTTGTGGTAGTGTTGATTGTGATGGTCGTAGTGATGGTGGTGGCTGTGGTTGTGGAAAGTGTGGTGGTGGTGGTGGTGGTAGTTGTGGTTGTGGTAGGTGTGGTGGTAGTTGTGGTTGTGGTAGGTGTGGTGGTAGTTGTGGTTGTGGTAGGTGTGGTGGTAGTTGTGGTTGTGGCAGGTGTGGTGGTGGTTGTGGTAAGTGTGGTTGTGGTTGTGGTAGGTGTGGTTGTGGTAGATGTGGTGGTGATTATGGTTGTGGTAGATGTGGTGGTGGTTATGGTTGTGGTAGGTGTGGTGGTTGTTGTGGTAGACGTGGTGGCATTGATTTTGTTTTTGGTGGTGTGTTGTTGGTCGTGCTGGTAATGGTGGTGGTGGGCCTGTTGACTGTGGATACGGTAAACGTGGTGGTTGTGGTGGTGGTGGTGGTTCAGGAAGGTGAAAGTCATGGATACGCGAGAATGGTAGTGTTGGTAGCGGTTGTGGTTGTGTGGTAAACTGGTTGAGGTTGTGGTGATGGTATTGTGGTGGTGTGGGGGAGTCTGGAATTAACCCCTGCTGCCCAAGGACGTCCCTTGTGTTTTGTTCTTGATGTCTCCCAGGGATTGTAGTCTGTTTAGGGTTTTCTTTTGAACTGGTATGGTTAGATGAATTCCCACCCCTTACAGGTCTTTCCCTCTATTGCATATAATCGTCTGGAGGTTACAAGGACATACTGACATAATACTTGTTGTAGTGAAGGAGTTAAATGGTGGGGGGGCCGGCGGAGGGAGGGGGGAAGGGTAGAAATCCCCCCACGCCAGTTCGCAACCGACAACCACCTGTTACACGCAGCCTCGTAACTCCCACTGTGACTTCCTTTCTCCTCTGGCTCATGTTTTCCAAGTGAGATGATGGTAATATTTTGATAATGGTGTGGTGAGGATTATTGTTGTGTTTGTCTGTTAGTTTGTTTGTCTAGAGTGGTAAGGGTGTCTTAAGATTAAAAAATACACCACTACAACGCACAGAGATTATATGTTGGGAATGAACCGCTGCAGTTCGCTTACTTTCTCTTATTCACGATCCCTCCAGACAATTTTGATTAACTTAAGTGAGACGCCTCGTTGTGAAAGGGTTGGAAGCAGTCTCTATTAACCCCTCCAGTATAATAATTAACCCCGCTTCCCGCCAGACGATTTTATTAAGTTTGACAGAGATCCCGGGTGGTGACGAGGTTGAGTGTGTTAGAGTGTGAAAGATATGTGTGTTTTGAGTGCAGGAAAATGTGCTAAAATGCAAAAGGGTTCGATCATATGGTTTAAAGTGCAAGAGTATGTTTATGTGAATAGAGTGTGCTACGGTGCCTGAGTCTGAAGGTGTCTTAAAGTGCGTTGAAGTATGTGAGTGTTACATGTAGTAGTGTATGTATGGCAGGCGTATTTTAGATAACTCAGGTGAATGGTTGGAAGAGTGTGGTAGAGTGTGTGGTTGGTTGCATGAATGGGGTAGGAGGTGTGGGTGGTGTAGGGTGTATGTTATCGTTTGCATGGGTGTGGTAGGGTAAGGTGGGGTGTATGTGAGAATCTATAGGTATGGCAGACTATATAAGTTTGGTAGAGCGTACATGTATGTAGTAGACTGTGTGCAGTGGTCTATGCTACATGAGTGTGGTGTGTATGTGCTAATCTGTATACAGTAGGTGTGTTAGAGTGTGGTAGAGTGCGTGAGGTAGAGCTACAGCCAAGTGTGTTCCACCACCACACCCTATCAGTAATAAGGACGGCTGGGCCTCCTCCAGGGGGCCTCTGCATCGGGATAGGGTCCTGGGTATCTGGGCAGAAAGTCCGGCCTCGGTAGGTTCCTGGGGCCGGACAGATTCCTAGAGTCAGGTCCAGGGCTGACCAGACTTGATCTAGTGCTAGGCAGGGCAGATCTAGGGTCGTCGTCTAGGGCAGATCTGGAATCAGGGTATCGAAGAGCCCGGTATCGCCGCCATTGGTCCCAGAGCCACTCGTTGTGCTGCCATCTCTCCTCCATGAGTCTTTGGTACCTTATGAGCTCCGACATGGGGATGTCGGGCCTCCAGTACCTGGCCCAGAGTCTCCAGTAGGTCTCACGGTCCATCCAAGGTCTCAGGTTACCCTCACGCCCTGGCCAGCCCCTAGGATAATCTCTCAGGAAGTCCTCATAGGAGTAGTTGGGAGGGAACCACTGTCTCTTGTCACGCACGGCATCATCAACTTCAGCTGCCCTTTCAGAATTCCCCTCTGCTGTGCCAGGACTGCTTGGTGCGGTTCCAGGATTGCTCGGGGCTGTTCTAGGACTCGTGGATGTGGGTTTCTCGGTCGGGGGAGGGATGGGGCCAGGGAGTGGGTGATGGTCATGGTGGTCTTCTCCATGGTGACCCCATACACAACTCACCCACAACAGCGACAACAGCACCTGAAAAAATAAGGCCTGTTAAGAAACTTGGTCCACATAACATTAACTTGGTATACATGGTATAGAAGGCATACACGTATGCATCTTTAACTCCTTCAGTATGAGATTCCTAATATATCAGGTCAACCAGAGTGCCGGACAAGATCCGTGAATGATAACAGAACTACAGGTTACTGTTTATAAACAGCAACAGCTACACAGTAACCTGGTGCTGGAGAGGGAAGCCTTCACCTAGTAACACTAATATAGTCGGGCAGGTTCTATTGCTCGGTTATGCAACCGTTCCGCAGCTCCCTCCCAGTGCACCCAAAGGAGGACGGTAGACTGCAGGAAAAGGGTGACCTCAGCCTGCAGTCTACCGAGTTCACACTGAGGTGAACCTGGCTTCAGTAATAAGACGCTAACCTCCCTGGTTAACCTAGAGGAGGAACCAGATGTTGATGAAAACGAGGTTCTCCTTCAGCAACACCTGCAGGTAGTCTTTCCCGTGCGTTGGGGGATGGCGGTAGGATCAGTAGTGGGCATTGGTGTCTCTGAGGGCGTGTCGTCATTGCCTTATTGAGGAATTTTGAGGCACTGCTGGAGGCTGTGAGTGGATCATGAGGCGTGCTGAACTGGTTCTTACAATTCAAGTCTGTCTCGTCTGGGCGTAGGCGATGTGTTTGGGATCGACCATGAACTGGTCACATTGTTGCTGGTGATGTTGCTGGCGATGATGCAAGGCCTGGACCAGTTTCAGCTTGCTGCATACGTGAAGACGACAGAGGTTGATTTTAAATTGGTCTAAACTTTATGCCTTTCTTGGGACAGCGTGGCCTCCCAAGTGATCGGTTATATTTCTTTATTGCCATCAAGGTGACTACTGCGTCTTGGTATGAGAAGTTGTATATCAGTAGTAAACCATCAGTAATATCCAGTCCCATATTGCATGACCTTAAGGCTAGACTGCTGTAGTTCAGAACATTTAAGGTTAGGTGACTGACCTGTGCCTCAGGTGGCATTACATGATTACAAACCTTTAGGCGCCTCTTGAGAATTCGAATAGATGCACAGAACATAAATATGGTCTTCAGCCCAACTAGCACACAAGACTACTACAGTATGAGATGTACTGGTACTGGACAGCAGTGTTGTGGTGGTGTACCAGTGGTGTTGGTTTGGTGTGGAGCAGTGCAGGTGCTGGAGTTGCCAGGACTCGGTGAGGGGCCGCTTTGACTGACAACATGTATGGTTGGTACATTTATATTGATAGGGCCAGAATACATATGCCCTTTTTCATGACTCTGTGTGTGTGTGTGTGTGTGTGTGTGTGTGTGTGTGTGTGTGTGTGTGTGTGTGTGTGTGTGTGTGTGTGTGTGTGTGTGTGTGTGTGTGTGTGTGTGTGTGTGTGTGTGTGTGTGTGTGTGTGTGTGTGTGTGTGTGTGTGTGTGTGTGTGTGTGTGTGTGATTGTGTGTTAAAGAGGTGTAACAGAGAGAGGGATGTTTATGAGATATGTTCAAGCTGTGTGTACGAGTCCTGAAGTGCAGCTGATTCCATAGATAGAGGGGACACTGTTGTGGTGGTTTAGGTCTGAGTTATGAGGTAATCTGTTCGTATCCCTTGTCCTGGGTTTGGCCGCATACGACAAAATTCTTTTTTGCACCGTCTCCTAAACTGTATGCGCAGCATCACCTTTATCTGAAGACAAACTTCCCCAGCTGAGAGTTAATAAAGTAATTTCTCAATGGCCATTCGTTAGCACAAAATATATCATCACAGGGGATATCATGGTACTGGTACAACAGATAATACTTTCTGTAATTGGACCAATTCCTCACCCCAACACGTACTTTTTACTGAGGTACCAAATGAGGGAGACTGTACCGTGAAAGATCAGTGCGACACTATGGTAGGAGTGGGCATCAGGTCCCTCCATTCTGTTGTGGATGAATCATTAGGATGTTGATGGAGTGGTTGTCCTTCTTTGCAACGGCTGTCTGAATAACAAAAGCACTACCGCAATTACCGTTATTACTACCACAACTACACAGCCACTGCCACCATTACCATTGTTATCACTGCAGTACCCCTCTTACCGTTATACTACAACTTCTGCACCACTACCATTGTCACCACTAAACTACCACCACTACGCTGCCACCATCACCTATTTCGTCCGTCACCACTATCACCACATCTTGGCAATGTATTCTCATAAATCACACGAAATGGGTAGAATATCTCTGACCAGTTTCGGAACGTGAACCAGAGGAGGGTAATATCACCACACTCATCACTTCTCGTCACCCTCATCACTCGTCACTCATCACACTTATTACTACACTAACTTGCTGGGCCGTATCCTCATAGCCTTAGACGGCTCCCTGACATCTCTCCCTACCGTGGCAAGATAATATTCTCTTTTTTATGGTATTAATGCAAACTGTGTCGATATTTAAAGGATATAGAAAATGTGCAGGTGAGTATCAAGGAGCCTTCTAAGCCCACTGTCCACATCATTGTATGGCATCACACTGGCCGGGTTGTCCCTCATTACACACCCCTTTCAGTACAAAGACGTCTTTATTATTATTATTATTATTATTATTATTATTATTATTATTATTATTATTATCGTTGTTGTTAGTGTTGTTTTTGTTGTTGCTTAGACTTTTACAATTGAAATAGTTAGTTATGACTTTCATTAACCCATTTACTACAAGGGGTCTTCCCTAAGCTGAACGAAATTATTTGAATGCAGCAAGAACTGACTGAAATAAGACGTCATCACACTGAAAGCTCTCATCCTCACCACCATCCATCACTAACCTCACCACTATTCTAAGTAGTGCTGTCTTTAACGCTAACTTCATCACACTCACCACACGGGATACTTTACATCACTATACATCACACCACATCACAATACCATTAACATATCTCATCATCACCGTATTCATTACCACCACACAAGACGACAACATTCATCATATCATAACAGCAAACATCATTACTCACTGTCGTTCTGTCCATCACCACACTTCACTCCGTAACACCATACTGATCACCACTTTACTCATCGCTTTGCAGATCACACATACCACACCACAATTACCACACATCTCAAGTGCACCACACCTCACCACCATGCAAGGTCACACAACACCACACCGCTGCTGCCACACATCCCACAAGCAACACACCACAGCACACCACACGTCATTATTATCACACCACATCATTACGACTCCGCTGCCACACACCCTATTACACCATAGCACAGCCTACCACTTCACCATGCCGATTTCCAAAAATCCATAGTGCATGACATTACGCCACATCACCGTCACATCACAGGTAGCACATATCCCAAGCACAGCACATGGCAATTATCACATATTGCAATTACCTAGCATGACGTCACATGGTTTCACTTGGTCACCACGTCACACATCCCACCACACCCATACACATCAGTACACACACACACACACACACACACACACACACACGCATGTAATTATCCCGCCACAGGTGTGGTCCATGGCGATTACCTGGGATCTGTAATTATGAGTACAATTACAGACAAAAAATAATGGAGTCAATTACTTTTATGATTCTAAAATTAATGGAGGCGATTAGTATTATAAGAGCGAATCGAAAGAGCTTAAGAATGATAGAAGTCTTATCACCAGGCCTCACTCCAGTGTGATGTGGGAATTATGACACTGGTTATTTCCTGGTATTACATGTGGCGTATCTTTAACTTCTTAACGAGTAAAGTGAAAAATTTTTATCGGTTATAGTTAATGGCCAAATGCAAGAACATACACTAGGATGCAATTATAATATATTATTATTATTATTATTATTATTATTATTATTATTATTATTATTATTATTATTATTACGAGCAGAATGTCTTGTTTCGAGAAAAAAGTGATTACAACTGTCATTCGTTAAATAATATGCAAGTGATTCCAGTGGTTACGATTATGCCACATGTGCAACCACATCACCACACCACAGTCACCCACCACACATCCTAAGTACGCCACACTCCGCCACATATCACCACATCATCACCACACCACAGTCACCCACCACACATCCAAGTACACCACACTTCCCCACATATCACCACATCACACTCACCCACCACACATCCTAAGTACGCCACACTCTGCCACATTACACCACATCACCACAGAGCCTCATTACACATCATACCACCATATCACCATTACCACCCATCCTGAGTACACACAACCACACTGCAGTTGCTACATTCTGAGTACACCACATCAGCACATCACAGCACAGCACACGTGTGGACTGACCAGCGCTCGCATGGTGATGAGTGCCGAGAGAGGAGTGGTGAGAGAGTGGTCAAGGTAGCGGTATATGTAGCAGGCGGGAGGGGACACAAAAACACACTCTACCTCCACCCCTCCCCTGCCCTTCCTACCCTCCCTGGGATGTGGTGACGGGAGGAAGATGACAGGAAGATGAGAGGAGGAAGACGTTCGATTTCGAGAGAAGGGTGGAAGGGAGTGCATAGATAATAAATAAATTCAGTTTTTACAGTTGGGGATTGTATGACACTCCCGCATGATGCATTCACGAACACCGAACGCGTCTAAGTACCAAATTATAAGCCATAGTAACACCTAACAATGACGGGGCGCAAGGGGTCAGCCGCCATACACCGCTGAAACAAACACCGTGGCACCAGAGCGATTCCAGTCCGTCATCGACGGCACCGCGCCACCGCTGACGGCCTCGCACACAGCAAGGCCCACAAAACCAAGCACACTAACCCACTCAGCCACCACCTCCCCAGTGCATAGCAGTACCCAGCACGTGAGTACCAAGGGTATGGAAACAACTAACAGCCATTACGAGGATGCTTATAATAGGGTAGGTTATAACGCGTATTAAGTTTAATATGGTGAGAAAAAGATAGTAAAAAACAAAACTGTCCCAACCGTCGCACCGCTTCTATGGCCGATTAGCATTTTTCAAAGGAAGCAACCTCCAGGGTCGCCATTTTCGGCAAGTTATTCATCCATTCATCCCATTCGGTCCTGTGCTGCCTCATGTGGAGCAATGGGACATTGGATCAGAACATTTAGTCCTGATGTGTAAGGCAAGGATGACCAGTCACATCCCGGAGTGACATAAGAGTATGTGTTCAAGAAACACTAATCATTCCATGAACTCGAAATTTTATGGGAAATATATGACTGTAGCGACTTAACCCATTAGTCTTGTAGAACATCAGACGTTCATTTATTGGTTATCGTAGATGTTAATAATAATAGTTACTTCTTTCTTTCACTGTTCCTATCTAAAGTAGAGACAAGAAACACACAATATTGATAATGTTATTTTATTCATATATGACAGAGGACTGGACCGAGGATTAATAGCTACCAATTTTGATTATTCATAACAAAAGGGGAACCACCCTCCCTCCCCGCTCCTCGACTGCTTACGTATGTTGCCATCCAGCACCACGGCCTCAAGGTCAATTGACCTTGCTCGGCCCAGTTTGTCTGGGCCGTGCTCAGCTTCAGTCTCTCATCGTTGACAAGGCTGCCCCTACCCAAGGTTACAGTGACACACGCTAAATGCTAAATTCCCATAAGGATGAGGGATGTAGCTATCGCAGTGAAGTGTTCAGTGTGCATATAGGCTTCTTCACTGCCTCCTCAAGCGCACCTTACATAACCATTCACAGGCGATGCTCGCCAGCCAAACCACCAACATATGCTCTTGACAAATTAAATGCAGGTGGTAGGCTGGTGGCGAGGACACCGATAACTGAGCTGGTGAAACCCATCACTGTCGGACTGCCATCAAGATAATCAAATAATATATATTTATCTAATTCAGAAGTAGCATGGTGGCACACAGGGTGCGATATATTTATCTCTGCTTCTCCTTTTTGTGTTCTGCTGCGTTGTTTGCACTGTTATCACACCACTTGACATTTATGTTGTGATATGTGAGACGTGCAGAGGCGGACCTGGTGACTCAGGGTATCTGCTCTGCATCCCGTCTTCAACTCCACCCTTCAGGTTCCCACTGCTTATTTTACTGACTCATTCCACACTTAACCAAAACTTCAGCATACTGTAAGTGTGGGCTACCTAAAGGCCGGAGCCCTCACCAAAAGATTCCAATACCACATTAGTTGGTGGCTGATAAGAACAAAATTGTGACAGTATAACTGACAAAACATTATAAAGTGCCCATTGTGTTTATATTTAATCCAGTTATGAGCAAATCAGTCCAATGATTAACTTGCTGATGATCTTTTGTAAGAGTTTATTAACGTGTCCATCTGGCCAGTCCTAACCTTACTTTCTTCCTGACTACCTTCTCTATCTTACCACCTTTCCAAACATAGATCTTCCTGACCTTACTAATGTCCTAATTTGACCATAACTATTGTTTTATCCTCTTCCCAGTCATATGACTCTCCTAACTCTACCATAATCATCACCTTATCACCTTCCCAGTCATGTAACCTTCCTGATTATAACCATCTTTCCAACTTTAACATCACTACATAACTGTCTTCACAACAGCATTACTTTCCTTATCTTAACGCTTTGCCAATTTTCATAACCTATCCTGCAAACATACGTAGTGACATTTGACATCTGCAAGTGTACCGGTGACAAAACTGGCATAGGCGGTGTCAAGGCTGGAACCAAACTTTTCACAGTGTTTCTAATCGATCCTTTTACTCCCGCCTTTACAGTGACGTTTTCTCCTACAACCGCCTGACGCTTTTATTTAGCTTAAAGGAGACTTCGTATTGAAGGGATCTGAAGTAATCCCCACTGATCTTTTTCAGTACAATGACTCATTCTGTATATTATGCTACACCCAGACACTCAGCTTGAGGAAGACGTGTTGCAGTGTTCTTGCCTTACTTCTAACTCTTCTTCCAAATTCGGTTCACATCGGATAAAGCTGCGTAATTTGATCTTGCTAGGTAACTTTGACATTTGACCTATTGTTCTAATAGCAATAGGTCAACCTCTTGGCTATCCCTCAACCCATCCACTAAATTTGGTTTAAATCGAGGAAAACAAAACTATTAATTATTATTTTGTTCGCGCACGCTCGTCCAGTAAAACATAATACCTGTTATCGCATCGCCAGCACTGGTATAATAATAGTAACACAAAATATTACATTATGATAAACACAGGTATTCTTTGTGACACGTATAGGATGACGCAGAGTGAATCAGCCTTCGGATACCATTTTTACGGGTCCTAGTTTCATACCAGAGTCTGGGTTCAAGCCATGGCAACGCTATAGGGAATTTTACCGTTGAGGAAACAAACACACACACACACACACACACACACACACACACACACACACGTCTCTGACAGAATAATAGTGTCGGAAGGAAATAGGAAGAGAGAGAGAGAGAGAGGGGGGGGGGCAAACCAAGGGGATGGAGATACGCGTAGGAGTGGAGAACACATGAGGGAGTGGATGTGACTGGAAGAAGGTAAGTGTCAAAAGGTAGTGATTACTGCGACCAACCAAAATTGATTAATTACACCCGCAAAGCGCTAAACGAGAGAGGGGTTCCGATCTGTGTGTGTGTGTGTGTGTGTGTGTGTGTGTGTGTGTGTGTGTGTGTGTGTGTGTGTGTGTGTGTGTGTGTGTGTGTGTGTGTGTGTGTGTGTGTGTGTGTGCCCACTCAAGCAGTTTTGATCCGATTTTAACCAAATTCAGTGGAAAGATTCAAGGTTAGTCTCTCTCTCTCTCTCTCTCTCTCTCTCTCTCTCTCTCTCTCTCTCTCTCTCTCTCTCTCTCTCTCTCTCGAACAAGAGGTAAAAGGTCAGTGATTCAGTGAAAAATCAACTTAGACCATTTTCACCCGTGTTAGACAAATCATTGTGGAAGGTCAGAGGGTCAGGCAAGAGTAAAAGGATACAATTTTGAAAATAATCAGTCAGGTCAAGGTCACAGGCAAAGGTCAGAAGATCAAGGTTGCAGGGCGAGGTTAACTCAAAACAGTTATAATCTGATTAGAACCGAATTTAACGAAAGTGTTAAGGGTCAGACAAGAACGAAGGTATTCAGTTTTGACAACAATCAGTCAAAGGTGAAGGTCACAAAGCAGGGTCAAAATTCGGTGCCTGTTTTTGTATGTGAAAAATAGCTAAGATAATTTTGATGTGATTTGGATCCAACTTGGCAGTTGAGTTGAGGATCACCCAAATAGGAGACCAGTTATTTTTGAGAAGGATAGGTTAAAGGTCAAGGTCACGTGGCAAAGTCAGTTTAAATAGTGTTTATCCCATGAACACTAAAGTTTGTGTAAGGGTTCAGGTTAATACAGGGAGAAAATGACTTCTTCTTCTTTTTTTTTTTTTTTTTTTTTTGTCAGCGATCAAGGTCACAGGGAAATGTCAAAGGTCAGAATTGTGGACAATCCCAGCTCAGTCAGGTCTGATTTTATTTGATTCGAAGTTGTTGGAAGGGTTGATGGTTAGGCAAGAATAAAGGACTTCTATTTTGAGAGTAATAACTACGGTCAGGGTCACAGAGGAAAGTCGTATATTCAACCCTTTCACAAAACTTATGATCGCAGGCGTTGCATCATCTGAGTGCTTCTTGTTTTTACTAGTTATTACTCACTGAAACGCAGTAAAGACAGAGATCATCATCATCATCATCATCAGCAGCAGCAGCATCTTCATCATCATTCAATTGTCTGCTTGGAACTTGCCAGGGATAGGAATGCATGGATAAAATGTGCATGACTGAAACACGTGGCAAGAATGCACACCCAGTTTAAAATCATGTGCAGCGAAATGGTTCTGTCCCACGAGTGTGTCGAGCACTACTTTAATCAAGTGAAGGTTTTCGTGTGGATGCTGTAGCCTGTGCAATGCCAAGATATTCACTGCACTAAGTTGGGCATCCTTATGGTGGATTCCTTGTACTTTTTTGTTTTCGTATTCCTGTTTGTGAATCCTGTCGTCTCAGTTGATAACAGTGAGATGTAGGGTTAAGTTATTGTCATTATTATTGATTATCACTATTACTATTATTGTTATTTTTATATTATTATTATTATTATTATTATTATTATCATTTTTATTATTATTATTACATTCATCCATCATCCAATCCTACATTGTCCCATGAGGAGCGTAGGAGCTCGTGGCTAGGCAAGTTGGTCCTGACATTTAAGATGAGAGTGACCAGCCTCACTCATCCCTGAGTGGCATTACGTGAGCAGTAAACCCCAACCATCCCTTGGATATAAACCTTCACAGGCTCAGTCCGACTGGAGCGCCGTATTTAACCACTAAACCGCCGGGCGCCATAATTTGGTTGTGTGGTTACCACCCAGCGTAGTAAATGGTTTCCTGGTGTACAGGAAACCATTTGGTTTGTCACTCAGTGTAAAGTCACCCACAGGCAGAAGGAAGAGGAAAGAATGAAGAAAAGAAAGACAGAAGAGGGAGTGTAAAGTCGCCCTTAGGCAGAAGGACGAGGAAAGAATGTTGGAAAGAAAGACAGAAGAGGATGGAAGGAAAGAAGGATGGAGGAGAGGAAAGGGCAGACACCCGAGAGCAGCACTACATCGAGTGAGTGGATGGTGAGCGCCCCCATCTACGACATTATTATTAGAAAAGAGATACAAGGTAGGGCAATGGATGTTGGAGAGGGCAGCTTTTGGAAACTTCCTGGTCTGTTGTTTGCGGTTGATACTGTATTGTTAAGTGAAGACGAAGGGAAACTGCAAGGCTTGGTGAATGAGTCTGGGAGTGTGTGTAATAAACTGAATCGAAAGGTAAATGTAGGGAAGAGTAAAATTGTGGTCTTCGAGAGAAATGAAGTCACTGAATGTACAATGAATCTGGATAGTGAGGAAATGGAAAAATGTAAGTGCATTTAAGTACTTGGGTAGTGTGATGAGTAAGGATGGAAGTTTGAAGGATGAAATGATTGAATGGGTACGACAGGGAACAAAGGTTGCTGATTCGTTGAAAGCAGTGATAAAAAATAGGGACGTGAGCATGGAAGCAAGAAACTCACTGCATGATAGTACTGTGACACCAACTCTGACGTAAGGAAAAGAATCCTGAACCATGTCGCAAGGACACAAGTCAAGAGTGAGAGCAGGGGAAATGAGTTATTTGAGAGGAGCATGTACAGTACAGTAGAGTTGCATGGTGAGACAGACTGACAAATGACGAAGTGAAGGAGCATTTGTGGTGTGGATGTGATTGTGATAGAAAGCGTTAGGAGGAATACAATGAGCTGGTTTGGCCATGTGGAGAGGATGGAGAGTGAGAGACTTACTAGGAAAGTGTATGTGAGTGAGGTGGAGGGGGGGAGAGGGAGAGGGAGACCGAGAATGAAATGCAGGGATGGAGTAGAGAGATATATGAGAGAGGGGTTGTAATTTGTGGGAAGGGCATCGAAATGGCATTGGACAGGGCGACACGTAGGCGATTTGTTTGCGGCCGCCCCTTACGGGATTAAAGCGTTTGGCTATAGATTAATAGACAGATTCTTCTTCATCTTATTATTACTGTAATAATAATAATAATGATAATGATAATAATAATAATAATTATTATTATTATTATTATTATTATTATTATTATTACTACTACTACTACTACAATTATTATTATCCATTGGGGTGAGTAAGATCTAGAGTGAGATTGAGTTTTTTCGTTATGTTTTCATCTTCGTTCGGTTAGGATGATGATGAATGATTCGTGGGTTGACGGGGATTCACATGTAGGGAGAACCCAGTAGCAACACACGAGTCTTCTATCTCTGTTGTTGACGTGCATATGAATTACTGTCTTATGAATCAACCACATTATATGACAGCCACCTACTGGAAGGATGGACAGGGTTAAGATGAATGAACACATACGGGATGAAGGCAGTGTGGAGGCTGGTGTGGTGGAGAGGGAGAGACTGAGCTGGAGGGGGTGTGAGACTGGGGGGGTTCGTTGAAAAATTATTATATGTGGCACACCAAAAATGACGTGAAAAGTACTGGAACAAGAGAGTGAGTGTGGAATGACTGGAAGAAAATATGAAGTAATTCTAGGAGAGGTGGTGGAACAATGTGAGGGAATGCTGTACGTACGTGAGGATGTGCAAGAGTGAGGGGCTTGGATGAAGAAATACCAGTGAAACCCAAAAACGACGCAGAGGGACATGATGGGGGAAAACATGAGCGAGGTTTCATGCTTGGAAGAAGAAAACGTAGAGCAACAACGAGGTGGCGCGACATTTGTATCCCAGAATATACTGTTACTGTTAATAATATCGCTCCACATTTTTAATCGCAGTTACATTAAAACTATTACATGAAATCTGAAAATGTCTGTCGGACTCCGAACTTGGCGTCACTAGGTATCGAATTTAGAAGACACCACCTTGCTGTTTACCGTAATGATGTGATTCAGATATTATGACGGCGACTGCACCATCAGGGAGTTGTACCCGGGAACAGTCCAGGCCTTGGTCACTGAACTAAGTAGCTTCAAAAGATACGGATGTCCTGGTACTGAGCCTGGATTGTTTTAGGATATGTTTAGAAGAATGTGCAGACCAAGAACGAAGTGAAGAGTCAAGACAGAGAAATACTGGTTGGTGAGGAAGTGGGCATGAGAATGGGGCGGGTTTAAGAAGAGATGATCTAATGCAAAATGATGTGGATGAACAAAAAGAAGGGTGAACGAGGTGATTAGACGAAGAACGGGATGATACAGAGCAAGAATGGAGTGAGTGGATGAGAATGGGGTGCATGGACGAAGAGAGGGATGATGCAGAGAAAGAATGACGTGGACGGACACAGATGAAGATTATAAGAGCAAGGGTGGCGTAGTTGTGGAGGATGGGCTGTTGCTGTGTAGGAACAGAAGTGCCTGCAGGTCCTGTTGCCAAGGCCGCTTGGCAACCATTTAGCAACTACGATAATACGATAAAACATAACACATGATATTATTCCCCCTAAACCAGACGATTCCATCCTTCGTTACATCACACTGTTTTTATACACGTTAACTGCAGAGCGTATTTCAAGGTGAACAGGGAGGGTTTGTGGGAGGTGTTGCGTAAGTGTGGTGTGAAGGAAAACACTGGGAATGCTGTGAAGTTTTTGTGACAATGGCAAAGTGAGTGTAAGGGTGTATGGATGTTCTATTAAGTGGTTTAGTATCAGTGTTGGAATGAGGCAGGGCTATATGTGCAGAATTGCTACGTTAGCTTTTCTTGCACTAGATGTTCTAATGTTCACTTACATTTACCTTTAGTTTTTAACGTTAGCAGTAGAAATTCAGTTAAATTCACTTTTTACATCGTTATAGGGGTAATCTTCATTTTTTTTTTTTTTTTTTTTGCTCTAACGATTTCCATACAAGCGGTACAGTACTTGTGAATCTGAAACTGACAACCCTGGATATGTGATATCCCTGTAGTTGTTCAGTATATAGATGGAGCTGATGAGAAAGGTGAAATCATCAACGTGGGAAATAAGAGTGAAGATGATTAGGGGTTGCATGGGATGTATGCAGAATGCAGATGTAGATGGTACCGGTATGCTGATTATGTCTGAACTGGACATTCACAGACTGGTTCAGAGTGTCTTCAGCGACTGAGAGTTTATGGGAACGTAAAATTCGCCATGTGATGTGACTTGAGAGAGACGAGATGGAGGAAGAGGTCAATCACTTCAGGCCATGGACGTGGTAGATTTAGTATTCTTGCAACGTCCTGGCAGTTAAGACAGATTCAGGTTAACCTTTCACACTGGGGAGGTTAGATACAGCCGTCTTTAACGCTTCCAGTAAGACAGGTCTCTCCTGAGCGGAAGAAACTGTCTGGAGGTGGTAATAATGAGCTAAACCAATGCGTGACGGGAGTGAGGCAGTTAAATGCTTTGTTGCAGTGATGAAAAGAGAGGGCAGTGTGGACATGATGTGGAGAGTAGGTGAGGGAAGCAATATGGGTGGTGCTATGATGGCCTTGATGCGGCACAAAAAAACAGAGTACAGAGGCTAACACGCGGGATCCATGAAAGTATGTTGGTGCTCACATCAACCTCGTCAACTAGGGAACTTTTTTTTTTTCCTTGCTCCTGCCAAACGATTTTAATCAAATTAAGAGAACACTCTAGAAATGAGACCAATGAAGGCTCCTTTTCTCCCCTCCAGTTCAAAAAGCCCCTCCTAAGCAGAATAAAAGTGGAAATTAACGCTGAGACAAAACATTGAAATACATCATTGTTTCGAAGTAGTTAACAGCTTGCCTCATTTAACTTTCTCATAGTAGTCTTGCTTTCTCCGGACAGATTACCTCAAGATATAATTTTCTAACTGTTTGAGTGAGATACATCCTACAATGATCACTTCATTGCAAGGTATTTCGAGTTAACAGATTACAGTCCTCTGGATGTAAGAAAAAAAGAAAGCTTGCAGTAAAGGAGTTAACTCTCACGTTCATATCAATGAATCCGTGTGTCGTTAACTAGAACAGAATGGTAAAGTTGTCCCGACTGTGGCAGTTAATGGTACCAGTATTAACATTCAGGCTTTGATGACTCACTTGGCTGATTGAATTTCCCAGGCACCACTAAGAATTGAATACTAGCGTTGCAGACTGGAATACCAGAGTTGGTCGACCGTAAGACTGTTAATGTATAAATGTGTGACATTTGTATGTCATGAGACGAAAAGCCAAGAGTGAGAGTAGTGGAAATGGGGCTATTCAGGATTTTTATTTGGTTGTGAAGGTTGGACAGAATAAGAAATGGAAATTATCGTAAAAGATTTTGAGTAAAGAGTCTGGTGACTACATTGTGGATGGTGTGGTAACATATAAAGACTGCCTGTGAATTATACGGTTGTGGTTAATGCGATATACACATATAAGAGACGTCTGCTGCTAGAGGGTCATTTTCAGATTTTCGCGGGAAATTACCTGAGAAGCCTTACTCGACCACGTGGTAAGTCTAGCCAAGGTAAAAGCAGCCTTCCAATGAGGCAGAATAGGGGCCGAAGTTGCATGTTTTGCGGTGCACCAAACCTGTGTTCAGGTCTGGGTTTAGAGAGCTAGACGGGCGTACTCCTGGCGGCACACGGTGCTGGCTTAGCCAATAAGCGCGTGTTTCTCGGATACCAGCATTGTCATGCTGCTGCTCGACCAAGCACGTCCTTGTGTGCCATGGAGCGCCAGTAGCCATTAATTATACGGTGGAAGTGTTTGGTTCTTAGTGCCGGCCCTTTAATTTCAGCTTTTTACCTGGATTTATGCAACGTCATGAGTTCCAGTGATTCACGTGTGTAAGATGAACTACCAGTGTGTACATGGAGAAGATTTAGCAAGCTTGAAACATGGAAGAAAAATGGTGCAAATTAGAAAAGAGACAGTGGGGAAATCTGACCCGGATGACGATTTCCTTGCCTATTAACCCCCAACCCATTAATTCACTCAAGCATTACTGGCTCCTAGAGAGTGATGAGTATCCATATTTTGTAAATTTAATTAATTCTTTATTGATATTATTACTAGAAGTCATCTTTACCATCTTAACAAAAATAAAACAAAAATAATTTAAAAATGCATTAAAAATTACGTATACTTCATAGCGGATTCAAATTTTTACTGGTTTTTGTACTAAGGGTAGTAATGTTTTTGATCACATTACTGTTCCAGTTAATAATAATTTCATAAGGTCTAGGAAGGTAGTTTTTTTTTTTTTTTTTTTTTTTTTCATTCAGTGAATAGATATTGATTAGAACCTGTAACTGATGTAACATAATGTATGATTATGTATGAAATTCATAATGAACACTGTCAACATTAACCTCAATTTGCTGAAAACCATGTTTTTTGGAATACACTCCTCTAGCAGCGGGCATATAGATAGATAGATAGATAGATATTGGTGCATTGACGAGGAGGGATAGATTGAGAAGGTTTGGGCATGTTGAGGGGATGGAAGACGACACTGGGTGCGGTGGGACGTGTGGACGTCGAGGGTAGAGTTGCGAGTGGCAAACCAAAGACCTCAAACGAAGTCAGAATGTTACCTCAGGGATAAGGGACTGAACAGAGTGGCTGCCAGAGATCAAACAGCGTGGAGGGCCGCCATAAGGCGACCAAGGCCGAGGCATGGAAGCACGATGAAGCCTTTATAAACGATACCATACGACATATATATAATAGATAAATGGATATAGGTAGACAGATAGATAAACGCATAGACACAATAGATACGAGTAGATATATTACAGTAGGCCTAGTCTAACAGGTACCGTAATGTGCTGTAGTTATTACTTATTAATATCCTTTACAAATTTCCTTGAGCCTTGGTTTTGTCATGTTCTCTTTCCCCTGTTGTTTGTCTATTTATTTAGAATTAAGGCAAAATGGAAAATTGATAGGTGAATGAATAATTAAGTACGGTAATAAGTGACTGCACAGAATGAACTCCTATTTAAATAGTTAAGTAACTAAACTTCCTGACAAATAAGTTACTGGAAATCAATAAACAAGCAAATAATTATGATGAGGGAAATAACTAGTATACTGTATAAGTAAACAAGCAGATAATTATGATGAGGGAAATAACTAGTATACTGTAAAAAAAATTGATTTGTATTATGGGTCTCAGTAAACTAAATATAACAATGTCTAGATTACAGATTAAGGATTACCTTTAACCACTTCAACACGATGGCGTATTTTCTTTATTCATATTATGGCTGAATTATTTAAGGCAGCTTTATAGAGACATTAATAGTAAAAGGCTAAAACCGCTCTATAGCAAGCCTGTCAGTAAGATGATGATGCATGTTTCTTTTTTCCCATGGACGTATTTAGGCTTTGGGGATGCGCCTCGTTGTCCATGGATTAATCACTGGTGATAGGAGAGAAAAAGCAGTACTGATGTCTGGCCTGAATGTTGTCATTTACGGTTAAACGGAACGGCTGTGGTGGGCTGGAAACACTCTCATTGTTTTTGGCGTCGGGATATGGCCACTCCACTGCCCAGCACCAGTGTTGAAAGCTGACTCCCTCTCTCAGCACAGGAGGAATAGAGATTGTTACTGAGGTGTTGTTTTTCGCATGATTCTTATCTCCCAGAGACATGAAAGACCCTTCATGTCGCTGCTGCACATTAATACAGAAAACTGGTTTTTGGTGATGATGATGATGTTTAAAGAAATGTGTTATCGTACGCTTATTCCTACAGTTCATCCATGGTGGCTGCGAGAGAATTACAGTATTGTTCCCCAGATTTTCCATCGCCACTCACTTTCATTTCTACCAGTTGAAGCAGGCCTCACTCACCCACCCACTCCTGTACTGTTCTTGCCATAACGTTCTCAGTCGTCCCCCTCATTCTTCTACCACCACTCTCTCCCGCCACACACACACCACAAAGCCAGTCAAGAGACAGGACGTGTGTGCTGGGAAATCCCCAGGTCCTGTCCTCCCCACTTACTATTTTTTAATCAGCCCATACCCCACTGACCGGGCTAATGTATGGCCCGGCCTGCACTATATGTGCAGGAAATCTTCGAACGAACGAATATCCCGCCAGCCCCAAGTCACCCTCTCTTATGTCTTCCACAACTTTTTATTTCCATCTCTTTCTCGGCATTCCTCTTCTCATTCTCCGATCAACACTTCCACCAGTCCAGTCCACCCAACCTCATATTGGTCCATCTCTTTATTCCTCCTCCGTATTCTCGATTTTCCTCCTTTCATTTTCCCGTCACCACATTCTCTCTCCAATCCTGGTCTCCATCCAGTAAACACTCACCATTTTACCTTTCCATCTCGTTCTTAATCTTCCTCGCCTCCTCTCATCATCATAATTGTACGCCTTCTACGTTAACATTTCTCCATGCGTTCAATATATTCAGCCCATCTCCAACCTGCCCACATTTCCATACACTTCCACTTTGTCATTCCATATTGTCGTTGGTCCTTCATTCCCCATGATCACTCCCTTCCCTCAGTCCAAGTCGCGTTCCTTCATCAGCTAGCTGTACTATTGACAGTGAGTTTGTATGTATGTGCGTATGTACGTATGTGTGTACGTAGCTAACTTCGAACCGTGACAAGCGTTTTAAACGAAATATTGCACAGACAAGTTTTAGTCGTGCAGTAGCTGATATTCCGATTTCAGTTTAATTGATGTGCTTTGAAGAGATGTTGTGACGTCTTTTATACTCCTGCGACGGAGCACGAAGCTGACGTGTGTGAGGTCGATGCATAGAGTTTTGCAGACAGACTCAGTACTTCACTTAGATTGTATATGTTCAGAAGAGAGAGAGAGAGAGAGAGAGAGAGAGAGAGAGAGAGATTAATGTCCTCTGAGGAAACGTTTTGACCACTTTATCTCCTGCGTTCACTGTGGACGCCCACGGCAGAGCAAGCCCTCTTACAAGCACAGCTGGTGAAAGCGCGTATATACAGTAACTATTTAACAGCCGTATATCTTTTTTTCCACGTTTTGGTATTCCTCTCCTCAATTTTCCGTCAAATTTGTCTCAGCTTCATATTCAGCAGACAGACCCATCAGTTGTTCATATGGTCGGTTGACCATATAGAGCTGACGTGGCCCCTAATTTGTATGGAAAATACAGTGGCACTAAAGACAAAGCAAATGCGATGCAATATAGTTTACCACTCCGGAATTTAGAAAAAAAAAAAACGTATTTTTTTCTAAAGAAAATGAAATTATGATTATTATACAGTATAGACTTTTAAAGCAAGGGATCACTTAATTCTCTTTCCTACGTCGTAGAAAACATACAGCAACAAGAAGAACACTGAGTGCAACATCCTTGTTCACCATCTGGTCTACGGGCTTAACATTATTGATTGTGCCCTGTGACCATGACGCTCGAGCGATTGCTTACAAAATCAGATAACTTTACTCTGCCTAACCCTTAACACATCCACCAGCTTTGGTCTGAATAGGATCAAAACTGAGTTGACTTTTTCTTGCGACCCTGATATTTGACATATTTTTCTTAATGTCAGATCTCCAGCCTCGGTAGTGTTAGCAAGTTTGGTTCAAATCGATTCGTAACTGTTCGAGTTGTAGGGCAGAACATTTGACCTTGCCCTGTGACCTTGATATTTCACCGATTGTTTTCCGAGTCGAATCCCTTCATCTTTGCTTTCCCCTGACCCTTCTTGCAAAGACTAGTCTGAATAGGCTAGAAATTTTTTAAATTAGCTTTTCCATGTGACTTTGACCTTTGACCTTTTCCTGTGATTCTGACATTTAATTGACTGTTTTAAAAATATGATTCTCTTATTCTCTCCCGATCTTGAACCGTATCATATTGTCTGAATCTAAATCGGATGAAAGCTGTTTAAGTTGATCATGCCACTTGATCTTGACTTTTGAGCTATTGTTTTCAAAAACTGTCACCCCTTGGCTCACCATCAACCCTTCCACAAAGTTTGGTCCAGCTCAGATGAAAACTGATTTAAGTAGTTATTTTGTTCACACCGACAGGCGGACCAAGTTTTGATGCTGCCCTGTGGTCCTGACTTTTGAATGATTATTCTCAAAACTCCCTCACTCTTGCTTTGCCCTCATCCCTTCCACCAGACTTAGGTCGAAACCGGGTAAAAGCTGTTTAAGTTGACGAAGGTTAGCCAGACTCCGATCTAGTCATGTGACCTTGACCTTTGACCTAGTGTTCTAAAAACTTGTAGGTTTATCCCATGACTGCTCCGCAATACATTACTTTCCCAAAGTTTGGTTAAATATGGATTAAAACTTCATTTCACACACACACACACACAC
>NC_137010.1:27042861-27057861 GCF_032717465.1 Coenobita brevimanus | reverse complement strand
CCCAGTTCACCCTCCAGCACATTCGTCCACCTTATCAAGCCCATCTGCAATCATCTATCCATCCCCAATCGTCCTTCAGCATGATCGTAATCTCCTTTTTCTTTCTTTTCTTTTTCTTTTTTTTTTTTTTTTACAAGCATAGGACTAATAATGTGCTAATTCAAAAGTGCTGTAACTCGAGATATAGTGGGTGTGAGCAAGATTTTATTTGTTGTAGGCCGGCTCGTGTTATTTGCGCGATAAAATATCGTCAGTTACTGCTTGCAAGAACGTATCAGAAGGAGATAACGAGGTGCTAAGTCAAAAGTACTGTAACTCGAGACCATTAGGCGTGAGGAAGTATATCGTTTATTTTGGCATGAATATACTGGGTGCACACTAATATACCGTTATTTATTTATAAATGTTTTTGTGTGCAAGAGCATATCGGATAGAATGAAATGATGTAGTTTGAGATTCATTAGGTGTGACCACATGTAGGCCCATCATTTAGTTTGACAAGAACATGCTGAATGCTGAATGCGGGCTACAATACCGTCGCTTGTTTTGGAGGGAAAATATGGAGGGCGACCGTGGCTTGTCATCATTTTGGTGCGAATATACCTGTGTGCGTGCGCCATCCGTCATTGTTTTTGGCGGGAACATTCTAGGAGTGCGCCGTGCCCAAGTAGTGACTGTCATTTGTTTTTGGTGTTAGGCTATTTCCTCCCTTGTGTTTATCGCCAGGCATCAGTAGTTAACGAGGTGGGCCCGGCTGGCCTTGTAACGGGCTTTTTGTGATTTTCGGCCACATTCCTGTATTTTGTTGGGGTTGTGTTTTTTGGGCGCGATCTTGGCCGAGATCTTTGGAGATGATCGCTATAGTTAATAATAGCACAGTAAGCAGATAACAACAACGGTGAAAACAGTATAATTAGTATAATAGTATTGTATTTGTAGTATTGTTCGCAGTTGCATCGATGATAGCGACATAGGAGAAATATGATTTCATCCAGTAATACTACAGCCAACGGACTTCGTTTCACTGATGATGTTACTGATGATGATAATGACGAAAACAACAACAAAACAACAGGGACAACAAGAATCACTTAGTGCATCACCCGCTCCCTATCCAAGTGGTCGAAGAGCCAAACATTTTACTTTGACCTATGACCTTGACTTCTGACTGATTGTTCTCGAAGTCGACTTTCTTCATCCTTGCATGACCCCTAGCATTTCCACCAACTTTGGTCTAAATCGGACAAAGCTGGGTATGAAGCTCAAACATTTGACTAACACGTGTGACCCTGATCTGTGACTGATTGTCTTCAGAACCAAACCAATTTACTCTTGCTTTACCCAAAACCCTTCCTCAAAGTTTGGTCTAAATCGAATAAAATCTCAGTAATTTTTATCACACACACACACACACACACACACACACACACACACACACACACACACCATGCATAACATCACTCACTTCATTACCGCGAGCGTGGGTATCAGCGTCGTGCCATGAAACCATCGACGGAAAGGGATACAGGAGTGGGCGTGGTGGGCAAAAGAATGGGTTGAGTGGGCTGGAATTTTGGTACGGTAGGTGGGGCTGGGGCAGGGAGGCGTACCTTGTGAAAACGGCGCTGTAGGATTGGTGGTTTGAGTGGAATGAAGGTTATTAAAAAAAAAAAAAAAAAAATCCTCCAGGAATGAAAACGTCAGAGGGGGTTAAAGAAACAGGCGATGGGTCAAAGAAGTGACTATGCGGAATGAACTGGAATTGTGGTGGTGGTGAGAAGGGGCCGCGGGAGTACATCCTGGGAAAATACAATAGACTCTCTAGGATTAGTAGACTGTGTATAGTGAGAGTTTATTATTTTCTCCAGGACAACAACAAAAGCGTAGTTTGTTCTCTATCACCTGGCGTTACGCAGCTAAATTTAAATTGGCAACAACACTTTTTTTCATCGTCTTATGTGGACAGGGAAAAGCCCGTTCAGCGTTCAGACCTACCACTGAGCTGTGTTTCCCCCTGTGTCCACACCTACTGCTTGTTGCCAGGCCTGGTGCTGATGGTGGAGTGGGAGACATGCTTGTAGAGAATACACAAGTCCATTATATATTCTGGTCAGGTTGTTGTGTCAGTTTGTGCGTGCGTAATGTCGGTGGCGGGTTGAAATCAGATGCGCCTTTATTTATTTATTTTTTGTTTATGTAGAATATATTACAGTCTTTTTGGCCAGAGACGTTTTATATAATTAGTATTTATTTAAGATGATTACAACGATAACTTTGTTTATAGGTGTACAGTAATATATCCTCTGAATAAATAATATCCTCGCTAAACATACGAGGCAGATGCGAATGGATAATTTATTACTAATAAATGGCTATTGATAAATTGTTAATTCCTTCGTTCATGATATGTATATCGCTGAAAATAATGAGATAAATATGTAGATAGCGGTATATTATTGATCGAGTAATATTATGATTACTTGAGTTAATCCTTCCATAATGTGTGCATCTCCATTTCCTCTTGTACTTCACTAGGAGAGTTCTCATGTAAGATTAACAAAATCGTCTGATGACTGTAAAAGCAGAGAAGTAAAACAAGAAGGAACACACAAGGAGTGCAACACTCACGCCAACCAGCTGGTTTAAGGGACGAACATTTTAACTTCCTTTATCTTTTCCTTGACCTGTAAACGAGTCTGGTGCAAATCGTATGAACACTGCTGAAGTTGATACATCCATGTGACCTTTATATATATTTGATTTAGTCTTCTCAAAGACAGTAGGTCAACCCGATGGGTGATCCTTAACTCCACCAACTTTGGTCCATATCAGATCGAAACTGTTAGCTATTTTCACACACTGACACACAGATCGAACTTTGACCTTACTCGGTGACCTTGACATTTGACTGATTTTTCTTAAAATTGAACCACCTTTTTCTTGTATTTCCTTAAACCTTTCCACCATTTTTTTTTTTTTTTTTTTTTTTTTTTTTTTTTTTACGGATACAAACTATTTAGGGTGATTTTGGTGGCTCAAACGTTGACGTAACTTGTAGACCTTTGACCTCTTGCCCATTGTTCTCAGAACCAATAGGTCAACCCCTTGCCCGTCCCTCTACCTCTCCGCCAAATTTGGTTAAAACACACACACACACACACACACACACACACACACACACACACACACACACACACACACACACACACACACACACACACACACATTTCGAGCAAAACATGACACCCTCTCTGTCTTCGCGAACTCGCTTATAAAGATACATCATCCCTACAGAAAGTGTTACGGTACTAGATAATGTTTGTGCGGCCTTTAATACGAAAAGGTTCTCGAAACTGAGCTATTTCGTCTCGTGATAAGAATAAATTTTGAAAGACGTCGTTGTAGTAGCAGGATTAATCGTAGTTTCTGTAAGTAAATATAGCTTTATTTATTTATTTATTTATTTATTTATTTTTAGGGGGGCCGAGATGATAAGCGCAGAATTTTCCTACCTAACTTTTCCATTAGGGATGTCATGCCTAATCACGTTGGTTGTGTCTGGTTGGCGAGGTGGCTGGCATTTACACAACACCCAAGGCCTGGCGGTTCACTTACACAGCCCTGGACCTCGAGGTGGTGTAGCAACCGGGCCACTGTGTTGCCTTGATACACACGTTTTAAGGTGTTATTAATCCCTTTAATCCTATAACGTTATCTTTATTATATTGTTATCTCCAGACTGTTTTATTCACTTTCGGATAGATTAACAGGAGGATCAGATAAAGCTTTCACAAACGACGCTGCTCTACTAACGGGCTCTCCTAAATTTAATACTATCGCTTGGTAACAGCAAGTATAGACCACAAAAAGACGTCACCATACTGAAGGAGTTTGTACACCTCCAGTACGATAATGTCTCTTTATAGTGTTGTTGCTGGCTGATGATCTTTTCAGTATGGGGAGACATGTCCTCATGAAGGGGTTGGCAACAGCCGCTTGTAACCCCTTCGGTAAGACTCTTTCACCTAAACATGGCACAGATTTTCGTCCGTTTGTGACTTCGTTTACGTAGCTCATTGGCAGAATAGTACTACAACTTATCATTCTTCTCGACTAGCATTCTATTCCTGTGTAAATTTGTCGTTACAGCTGAGCATTCAAGATGGAGAGATGACAATTTTAGGCCAAGTTAAAGCTAAAAGAGTACAGCGTCTTGTTCAGTGAAATGTGTTTTTGTGCCTGGACGAGCAGCACATACTGCTATACACTGTGAAGGTCACTATAGGCGGGAAATAGAGAAGATAGACGTTTGACTGTATGACAAACTCGTTCGTATTTTATACGAAATATTTTCATACTCTTGTAAACTTATCCAAGTCCTAGATAAAAAGTGGTCTTTACTTAAGTTATTGACGTGTGATTTTGTGCTTGTGTGAGCAAGGAATTGTAACAGAAAGAACTCGTACGTTTTGATGTAGAACAGAACTTATGGTGATGTTGCCCAATAGTTACATTTGTAGTGATGTGTGAACCTTCTCCTGGTCAATAAATTAAGTTAGACTATTTTTTATCCAGGACTTAGATAAGTTTACAAGATTATGAAATTAATTCGTGTAATTTATGAACGCGTTTGTCTGTCATACAGTCAAACGTCTATCTTCTCTATTTCCCGCCTAAAGTGACTTTCACAGTGTATAGCAAAAAGTTTAGCTGAGAGTGTGTAATGGGAAAGAGAGTTACAGTCTTGATAAATTTATGAATGCTTCAGATAATACCATTGGTGTTGTGTTTGTATGACCAGTAACTTCTGGCGTAATCAACTCGCGTGCTGTGGCCGACGATCTGAAAAGGCATATGACCTGTTCAAAGTGAGACTGAAGGGTGAGATGAGCGCGTCGTGTGATGCAGGGATGAGATGCACACTAGATCCCGCACCATGTTTGAATCTGGGATAGCATCAGTGTGAAGCGGTCTTGCAACATTTTCCGACATGTATGCATTACAGTTACCTGGCCATTTCGCCTGATAATTGGCAGCCACGTTCATTATATTGCTGCCATCATCAGAGCGTGAATAAGTCAAGGTTGTCAGGTGTACAGCTGTCTGACCTCCACTACACACTGACGCTGTCCCAAGTTCAGCAGATGTGTCATGCTGTACAAATGGGAATCCAACTGCCATTCTGCACCTGTCTCAGTCCCTCATCTGACCTTGATAGCTTTTAACCGGCCTGCACTAGCCAGGTATTAGATATAATTACTAGAATTTGGCACCAGCGGAATCGTCAATATAATTACCACTGCATGAACTACTTTTTTTTTATTTGCTCCCATTATAGCCTAGCCCATTTAGTACCCCCTTCAACAAAAGGACACTCATTAGAATTGACAAAAATATAAGTAAACAAATAAGTAAATAAATAAATAAAGGCAGCTTTATGATGTGGAGAAACCTTGAAGTGAAGGTGTTTGAAGGGAAGGTGTCAGGCTGAGGTCAAACTTACTAAAACTTCGCTGACACTGAAGAGTATAAAACGCGCCATGCGAGATCCTAATCCCCACCTCGCACCTCCAGTAGGGATAATCTCGTTCCTCGGTTTGCCCATTTGTACTACGATGCATTATTACTACCAGCATACAGGTTGGCTTACTTTACTGCATACATCGTTACAGTCTGATTTTCTTATTTCTTAATAAGATAAAGAAATGAGTGTCGTCATTGACTTATTATTTAGTACTGACATAGATTAAAATGTAAATAGTATAAGATTAAGTTTGTACTTGGCGGGAATTCGTCATAATTATGAGAGCTTACGTCACTCCAAATCTCCAGATGAATACTGAAAATGTTAAAAGTGCAAACCTCTCCTCACGTGTCAAGACAGGGAATCGAAGGGGAAAAAGTAGACTGGAAGTAGGTGCGGCTAGCAACCGAGCCTCCAGTCCTGCGGAAATATCGGAGAGTTGAAGACAAGAACAAAAATAGTTTGGCAGTCAACAGCCCTAGGTAACAGCGGACACAAAAAGCCTAACTAGATGGACAGGTTGGTAATGTTGGGTCACAGCTTTATGTATTACCACGGGATAAATGTCGGCCGATTGAATTTTAGGCTGTTTCTCTTCGTGGGTTTGGGAGGCTGTCTCACACCTTTGCCTTAGCTGATTGTCTTCTGTACAACACCTAAACATTTTCTTGTGGATGAATTACTTTTATCTTTTTATTATCAACGTAGTTTTAATACTAACTTGCAATAGTAAGATCTTCAGCTATTAGGCCTACGAGAGGATATTTAATTTTGGCTTGTAGACGATTCTGGTCAGCTTATGGTAGATCTTTCGTATTTCAGAGTTATGTACCGAATACCAGCTATTAATTTGACTTACGTATTTACCTTCATATATAGTTCATTCATTTTACATTTGGATATTCAACACCCACAGGTATTTATTCATTCATGTAAGTTGTATTATGTATGTATCTCCATTTTACATTCATATTTCTGCACTCATACTTTCATGCATTTTATATTCATAGTTTAATACGGTTTATTTTTATGCACGATATTCATACATTGGTAAATTTTGCACACAGACACATTGCGTGATGATGATGCGTGTCATAGGCATTTTGAAATTTACGAGTATGCATCAGTTTTTGTAGTTACGGTACCTTGATAATGTTTGTAACTGCTTTGGAATTGTGTCAGCGTCTTTCATAAGTTTGCTTATTTTTACTTCCGATCAAGATAATGAAAAATAATTGTGGGAAATACGGTACGGATGATGATGATGATGATGATGATATTGTAAGACCTTTAAGGTTCAGATGCCATTAATCACTTCATTTCGATGATGACTTATATGTTACACTCTTGCTTTCAGTGGGCGATTTTATTAAGCTTATCACCAAACGATTATATTCAGCTTAAGCGGAAGTCTCTCTCTCTCTCTCTCTCTCTCTCTCTCTCTCTCTCTCTCTCTCTTTCAGGCTGAATCCAATCGTCTGGTAGCAGCAAGCCTAAAGTATTGAAATCTCACCTCTTTGAAGGAGCTGAGTTTGGAAGCCGTTGTGTGGACGCTTTTTTTGTATTTAATATTTATAGAAATGGCGACAAAATGGTTATCCCTTCAGCCCGAGGACGTCATTTTGGTCAGATTCTTGTTACTACTAGACATTTTTTTTTTCCTTTCGAGTTTAAGAGAAGAGAACAAAAAAGAAAAACGAGATGAATGAGTTAATTGAGGGTAAAGTGAAATGAAACTTGGCACATTTTTGCAGGGGGTGCTCATATTTAGATTTAATTTGTCTTTTCTTTTTTCTTGTTAGGGAATAAGATGGAGACGAAGGTGATTGATAGTGGAGATAGTGATGATAGTTTGAAATTTGTATATGTTACTGTAATAGCGGGTTACTAACAAGGCGATGATGATGATTTTTTTTTTTTTTTTTCACTTACTGATGTCGTCTTTGTTTCATTTCCTCAGCGATTGATGGATTCTTCTTCTTTTTTTTTTTTTCTGGTCAGATTTGTCTGGTGTTAACTTGAGTACACTAAACTGCGCTCAAAGCAGAGAAAAGGTTAAGACAAAGTGTGTTGTGTGTGTGTGTGTGTGTGTGTGTGTGTGTGTGTGTGTGTGTGTGTGTGTGTGTGTGTGTTGGGGTGGGGTATGACTCATCATCCCAAGGTTGTCACATACCCTGCATCTTACAATTGTGCGCGTATAATTATTTACTTAAGTGTGGAGTTATACTGTAATAATCGTTTTGTACTTTTGTAATATCTGATCCTCATATTTACACAGTTCCCAAATATTTTTTAGTCGTTCAGCTGGCATGGGTTAGTAATTTGTGTCGTAAATTACCAAACTTGGAACTGTGTGGTCTCGTGTACTGGCCTACCCATAACTTCACTGGCCTCCGATTCCTTCTTCCCATTTCAGATTTAAGATCATGTGACATTTGGCATAACCGTGGAAAAAATCTGGTATTGCTTGTAATTAAATGCAGCCAAGTTTCATGGATAATTTGCTCATGGTTTAATCCTGTCCTGGGTTTGTTACACTGGCTGGTACGTCTACATTTACTACTCTCCTAATTGGCACAGCATGGTGGAGTGGCGCTACTCACTCAAGGAAGGAATTATCTACTGTTGTGTGTTGACACGTATGAGGTAAATGCTTCTTCTGTATCAACTGTATACAGTTTTGGCTCCATTAGTCCATTTTGTCGACTGTCTGGTGCGCGTTACACTGGGGAAATTCCTAATTCAGCGCAATACATCTTTTGCTGGTATTATTTCTAATCTCACAGAGAAAGTTGATCAGACTGATATTGTCTTGTAATTTTCCTTGGACTGATATTAAACTAGGTGTCAACTAAGATGGCGTCACAGGAGTCTCATGAAATCTTCTTTCTTCTTCTTTTGCCAGACGCCTCAATCCCGTTTGGGGTGGCCACAAACAAATCGCCTCCAAGTCGCCCTGTCCCCCGCCATTTCACTGCCCTGCTCCCAACTCACACCCCCCTCTCTCATATACCTCTCCACCCCATCCCTCCATCTCATCCTCGGCCTCCCCCTCCCTCTTCCCCCCTCCACCTCACTCACATACACTCTCTTCGTCAGTCTTTCACCCTCCATCCTCTCCACATGGCCAAACCACCTCAGTGTGTTCCTCATAACGCTTCCTATCACATCCACATCCACACCACAACGCTCCTTTATATCCTCATTCGTCAGCCTGTCTCTCCACGTGACTCCACAGGCTCCTCTTAAATAACTCATTTCCACTGCTCTCACTCTTGACTTGTGTCCTTCCAACAATGTCCAAGCTTCACTTCCGTACGTTAGAGTTGGTATCACAATACTGTCATGTAGTAACTTTTTCACTTCCATGCTCACTTCCCTGTTTCTTATCACCTTGGTATAATAAATGGCAGTTAGATATTTACAGGACAGAACACAGCCAGTTTATTAACAGGTTGTTCACTGGCCACAGCACCCAACCAGAGTACCGGACCGGTATGCTGTCATCTGTGATCCATGCACCAAAATGGCAATAGTTTTCACAGTAGCCTACTAATCTCAGTGCCGGACAGTCATAATAGCGGAGCCTCGTCGTTGAAGCTTTTATGACTACCGTATATCGTTGGCTTTACTATTATTCACCAACATTCGAGATGCGTTTGGAGGCATAATCGTATGTACCGCAGTTATTTACTTTTATATTTGTTCATATCTAATATATTCAAGAAGTATTGGGAATTAATGCCTATCGACTCCTAGAATACTATGCGCAACAATCTGCTGGTGAACAGGGACAAGAGGGAAACAAACTTTGTCCAAGATATGACCTGTCGAAGAATCGAAATCGAGGTGTTCTTGTTGCGGTATGAACGTGCTACCACTGCACCACCGCCTCCTTTTGTATATATATATATATATATATATATATATATATATATATATATATATATATATATATATATATATATATATATATATATATATGTATATATATATATATATATATATATATATATATATATATATATATATATATATATATATATATATATATATATATATAATGTTACTTTGTATAACTACTGATAATTGAATACATGTATAAGTGCACAATAAATCAGCATACTGTATAGTTAGTCTCTCACTCTTCATCTTCTCCACATGGCCAAACCAAATTTCTAACGCTTTCTGTCACATCCACATCCACACCACAACCCGTCTTCACTTCCTCATTTGTCAGTCTGTTTCTCCATGGAACTCCATATGTTCCTTTCAGATCACTCATTTCCGCTGCTCTCACTCTTAACTTGTGTCCTTCCAGCACGTTCCAGGCTTCACTTACGTTACCAGTATGTTTGTGTACTCTAATTTTACATTGAAGAGAAAACAAATGCATTCATATGTTTATACGTTTTTCACGTGAATTTGTTCATTTAGAACTTACTTTCCCTTTTCGTTCATACATATTATTTTATAATGCTCGTAAACTTTCCGCTTCATGTACTTTACAATTATTTGTGTGTATATTTCACATTTCAGCATTTTACACCCTGTTTTTATACTGTACATGATATATTACAGTATAATATTGTATTCACACATTCAGGTAGCTGACATCATGCCTTTTCCTCGAATACATCCAAGCATTTTACATCCATTCATCCGTGCATTTTCCTTTTCAAAATTATAGATCTTACACTCATTGCATTTTTACACACATGCATGCATATATAATACACTCATCCATACACATTTCCCTTCATACATTCAATATTTACTCATCCATGCATTTTACCTTCATGCGTTCATAATTATTACTTTCATCACAAGATCAGGTAATTAAGAACAGCTCGAGCTTGTAGTTTGTTCTTGATCGAGAAAACTCTGAAATATACCTTCACCGCAAACTATAAATACTAATGTACATATTTGCCTAAGTCTCCTCTCATGCCCTCTCCCCACCCTCCACCAAGCAGTCATCTTATCCCACGCATTATTTTTGTCCGCCACACCCATTGCTTAATCCCGGCATTTTCATTCTTGGAGGTTATTTTGAACTAAACCTTCACTGCACTCAAGCCTCTAATGCCACAACACACCTACCTCTGCCCCAGCCTTACCGCCCACCAAATGTCCGACCCATTCCACCCATTTCTTTGCTCACCACGGCCATTGCTTGACCTTCCTTTGAGGGTTTCATGGCGTGAAGAAGGTGGCAGGCGAAGAACTTTTTTTTTTTTTTATCTAATGAAACTCGGAGCCAAGCAAAGATAGAACGTAAAATTAACCCCGCATGCATGATGATAGGCATTTAATCTTGTTTTTGCTGTCTTCAGGCGACTTTATTCAGCCCGAGATAGACCTACTAATTAAAGGTTTTGAAGCAGCCCCCAGTGACATGCTGAACACGATGACGCCTGGCTAATTTTGTGCTTGCTTCCGTCAGACGAGTTCTTCAGCTTACAATAGTCCTCTCGTAGTGAAGGTGTCACGAGTCTCCAGAGAGGATTGACCAGGATATGGTAAGGTATCAGGCGGCACGATGAAAAAGAGCTTGGCTAAGGGAAGAGACAGAAGTATACAAAACATAGAGATGTACCGTATTCTGGTAGGTTTAGGAGGCTCCCAGACAACTTCCCCTTACTGGTTTATTTGGTTTATTGCGCCTTAATTTTGTATCCTGTGCATTTTTTTTTTTTTTTTTGATCGGCGCAATTTGTATTATATACTTTATTCTCGTGTTCTCTTCGACTTCCTTTACCTGCTGCTGCTGCTGCTGCTGCTGCTGCTGCTGCTGCTGCTGCTGCTCCTCCTCCTCCTCCTCCTCCTCCTCCTCCTCCTCCTCCTCCTCCTCCTCCTCCATACTCTTCATCCCCCTACACCTGGCCATTCTTGTCGCCCTTTACCTTGACTTTTTGTATCGACCGCCGTGGAATGTCACTGCCTGGCATACATTGAACAATTATATTTTGGTTTACCTCAGACGACTTGATTCACCTGAGAGTGAGAGGATTAGCCCCTTCATTACGATGCCTGTTGCCGACTATATTCTTGCTGCCACGGGACATATTCTCATAAAGAAACACCTCTAGCATTTATGGGAAGAAAAATCATCATCATCATCATCGCAGCCTTAACCCCTCCACCGTTACTGTCATCACCATCATCATCATCATCATCATCATCATCATCATCATCATCATCATTATCTTAGCCCCTGTACCGTTACTATCATCATCATCATCATCATCATTATCGTCACAACCCTAAACCCTCCGCCGTTACTGTCATCATCATCACCATCATCATCACAACGTTAACCCCTCCGCCGATACCACCACCATCACCACCACCACCACCACCACCACAGCGTCTCCCTACAAGCGCTCACTGGACTAGTTTTTGTAGGGAGGGGTGAGGTATTCTTCTTTCATAACACCCCCCCCTCTTCCTTCCTAGTTTTTCTTTCTATCCTTCCTTCGTCTTTTTTCCTCCCACTCTCACTTCTCCCTTCATCCCTTTCCTCCCACTCATTTTCTCTCCTTCCTTCGTCCTTTTTCCCTCCACTCTCTCTCTCTCTCTCTCTCTCTCTCTCTCTCTCTCTCTCTCTCTCTCTCTCTCTCTCCATCATTTCCGTTCACTCCTTCCTCTCTCTTTCCTCCTCTTCTTTTCTTTCCCTTCCCTTCTATCAATCTTTTCTTTATTTTTTTCCCTTCCTTTATCTTCATTTTCTTTGTGTTTTTGTCTCTCTTCCTCGGCCATCCTTCCGTCTTTTTTCCATCCTCCCTCCTAACCCTCCCCTTCTCCACCTCTTTATCATCCTCCCCTCTTCTTTCTCCTCTCCTCTCCTCTTTGGCTGTATCTTTTCCTCTTTTTCCTATCCCGTTCTCTCTTTTTCAAACCATCCATCCCTTATCTTTGTTTTCCTCTTCCTCTTCATCATCATCATCTTCATGGTCTTCATCATCATCATCATCATCATCATCATTATCTGATTTCCTCTCCTTTTCGTCCACCGTCTCTCTCTCTCTCTCTCTCTCTCTCTCTCTCTCTCTCTCTCTCTCTCTCTCTCTCTCTCTTGTCTGTCATCACTGCTTTATTAATGGTTTCTTCTAGACCGGCCACTTCCGTCATCTTGGTTCCTGGTCCAGGTGGATATTTTTAATGATCATATATTTGACTTTAAACTTCAGGCCATCGACCCATCATACCATCTCACCAATACCATCACACCAGCCCTGAGTCAGCCTTCCCCAGCACATCACAACACAGACCGTGGGTATTGGTGCTGAGGTGGTGGCGTGGGAGGGTGCGACGTGTCATCTGTTGTCATGTGGGTGAATTAGTATATCTCCCACACAAGGTGCCAAGCTACTCAGTGTGATGTGGTGGAGGGAGCAGGTGGCGCTGGGAGTGGGCGTAGCATTGCCATACTCTATATAATCCTCTTGTATAAATTTCTATGCCAGGGTTTGTGCGCTACTGTGACCAATGTACCCTGTGAGGCAGTACAGTCACTCTTACAGGAAAGGTGTCATCAAGCTGGTATATTAAAACCTTGGGCTTGAGTGTCTCGGTAAACAACAAATCCTCAGAGGTTAACTTGGCCATTGTGGTTGTGTGTATGTGTGTGTGGGGGGGAGGGGAGTTACCATGTGTTCGGTGAGGAGAGGTAATATGGAGGGCATATATAACCTCCTTTGAGTTACTGATGCATCCTCACCGATCGTGATGATGATGGGGAGAGCAGTTGTTTGCAGAATCCTTGTTATTACAGCACACCACTCACTACTCACTCTCTGTAGATCATACCACAGGCTCACTAAGGTTGATTATCATTTTCATCGCCATCATCATCACCAGCGTCACCACACCGTTATGATCATTATCCCCATCATCATTATCGTCATCAGGGGGCAATGACGAATTTTTAGATGCGGGAGCTCCGAGGAAATTGATGACCTTTATTATTTTAAATCTACCATTACTTCATTACGCTGTGTATTGACTTTCTGAGCCCCAAACAGTGAGCGACAAGTGAGAAACACTCACAAGGTTTATATGCTTGTGTATATCTATGTATTATCTATCTTTCGAGAGAGAGAGAGAGAGAGAGAGAGAGAGAGTGTCTGTGTCACCACTCACTGAAGTTAATTTAGCTGATAGCTTTAAAGAACTTATATTAATATGGCCAGTACAATAATGTATTTCCAATAATTTCAAATCCTTTTTTTAACGGTGTATTTTCGTCGAAACTCTTCCATTTACGGTATAAACAGTTTGCACGTAAATCACGATGTAGCTGTTTGGAAATATTGTTAATCCTAACGCAGATATTTACAGCTTTTAGGGTGTCTGTGTTGATGGTTGAGCCCCGGTGCCTTCGCCAGTACGTCATCCCTTACCTCCCCCCCTCCTCTCTCTCTCTCTCTCTCTCTCTCTCTCTCTCTCTCTCTCTCACACACACACACACACACACACACACACACACACACACACACACACACACCTTCCCAATATACGCATTGCCTCCCCTAATGTACTTTTCTGCTATGACCTTCCGTGCTTTTCTTGATCTTCCACTTTTTCTACACCCACCCTTATCCCTGCCCTTACCTCTCCTTCTCCTCCTTCTCCTCCTCCTCCTCCTCCTCCTCCTCCTCCTCCTCCTCTTTTTCATCCAATCAAGTACCACCTTGCACTCTTGCACTGTCACCTTCCATAGCTCGTCCTTCCTCTCCTCCTCCTTTCCAGCCTTGAGTGTATGTGTAGGGAATCCCCCACCTTCTTCAGTGCCATTATATATTCCTTTATAACCACACTTTTTTTTTTTCCATCGCTGGTGCTCTGGTATTTTTATGGCGTTGGGCAGTGTTAGGTATTTAGGTGGTTGTGGCTTCACCTCGAATTCTGGATGGCTTAGAAGACCTAATGACACCTTTTTGTAGTCACTTTAGTTTCTTTATTCATTTATTTATCCTACGTTAATATTCTTTTTTTTATAATCCTCCCTGGTGCCTTCACGTGGCGGAACCTATATGTCAGGCTGTAGGAGCTGCCTGTGTGTACAATGGTCCCTTAGTCTCCTCCATATCCCCTGAGAGGAGGTCGTGGACTTTAGAAGAAGGGCAACAGTCCACAGGTTTGACGTTCAGATCACCCTGGGATATCATACTCTAATACAAAATTCTCCCATGTACTCGTTTTTATGACTTTTCACGTAACCCTTGGCCCCCCTCACCCATGGCCTTCCTCACCCTCGGCCTGCCTCTTCTCCTCCTCCTTTCCAGCCTTGAGTTAATAGGTAGGGAAGTCCCCCGCCCTCTACAGTGACAGTCCCAACACCTTCCTTTTTAGTGTAACTCATTTTTTTGGTGCGTAGGATACACTGGTAGTTTTACTGTGTGGGATAGACTTGATATCGTATGTTACATGTAGTGGTCCGAATGTGCCAGATGGAGTGACGGTCTTATGCG
>NC_137010.1:27032861-27037861 GCF_032717465.1 Coenobita brevimanus | reverse complement strand
TTTTTTTTAGTTCATTATTTGTTACCTGTATTTAATTGTTTATATGATGTTCTGCACTTAGTTGAGCTGAGAGAAAAAAAATGAAATTTTTAATGATGTCATATCGTGGGAGTTCCAAAACTTGCATGTGCCCTAACAGCATCACAGACACTGGTAACAACCATTCATTTTCTCGCATCGTCCAAGACAGCAGTATATATTTTTACTTTTCTTTTCAGGCACAACATGGCAGACCAGACTCACCGTACACATTGACCCCATAATCATGAAGATGGGTATTATGCTCAGGAAGAAGTCGGCCGTTAACTACCACATAAGGTAAAAACAGTTAGTAATAATAATAATAATAATAAAAAGCATCAACCTAAAAATCAGAAACACCAGGAGCATAAACCTCTTCTTCAGTTTTAAACGTCCTTTTTATGGTTTGTTCTTGCTAACACCAAACAATTTATCCAGTTCGGGAAAACAATCTACTAATGAAGGGGTTAAAGAAGAACTGATACGGAGCTAACCATCAGAAAGTCTCCTAGATTAAATAAAATCGTCTCAGTGGTAGAAACAATGTATTAGACGTCCTTGAGTAGAAGGAGTTAACAGACCATTTGACACCCTGAGACCGCGAAGCACCATTATTATTATTATTATTATTATTATTATTATTATTATTATTATTATTATTTCGTCTTCACGGTGCAGCTGTTAATGACACTTGACTTTCTGAGGTTTTGCCAGGATGCAGAGGACGAAGGGAAACCGATAAAAACGAATGAGAATTAATTGGAGTTAATGAGATAAAGAGAGAGAAGGAGGGAAAGGAGGATGAACAGGAGGAGGTGGAAAAGTAAGAGATTCCAGGGGAAGAATGAGGAAAGGATTAAATATTGTCATTTATTTTATTCCTCAGATTTTGAATTTACTACAACATACCATATAAACTGACTTGAATAAATAACCTTCAATATAAACCAAATAGGAATAAGTCACTGTCATCCTCAGTTGCGGATTTAGGAAACAGAAAAGAAGATAAAGAAGCGAGATGTGTGGCGCGGAACACAGAGGCTGACGAGTGCGCGGCAAAAACTAGTTCTGTGCCTTTGTGTCCCATGTTGTTACCTTTAGCGTTCCTTAGGTTCCCTGCAGCTATTCGCCCTCCCCTCTCGTGAAAGGATGCTGAGGGGAGAGGAAGATAGGATAGAAAAATAAAGGAGAAAATATGTTAAGAAGAGTGGAGGGGACAGACAACTACGAAGGCTATCTCTATCTCGGCCTTGCATCTCGACAGTTCTCGCTTCCTCCATTCCTTTCCTCCGCCCCTTCTCTCCTTCCACGCACTGAGCAGGTGGGGAAGATTCTATGGCAAGTTTTTGTACTCGAACTTTTGACTGTTATGCAATGTGAGTGTGGGTGAGGTTGTGGGTGTGGTTAAGAGACTGGTTGAGGGTGGGTCAGAGTGGGTAAGGGCAGTGGAATAGCTAGCTGTTTGGCCTTGGGGGAGTGTGATGTATGTATATATCAATCCATCTAATCCCGTAAAGGGTGGTCGTTTGTCCTTTGAATTAGTTGTTTTACGGAGATGGACACTAACCCTCCGCTTACCCACATATTTACATGTAGGAAACAATAACCGATATATATATATATATATATATATATATATATATATATATATATATATATATATATATATATATATATATATATATATACATACATATATATATATATATATAGAGAGAGAGAGAGAGAGAGAGCCCAGTGTCAGTGCCTATGTGTGTAGCGCAGCCGAAACGAAAAAGGATTGCTATGAAACTTGGCAGGATGGTTGGAATTCGATCACAGATGGGCCCGTGTCAGTTTCATGACTGAAATTTTCTGAAGGGGTATCTTAGTCCCTAATAATTGTTTCTATTGGCTTTATTAAGCGAAACGCGTCGAGCGGGAGTTGTCTGGCATCAAAGCAGCTATTCGTCGGTTTCGAGCACACGTAGGCGAGGCTGATAAGTGGCCCTCATTTGTAGTTATGTTTTCATCAACAAATGTTATATCTCTGGATTCAGTATACAATTCTGCGTGCTTGGGTCCAAAAACTGTTGCAAGCAGGCGCATAGTTTTTGAGTCAGTCATGTGTAAAAGCCTCTTCTGTTTGTACTCACAGATCACGGAGCAGATCATGATCCGGCTCGAATCTGAATTCAGATTTTGCTCGTCCGGTTCATGATAAAACAGGTTAGTCTGTTTAGGATTATAACAATAGCTGGTCGTGGGGGTTGATCTTACCTATAATGTTTTTTCACAGCTCTGTATACAGTAGCTGTGGCCCTACTTGCCATGAATAATGATGATGGTGATGAATTAGATTACGCGACTAATATTTATGCTACGTAAATTTAATGGCAAATATGAGGTAATTACCATATACGTATGCCTGCGTGCAAGACCGGAGGGGTAATCTTCAAAGAGACATTGAACCTCCATATTGTATCATGTTCTTTTTTTTCTTTCTGCAGTTTTAACCAGAGTCCATGTGAATAATTTTTCCTGAGTGCGTTTTCAAGATCCGAAGGATGCCATCTTGTGTGCCGAAGACAGACGGACGTCCTCTTACAACATCGTTCCGGCACTAATTTTCCTTCATCGGTGCTGATTTATCTAAACCTAACGCAAATGACGAAAGTAATATCATTCATTCAGGCCTGTCAATACCTAACCTAATTTATCTCAGTCTAATTACATTTTCGTAACCTAACCCAATTCATCCTCACCTACTATCCATTTCAGAGGCGGAGTTGCGCTGTTTATCGCAAATATCTCCTAAACGAATCGTTGGATCAGTATGGTATTTCAACACACTACTTTTGACATCCGGGCCTAATTTATGACCCTTAAACCATATTGCTATTTATGTTATGTGAGGAGTTTACTCGTGAAAAATAACAGAAAGTCGACTAGTCATGTTGACGCATTCGAAGGAAAGTGTTGCCCCCCAACACCCTCCCAAACTATTCCTTAACTACCCCTACTTCTCCCCCTTCTCGTCCTCGTTATCCCTCCTATTCTCCCCGAGCTCCTCGCCTCCTTCATCACTCTTGTGTCCCTCCCTCATTATCCCAGCACTGTATTATAATGTAAGAATGTTATGTAGTTGTAGACGTATTGATATGATTATTTGCAATGGATGCAAGTCGTATTTCGCGTAGAAAGTACTGTACATCAGGATGATTACGTACATGTAATAGAAGCTATGCCTATATGTTTGCAGTGTTTATGGTCAACCATTGAAATTAACGAACTACAAATTGTATCACTTGTTGCCTGAACGTTCTCGGAGAAGTTATTACTATTATTACAATTCTGTGTATTCATCCAAAAATGTCAACATGGTCCAGTTGATATATATTGTTTTACCTGTCTCTATTTATATTATTACAAAATTATAAACTCCAATGCTATATTGTATATGATGCGTAATATTCATTAATATATACATACATACATCGTCATTTTATTGTAAATACTATTACATACATATTATGTATGCAATTAGAATGAGAAAAGAAAACGGAAGTGCAAAGATGGGAGAGGGATGGTGTGACTGGGAGTGAAGAGGGAAACGGGGAGGGGGTGAACGCGATATTGGGGGGTAGGGAAGGAATGGTCAGAGGGTTGTTCAGGGTGTTAGTGGAGGAGCTACCCCACACAGTCGCACTCGTCCGATTTTGTATAACACCTTAGATTTGATGACTGGATTAGGCTTAATATCCTTCAGTAAACTCCTAATGTAACATATGTAGCAGTATGGTTTAAGGGTCATAAATTAGGCCCGGATGTCAAAAGTACTGTGTTGAAATATCATACTGATCCAACGATTCGCTTAGGAGATATTTGCGAAAAACAGCGCAACTCCGCCTCTGAAATGGATAGTAGCCTTGTCTAACCTAGTTTATCCTAACTTAACCCTTTTTAATCTAATTTTCCCCAATTTAACTTATGCTAATCCTGACCTGCTGGTTTCGGCATTTATAAAATGTGACTCATAATGCAGCGCGGGACGCCCGGCCCCTTTATTCTCTATAAAAGTGGTGTTTTTCTTGTTAGTTGACGGTGTGGTGGGTGTGGTTGCAGATGTAGGTGTGGTGGGTGTGGGTGCAGATGTGAGTGTGGTGAGTGTGGGTGCAGATGTGAGTGTGGTGGGTGGGGGTGCAGATGTGAGTGTGGTGGGTGTGGGTGCAGATGTGAGTGTGGTAGGTGTGTGTGCAGATGTGGGTGTGGTGGGTGTGGGTGTGGTGGATGTGGGTGAAAATGTGGTTGTGGGTGAAGATGTGGGTGTGGGTGAAGATGTGCGTGTGGTGGGTGTGGGTGAAGATGTAGGTGTTGGTGAAGATGTGGGTTTGGGTGAAGATGTGGGTGTGGGTGAAGATGTGGGTGTGGTGGGTGTGGGTCAGAGTGTGGGTGTGGGTGTCGGTGACGGAGTGGTAAGGACAAAGGTTCATGAGTGTTAGTGTGGGTTGGGTGTGGGTGAGGGCGTTAAGGTCAGTATGGGTGTGGGTAAGAGAGTATTTGGCCAGATGTGTAAGTGTGGGTGTGGGTATGGTAGAGGGTGAGTGTGGGTGAGGATGTGAAAGTGAGTGTGGATGGGAGTGAGATTGTAAGCGTGACTCTGGGTGTGGGTGAGGTTTAACCATATGTGTTAATGCTGGTGTGGGTATGGTAGAGGGTGGGTATAGGTGTGGGTGGGGGTGTGAATATGGATATGAGTGAGGGTATGAGGGTAAGTATGGGTGTGGGAGTGGTTAGGTCAGAGATGTGAGTGTGGGTGTGTGTGTGGAGTTGTTGGTACTGGTGTGTGGTTGAGGGTAAGGGTGTGGCTGTGGCAGCGGGTGGGTACAGGTGTGAGAGAGGGTGAGGGAGTGATTTAGCCAAAGATGGGAGTGTGGATGTGGTTGAAGGTGCGTGTGGTTGTGGGTGTGGGTGAGAATGTGACTGTGGATGTGAATGTA